>NW_021703767.1:24025243-24352143 GCF_005190385.1 Monodon monoceros | reverse complement strand
TTTAAACTCAGACTTCTGCATGAAAAAGGGGCAGAGGTCAAGGGAAATGGAGTCCAGAGCTAGAGAAAAGGAGAAGCAGAAAACAGACAACCTCATTTTAGCATCCAAATTTATCCTTGCCGGATTATTCAAGTATGTGAGACAAAAAAAATCTTCTTGCTTTTTTTGTTTCTTCAACATGCAATTAAAATAAACAGGCTCTAAAGTTGGAAAGGTTATAAATATGGGCAAAATTTTTGGCCACAGAGGTGAGAAGGTGTTTAACATATTTAATGTCAGTAATAATAATAACTCACTTTTTGAACATGTTCCAGTATAACAATGTAAATAGGAAATGCCTTATACTTAAACTCAGGGATGTGCCTGGCCAAGTGTCTTCCTAGAATATAGAAAAGGGTCAATCAACATTTGTGGAATAAATGAGGAACTGAATAGTCATGCTATGAAAAACAAATGAAACATGTCACAAACTCCTTGTTCAGTGAAAGTGTTTATATGTTCTTTTTCTTCCTTTATCCTATCTACTTTTTCTTGTTATTTCCATCCTAGTATAAAAAGTTTAATTTACTAATATAATTCGAATGAAGAAATAATACATAATAAATTATTTCTATGACAAGAGGCATATTACCTTAGTGTGTATGGTGGACAAAGAAACAAGAGACCTAATAGAACAGAAATATCATCCATTTTCTAGGTTATTGGCAGGCAAAGAAACAAGAACAACTTGCTTGATAGTCTGATATATATCTGACTGATTATCAAACCAAAGAATAAACCTTTATTTTGCAGAAAACAGAAAGTAACTGCTGAACAGTTAATGACATAATCAAATGCACAGAATAATGATATAATCAAAGCAAGTTTTTAAGATAATCAATCTTGCAGCCTTTGCTGGAGACTGGAGTGCTGTGTGTGCATGCATGCAAGTGTTGAGAAAGGTAATCTGCAGGATGAGGAGAGAATATCTTACATATACTGTGTTATTATAATTTCCCTGCTAGTTCAGTCTAGGTTCAAGAACTATGTGTTATTTTTTTCCTTTTAATCTCTCTAGTACAATAACAAAGTAAGCATGTAGTCAGCAAAGCTTATAGATCTGCCTATAAAAGTTTTTGAAAACTCTGTAGATGAGACTAGTCAGATTCAGCTGGGTTCTCAGCTAAGGGTCTTACAAAGCCTAAACAAGGGGTTTATTGATTGGACTCTTATCTGAAGGCATCTACTTCCAAGCTCATTCAGGCTGTCAGAAGAATTGAGGTCTTTTTGGATGTAGGACTGAGGTACTGGTTTCTTTTCTGGTTGTCAGCTAGAGACCATTCTCAGATTTTATAGACAAACTGCATTCCTGGTCACATGGCCACCTTCATCTTCCAGCCAGTAATGGTGGACTGAATCTTTCCATGCTTCAAATCTGACTTCCTCTTCTGCCACCAGCTGAGAAAACTCTCTGCTTTGTAAGCATGAGATTAGATTAAGCCCATTCAGTCAATGTCTCTTCCTAAAGATCAACAAATTAGTAATCTTAACTACATCTGCAAAATCCCCTTTTCGCCATTTCATATAAAATAATAACAGGAGTCACACCAGAGGCAAAGATTACAAAGGTCATTTTATTAAATTGTGGTAAGTATGCTAAACATGAGATCTACTGTCTTAACAAATTTTCAAGTGCACAATACAGTATTGTTAACTATAGGTACAATGTTTCACAGCAGATCTCTAGAACATATTCATCTTGCATAACTGAAACCACATCCTTGAACAACTTCCCATTTCCCAGGTAGCCAACATTCTACTCTCTGCTTCTATGAATTTGACTATTCTATATACCCCCAAAGTGGATTCATGCAGGATTTGCCCTTCTGTGACTGGTTTATTTCACTTAGCATAAAGTCCTCCAAGTTTTTCCATGCTGTTGCATATTGCAGGATTTCCTTCTTTTTTAAAGTTGAATAATATTCCATTGTAGGTATTTACCACATCTTCTTAATCCATTCATCATTAGATGGATATTTAGGTTGTACCCATACCTTGGCTATTGTGAATAATGCTGCAATGAACATGGGGATGCAGATAATTCTTTGATATCTTAATTTCAAATTTATTGGAATATACACAGATGTGAGATTGTTGGGTTATATGGTAGTTTCATTTTTAATTTTTTGAGGAAACTCCATGTGTTTTCCCTAGTGGATGCACCATTTTATATTCCCACCAACAGCATACAAGGATTCCAATTCTTCAAATCCTTGTGAACATTTATCTTTTGTTTTTGATAAAATAGCTATCTTAAGAGGTGTGAGGTGATGTCTCATTGTGGTTTTGATATGCATTTCCCTGTTGATTAGTGATGCTGAGCATCTTTTCATGTACTTGTTGGCCATATGTATGTTTTCGTTGGAATAATGTCTATCCAAATTATTTGGCACTTTTTAAATCAAATTATTTGCTTTGTTGCTATAGAGTTAAAGAAGTTCCTTATATATTTTGGAGGTTAAACCCTTATCAGATATATAGTTTGATTTTCTCCCATTCCATAGGTTACCTTTTCATCCTGTTGTTTCCTTTGCTATGCAGAAACTTTTTGGTTTGATGCAGTCCCGCTTGTCTGTTTTGCTCTTGCTATCTTTGCCTTAGGTGTCACATCCAAGAAATCATTGAAAAGACCAATGTTATGAAGCTTTTCCCCTATGCTTTCTCCTAGGGTTATATATTTTCAGATCTTATATTTAGGTCTTTAATTCATTTTGAGTTGATTTTCGTATATGGTGTAAAATAAAGATTTAAGTTCATTCTTTTGCATGTGGAAATCCAGTTTTCCTAGCACCATTTGTTGAACAGGCTAGTCTTTCCCCTATATGTAGCCTTGACACTCTTGTCAAAGATCATGTGATCATATATACATAAGTTTATTTCTGGGCTCTCTATTCTATTGCAGTGACTATATGTCTGCCTTTATGCCATTATCATACTGTTTTCATTACTGTAGCTTTATAATATGTTTTTAAATAAGGAAGTGTGAGGCTTCCAGCGTTGTTCTTTTTTTTTCAGGATCGTTTTGGCTATTCAGGTTCCTTTGTGATTACATATGAATTTTAGGATTTTTTTTCTATTTCTGTTAAAAATTCCATTGGAACTTTGGTGGGTATAGAATTGAACAAAGGTTGTCTTAAAATTCTGCCTAATACAAGGAAAATGCATTTTCAGACAGATTCTGATGTTCAAATTATTTACTAGCAGGACTACATGTTAGTCTTTAAATATTTTCCTCAAAAAGTCATCACATTTTCATTTCTTTAGAAGATATTTTTGTCAGTCTTCTATTCTGTTCCACAGTTTAAACTGTCTTCATTTTTTGTAAAGAATTGCGTATATATTAGAGAGATTTCCATTCACAAGTTCTCATTTTTAATAAAAGACAGATAAACTTGCTAGGTGAAAACTGACGACTGTAAAAGCATACGAATAACACAATGATGGCAAGGTAGCTATTCAAGTGTAAAACCACCAACAGGCAGATTGCTGGTCATTAAAAAAAAAAAAGCTGAACTAGTTAAAACTGATATTATAAAGAATATATAAAACTATTGGGGTCCACATTCCCTCAAAATTTGTTTATACAACATGAAAAAATATTGTTTTCAGTCCTCACTTAGCCCTGTATATTTTGTAATTAAAAAAAAATGCAGTTGCTTAGAAAAATTGTAAATAATCAAATAAGTATAGGAAGGTTCAAATATTGCACATTAAACAGACCAAAGAATTTTCTTTCAAGAAGAAATATAAATATTACCATTTTCTTTGAAATAGCACCTGTCACCAATAAATTAATAAAACTATTATTTTCAACAAAATTAGAATTATTAGCTACTCATAAATCTTTACTTTTTTAACTCAAGGGAAAGGGTTAATTCAAAGATCTTTTACTAGAAATAGGGTTTTAACTATTATGGAAGATAAGTTCAATAGTGGGTATATAATGTTTGAAGATATACAAGTGAACAGCAGTTATAATTTTTGAGTAGTACAAAATATTTATGTAGGTCACTGAGTATCTCTATGCCCTTGAAAAATGAAATGAGTAAAAGAATAAATAAACTAACCAAATTAATCACAGACCACAAATGGCATCATGAAACTTAATACCTGCATAGTGATTATAGTTTCCGGTACCCAAGTTCAGTCAAATTTTCACTGATAATAATTGGTAAAATATGTAATCATAGAAAACTGATAAATGCTTAAATATAAATTGTCTGATAAATTAAAGCCTACAGGTCATATTTTTCAGAAATAAATTTTGTCCTCAATTAAAAACATTTTTCTGCACTGCATTGCAAAATGTCTAAAGATATGGATTTGTAAACAATGCCTGTTTCAAAAAAAAAAAGGGTAATATACCAGATAAAGAAAATCTTCAGTGATATTGAGTATGTATTAGAAGTACAACGTATTATCAAATTGTCTGCTATTTAGAAAGGAGAATATTTGAACTATTAAATTCTGTTTATATCAAGAATGAAACAGAATGTCAGTCTAAATATAAAGCCACTGTAGTTCCTAAGTTATATTCCTTGCCTGTCTTAATTTAGCAATCTAATAGAATAACTGGCTCGATTTAGAGCTATTAAGGCATAATCTTAAATAAATAATTTTAATATTTGATAACATAGGTAGACACATTCACTAATAATGAAAGTGGCAAGATTTATCATTGAATTATTGGACAAAGTAACAGTGAATTATGGAAAAATTATAATAAAGGCAGTCTAAAATTCTTGGAAATATGTATTTGATATCTTAAAAAGATCTGAGGAAGTATGTTTAATTAAAAACTTTAAGCAAATAATATTGAAAATTAAAAATGAAAGAATAGAAAATGAAAATGAAAGAATAGAAAAATTGAAATATTGGTCTTTAGGAAAATTTGGCCTATTTGTTTACTTCCTTGTATATATTTAGTTAATTATGGAAAATGTCAGCAATAAGAGAATGCCACCACCAAGAACCCCAATGATTTAATTATATATTTTAACATTTCAAAGATAGTAGCTGCTCTAGTTTTTATATAATTATAATTTTATGCTTAATTTCTTCAAATGTATGACCTCTCTCAGTACTGTCTTTGCTTTTTAATTCAGTGAAATGACCTCTGGGTCCACAGTTTATGCTACAACTGTCTCTCCATCCTTCTATCAAAAAATCAGATAAAAATGGTGATAACTGATTAGACCAACTGAGTTTTGTGCTGATTCAATTAACTACACACATGCTCCCCATTTACCCTTAAGTGAGATATTGGAAGTCATTTTAATTGCTAGTAAATGGTACAGTGTAAAACACACAAAAAGCATTTATGTAATATCTATTTTATTGCTTCTTGAAAGAGTATGATTGAATATATGACTTTAGGTACTTGAGTTTTTCTTGGTTTTTCAAACACGTCAGTATGATAGAATTATACTTTGAAAACGTACTTCCATTTATGAAATAATACTTGGAAACGGTAAAATAGTAAGTGAAAGTCCCTTTAGTTCATTGAAAGAGGGGGCGCTCTGTTACATCATACTGCCTCTTGAAATAAACATTAGGATGTACACTATATGCCCTTTGCTTAATCTCATTGCCTGTCAGCTTTGTTTTTTCCACTTCAGCATATAACTCTCAGAATATTCATTACCCAGAGGTTTTATTTCATATCTTAGAAGCTCTTTGATTTATATAATCACAGAGGTTTTCTATTTAAGGTCAGTTATTATGTTATATGTCACATCTCTTAAAAAAGTAAATATGGCCATCTTTATCTTTTTGCTTCACCTGAGGAGCCAGTGTGTCATGCTTATTACCCAGCACATAAATTGCTCTTTAAAATGCACTGGATTTATTTGGTTTTAAAAAAACTTCTGGGCTTCCCTGGTGACGCAGTGGTTAAGAATCTGTCTGCCAATGAAGGAGACACGGGTTTGAGCCCTGCTCGGGGAAGATCTCACGTGCCACGGAGCAACTAAGCCCGTGTGCCACAACTACTGAGCCTGAGTGCCACAACTACTGCAGCCCACGCGCCTAGAGCCCGTGCTCCACAACAAGAGAAGCCACCGCAATGAGAAGCCTGCGCACCGCAACGAAGAGTAGCCCCCGCTCACCGCAACTAGAGAAAAGCCCGCGTGCAGCAACAAAGACTCAAGGCAGACAAAAATAAAAATTAATTAATTAAAAAAACACTTCGATATTTAAATTAAACACAACCTTAATTGAATTTGTACGTTTAGAGGAAAGACAATGATGCTTCACTATTACTAGAGAAAAATAGCAGTAATTATTCCCACTATTACAGAGATGATCCAAATTTACTCTTACCTATTAGTAAGAAATACGTATTCTGGCAACTGCCTCACAAGTTATCTGTATATCTTTATTAAATCTGTGTGTTAATTTTTGTGTAAACACTAACTTCTATTTTTTTTTAATTATGAAACTATTTTATTTAGGCTTTATTTGGTGAAGACATTTCTGGTTGTTCCTAATTTTAATATAATTAGTTAAGCTTTTAAAAAATATGTCATTACCTAACAAAACTAATTTTTTAAATAAATTAAACCAAAATAAAAAAATTAACATTACATATACATATTCAATACCATTGTGATTACGATGGTAATCTTTTGGGAATGGACATTCAAACCTTATCTCCATTCTTTTGTAAATGTGTGCTCAAAAGCTTGACACTTAATATCATTTTTAATTTATAACTGTGAATAACAAAGTACATATATAAATTAGCAGAGCTTGGAATAGTGTAATCAGTCAAAATAGTATTATTTTATTAATCTGATTTTAAATTACAAAATATTTTATATAAAAGCTGCTTAAGGTGTCTCTGAAAGTCCAATTTTTTCATTTTGATGTGTTTTGTTTTAATTTTGCCCTAATCTATAATTGGTGTGTATCTCCAATGATAATTTCTACCTCAGAATTCATAATCATAGAATTTTATAGTTGTTTTATATCTTAAAGACCATTTCATCCAGTATCTTCATCAGTGATACAGAGACTCATGACATAAAGCCCCAGCTAATTATTAGCAGACTAGTGATTAGAACTAGGTGATAATGATGACATTAAAGCAATCAATCTAGAATGACAAACTGCCCCACAATATATATTATTCTTAATCTTTCATTGATTCCCTTATAAATATCAGTGTAGTACACATATAATTCTGATGAACAGTTATAAATAATTGAAAATTTCTTATTCTATTAATTTGGTAGGAAATGTACATCTACTTCACATTTTTCTTAATTCCTTTCTTTCTTCACTCCCTATAAATTACAGGTTATAAGCAACTAAGTATATCTATTTGCCTAAATTAGTTTCATTATATGTGTAGCTGTTGGGAACTCTTAACTGTTGAATCTGTCATTACAAGAATTCAGAACAATGTATATAATATTGTGTTAATCATCAATTGCTGTATAACAAATTATACCCAAAATTTGTGGATAGCAGGAACAATATTTATTATCTCAGTTTCTGTGGGTCAGGAAGCTAGGTGCTGTTAAGCTGGGTCTTCTGATTCTGGTCACTTACAAGGCTGCCTTCCAGGTGCCAGGTGACCAGCAGTTGTCTCAAGACTCTACTGGTAAAAGAGCCCTTCCAAGCTCACTCATGTGGCTCTCTGGAGGATTCAGTTCTTTGCACATTATTGGACAGAACTTTCGCTTTGCTCCTTCCTATGTGGGCATCTTAGGAGACTCAAAACAGGGCCACTAGCTTCATGAGACTGAGCAAATGAGAAGATAAGTAAGAGAGAGTAAGATGGAAATCACAATCTTTTGCAACTTAATATTGGAAGTAACATAACTTTTCCCATTTTATATTTATTAGAAGCAAGTCTCTAGTCCCTGCTTGTATTCAAATAGAGAGTATTACACAAGGATACAAATAGGGGGTGGGGACCATTGGGAGCCATTTCAGAAGCTGCCTACCACAGAAATGATAAATGAGAAAGTGACTTTCCCAATATCCTAACTCTCCATATAACTTTCCATCTTCATGTGGAAGTGACTTTATTAAAAAATTGACATTCTTAGAAATTAAAGATGATACAAACTGATGGAGAGATATACCATGTTTTTGCATTAGAAGAATGAACATTGTGAAAATGACTATACTATCTAAAACAATCTACAGATTTATTATTTTAGCTTTGTAGTATAGTCTGAAGTCAGGGAGCCTGATTCCTCCAGCTCCGTTTTTCTTTCTCAAGATTGCTTTGGCTATTCGGGGTCTTTTGTGTTTCCATACAAATTGTGAAAGTTTTTGTTCTAGCTCTGTGAACAATGCAACTGGTAGTTTGATAGGGATTGCATTGAATCTGTAGATTGCTTTGGGTAGTACAGTCATTTTCACAATGTTGATTCTTCCAATCTCAGAACATGGTATATCTCTCCATCTGTTTGTATCACCTTTAATTTCTTTCATCAGTGTCTTATAATTTTCTGCATACAGGTCTTTTGTCTCCTTAGGTAGGTTTATTCCTAGGTATTTTATTCCTTTTGTTACAATGGTAAATGGCAGTTTCCTTAATTTCTCTTTAAGATTTTTTGTCGCTAGTGTATAGGAATGCAAGAGATTTCTGTGCATTAATTTTGTACTCTGCTACTTTACCAAATTCATTGATTAGTTCTAGTAGTTTTCTGGTAGCATCTTTAGGATTCTATATGTATTGTTTCATGTTATCTGCAAACAGTGACAGTTTTACTTCTTCTTTTCTGCTTTGGATTTCTTCTATTTCTTTTTCTTCTCTGATTGCCATGGCTAAAATTTCCAAAACTATGTTGAATGACAGTGGTGAGAGTGGGCAACCTTGTCTTGTTCCTGATCTTAGGGGAAATGGTTTCAGCTTTTCACCATTGAGAATGATGTTGGCTGTTGGTTTGCCATATATGGTCTTTATTATGTTGAGGTAGGTTACCTCTACGCCTAATTTCCGGAAAGGTTTACCATAAATGGGTGTTGAATTTTGCCGAAAGCTTTTTCTGCACCTATTGAGATTGTCATATGGTTTTTACCTTCAACATGTTAATATGGTGTATCACATTGATTGATTTGCATATATTAAAGAATCCTTTCATTCCTGGAATAAACCCCACTTGATCATGGTGTATGATCCTTTTAATGTGCTGTTGGATTCTACTTGCTAGTATTTTCTTGGGGATTTTTGAATCTATGTTCATCAGTGATATTGGCCTGTAGTTTTTCTTTCTTTGTGACATCTTTGTCTGGTTTTGGTATCAGGGTGATGGTTGCCTTGTAGAATGAGTTTGGGAGTGTTCCTCCCTCTGTTATACTTTGGAAGAGTTTGAGAAGGTTAGGTGTTAGTTCCTCTCTAAATGTTTGATAGAATGTGCCCGTGAAGCCATCTGGTCCTGGGTTTTTGTTTGTTGGAAGATTTTTAATCACAGTTTCAATTTCAGTGCTTCTGATTGGTCTGTTCATATTTTCTATTTCTTCCTGGTTCAGTATTGGAAGGTTGTGCTTTTCCAAGGATTTGTCCATTTCTTCCAGGCTGTCCATTTTATTGGCATAGAGTTGCTTGTAGTAATCTCTCATGATCCTTTGTATTTCTGCAGTGTCGGTGGTTACTTCTCCTTTTTCATTTCTAATTCTGTTGATTTGAGTCTTCTCCCTTTTTTTTTCGATGAGTCTGGCTAATGGTTTATCAATTTTGTTGCTCTTCTCAAAGAACCAGGTTTTAGTTTTATTGATCTTTGCCATTGTTTCCTTCATTTGTTTTTCATTTATTTCTGATCTGATCTTTATGGTTTCTTTCCTTCTGCTAACTTTGGGGTTTTTTTGTTCTTCCTTCTCTAATTGCTTTAGGTGTAAAGTTAGGTTCTTTATTTGAGATGTTTCTTGAGGTAGGATTGTATTGCTATAAACTCCCCTCTTAGAACTGCTTTTGCTGCATCCCATAGGTTTTGGGTGGTTGTGTTTTCACTTTCGTTTGTTTCTAGATATTTTTTGATTTCCACTTTGATTTCTTCAGTGATCTCTTGGTTATTTAGTAGTGTACTGTTTAGGCTCCATGTGTTTGTATTTTTTACAGATTTTTTCCTGTAACTGATATCTAGTCTCATAGCGTGTGGTTGGAAAAGATACTTGATACGATTTCAATTTTCTTAAATTTACCAAGGCTTGATTTGTGACCCAAGATATAATCTATCCTGGAGAATGTTCCATGAGCACTTGAGAAGAAAGTGTATTGTGTTTGTTTTTCAATGGAATGTACTATAAATATCAATTAAGTCCATCTTTTTTAATGTGTCATTTAAAGTTTGTGTTTCCTTATTTATTTTCATTTTGGATGATCTGGCCATTGGTGAAAGTGGGATGTTAAAGTCCCCTACTATTATTGTGTCACTGTCGATATCCCCTTTTATGGCTATCAGTATTTACCTTATGTATTGAGGTGCTCCTATGTCGGGTGCATAAATATTTACAATTGTTTTATCTTCTTCTTGGATTGATCCCTTGATCATTATGTAGTGTCCCTCCTTGACTCTTGTAATAGTCTTTAAAGTCTATTTTGTCTGATATGAGAATTGGTACTCCGGATTTCTTTTGATTGCCATTTGCATGGAATATTGTTTTCTATCCCTTCACTTTCAGTATGTGTTCCTAGGCCTGAAGTGGGTCTTTTGTAGACAGCATATATACAGGTGTTGTTTTTGTATCCATTCAGCCAGTCTATGTCTCTTGGTGGGAGCATTTCATCCATTTACATTTAAGGTAATTAACGATATGTCTGTTCCTATTACCATTTTCTTAATAGTTTTGGGTTTGCTTTTGTAGGTCTTTTCCTTCTCTTGTGTTTCCCTCCTAGAGAAATTCCTTTAGCATTTGTTGTAAAGCTGGTTCGGTGGTGCTGAATTTTCTTAATTTTTGCTTGTTTGTAAAGGTTTTAATTCCTCTGTTGAACCTGAATGAGATCCTTGCTGGATAGAGTAATCTTGGCTGTAGGTTTTTCCCTTTCATCACTTTAAATATGTTCTGCCTCTCCCTTCTGGCTTGCAGAGTTTCTGCTGAAGGATCAGCTGTTAACCTTATGGGGATTCCCTTGTAGGTTATTTGTTGCTTTTCTCTTGCTGCTTTTAATATTGTTTCTTTGTATTTAACTGTTGATAGTTTGATTAATATGCGTCTTGGCATGTTTCTACTTGGATTTATTCTGTATGAGATTCTCTGCACTTCCTGGACTTGACTGATTATTTCCTTTCCCATGTTAGGGAAGTTTTCATCTTAATCTTTTCCAATATTTTCTCAGACCCTTTCTTTTTGTCTTCTTCTTCTGGAACCCCTGTAATTCCAATGCTGGTGCATTTAATGTTGTCTCTGAGGTCTCTAAGACTGTCCTCAATTCTTTTCATTCTACTTTGTTTATTCTGCTCTGCGGTAGTTATTTCCACTATTTTATCTTCCAGGTCACTTATTCGTTCTTCTGCCTCAGTTATTCTGCTACTGATTCCTTCTAGAGAAATTTTAACTTCATTTACTGTGTTTTGCATCAGTTTGTTTGCTCTTTAGTTCTTCCTGGTCCTTGTTAAACAGTTCTTTTGTTTTCTCCATTCTGTTTCAAAGATTTTGGATCATTTTTACTCTCATTACTCTGAATTCATTTTCAGATAGACTGCCTATTTCTTCTTCATTTGCTTGGTCTGGTGGGTTTTTACCTTGATCCTTCATCTGCTGTGTTTTCCTATCTTCTCATTGTGCTTAACTTACTGTTTCTGGGGTCTCATTTTCACAGGCTGCAGGTTGGCAGTTCCCGTTGTTTTTGTGTCTGCCCCCAGTGAGTGAGGTTGGTTCAATGGCTTGTGTAGGCTTCCTGGTGGAGGGTACTGGTGCCTGTGTTCTGTTGGGTGGGGCTGGATCTTGTCTTTCTGGTGGGCAGGGCCATGTCCGGTGGTGTGTTCTGGGGTGTTGTGAACTTAGTATGATTTTAGGCAGCCTGTCTGCTAATGGTCGGGTTGTGTTCCTGTCTTGCTAGTTGTTTGTCATGGGGCATCAAGCACTGGAGCTTGCTGACTGTTGGGTGGAACTGGGTCTTAGCATTGAGATGGAGATCTCTGGGACAGCTCTCTCCAATTGACGTTATGTGGGGCTGGGAGGTCTCTGGTGGTCCAGTGTTCTGAACTCAGCTCTCCCACCTCAGAAGCTCAGGCCTGACACCAGGCCAGAGCACCAAGACCCTGTCAGCCACACTGCACAGAAGAAAGGGAGAAAAAAAAGAAAGAAAAATAAATAAAAATTAAAAATAATAAATAAAAATTTAAAAATATTATTAACATAAAAAAATTATAATAATAAAAGAAAGAAGAGGGCAACCAAACCAGTAAAAAAATCCACCAATGATAACAAGTGCCAGAAACTAAACTAAGATAAACATAAACATCAGAAACAAATCAGCTGCAGACAGGAAACCCCAAGTCCACAGTTGCTCTGTAAGTCCACCACCTCAATTTTGGGATGATTCATTGCCTATTCAGGTATTCCAGAGATGCAGGGTACATCAAGTTGACTGTGAGGATTTAATCCACTGTTCCTGAGGCTGCACCAAGAAATTTCCCCTTCTCTTCTTTGTTCCCACAGCTCCTGGGGTTCAGCTTTGGATTTGGCCCCGCCTCTGCACATAGGTAGCCCACAGGCAGCTGTTCCCTGCCCGGACAGGAGGGGGTTAAAGCAGCAGCTGATTAAGTCGTGCTGGCTCACTCAGGCCGGGGGTGGGGGTGTGGAGGGGTACAATAGTCATAATTGGAATGCTGCAAAACCCTGCAGTGGCAGAGGCTGCCATGACATTGCAGCAGCCTGAGGCATGCCGTGTGTTCTCCCAGGGAAGTTGTCCCTGGATCACGGGACCCTGGCAGTGGCAGGCTGCACAGGCTCCTGGGTGTGTGTGTGTGTGTGTGTGTGTGTGTGTGTGTAATGAGCTGCACTGGCACCAGGGATTCCTGGTGGCTGCAGTAGTAGCGTTAGCATTTCATGCCCATCTCTTAGGCCGTGTTCTGCCTTCTGTGGGCAGACAGGGAAGGATCTCCTCATGTACCCCGAAACAATTGTCTCTTGCCTCTTTGGCAGGTCCAGACTTTTTCCCGGACTCCCTCCCGGCTAGCTGTGGCACACTAGCCCCCTCACGCTGTCTTCACACAACCAACCCCAGTCTTCTCCCTGGGATCCGACCTCCAAAGCCCGAGCCTCAGCTCCCAGCCCCCGCCCGCCCCAGCGGGTGAGCAGACAAGCCTCTCTGGCTTGTGAGTGCTGGTCAGCACTGATCCTCTGTGCGGGAATCTCTCCCCTTTGCCTCTGCACCCCTGTTGCTGCGCTCTCCTCCATGGCTCCTAAGTTTCCCCCCTCTGCCACCCGCAGTCTCCACCCACAAAGGGCCTCCTAGTGTGTGGAAACTTTTCCTCCTTCACAGCTCCCTCCCAGAGGTACAGGTCTAGGCCCTTTTCTTTTGTCTCTGCTTCTTCTTTTTTCTTTTGCCCTACCCAGGTACGTGTGGAGTTCCTTGCCTTTTGGGAAGTCTGAGGTCTTCTGCCAGCGTTCAGTGGGTGTTCCGTAGGAGTTGTTCCACATGTAGATATATTTTTGATGTATTTGTTGGAGGAAGGTGATCTCCACGTCTTACTCCTACACCATCTTGAAGGTCACCTCAGCAAGGATTTCAACTCTCACGGCTGTGAGTCCCTAGCTCCCCTGACCTCAGCACGGCCCAGCCTGCCCCAGTCGTCCCCCATAATACTTTCTTCAAATACCACCATGACTGGTAGTAATAATAATTTATAGGATAATTTATTATAATTATTATTACTGTTTCATGTATTTATAGATCAGTCACCTTCAGTAATTTAAGAGTACTTTCAAGTTTAAGGAGCTTAAGAGTGAAGGAGTGGGGCTTCCCTGGTGGCGCAGTGGTTGAGAGTCCGCCTGCCAATGCAGGGGATACGGGTTCGTGCCCCAGTCCGGGAAGATTCCACGTGCCGTGGGGCGGCTAGGCCCGTGAGCCATGGCCCCTGAGCCTGCGCGTCCGGAGCCTGTGCTCCGCAACGGAAGAGGCCACAACAGTGAGAGGCCCGTGTACCGTAAAAAAAAAAAAAAAAAAAGAGTGAGGGAGTGCATCTTTTATTCCAGTTAACACTATTTTAAAATGTAGTCCCACAATACATAATTAAAAGTTTGAACATACAAAAAATGCTCCAACAGAGGAAATTTAATACTCGTCAGTATCAAATACTGGAAACATTAGAAGGGGAAACCCACTTTTCTTTAGTAAAGTGTTCAAAAGAATTTCGGGAAGACTTATAGAAAAATTAAGGTAGTGACACTGGGCCACACAGTGTCCTTTTAAACATCTGTAAGGTTTAATTATCGAAAAGTCTATGTTTAAGTACAGTAATAAAAATGAAGATTACTTCATTTCCTGGCAGAAACTATAAACGTTAAAGAGACTTGCACTTGGAGTAATCAAGTAGCACTGTAACTTGGCTACTCCTACCTAGGCATGTCCTACCATTCTGAGCTTCCTCAAGGAACTGTATAAGGCAATTTGTTAGGTGCCCAGCTTAGTTGAAAAATGATCTTTTCAACTTGAAATTTACAAAAATAATTATACTATAAGTTTCCATGCTGTCAATATCATGAAAAAATTATTATATTAAGCATAGAGCCTTAAGACACCTCTATTTATTTTGGAAGTAATACTGTGTTTTCTCAGAAGCAAACACCTTATTTTTTTTATTGAAGTATAGTTGATTTATGATGTGTCAATCTCTGCTGTACAGCAAAGTGACTCAGTTATAAAAATATATATACATTCTTTTTTTATATTCTTTTCCATTATGGCTTATCACAGGATATTGAATATAGTTCCTTGTGCTATACAGTAGGACCTTGTTGTTTATCCATTCTAAATGTATAGGCAAACACTTTATTTTTAACTCTTTTTTTTTTGTAGTTTAGCTATAATTCAAAGAGTTTTTATAAATTTAAGGTAGTAATCTAACATTCTAGTATGTTCCAAGTGATCAAATTTGTTGCTAATTTTTATAACACGTATTTGGTGATTAGCTAGCTATGATATCTCTTTCTCTTTTTCGTCACCTCCTTTTCCTTTATCATTTCCGTCTTCCTAGCCTATATATATATATATATATATATATATATATAATTCATTCTTTTAATACATATACATTATTCCCTTCATTCTTATTTCTACTTTAAAATATATTTGTTATTGATTAACCTGAGATAAGAAATATATTACTCCAAAATTCCATGAAGTAAGGTGATTGTTTACACAAGATGGAGGATCAAGGGATGCAAATTGTAAACGACATCATAATCATTCAGGAAGACCAATTGATTGTTTGACATGATTACAGGTAAGAGGCAAGGGATATATTCCATTCAAACAAGAATCAGAAATGTCCAGAACTTAGGCACAAAGTCAAAAATATAGCTGAAATGGTGAGTCCAGAGGGTTTTCAGCATTAATTCCGAAAGAGACATATAAGCCAAAAATCTTTTCACCAAGTTGACAACAACAACGCAAACAGCTTACCCTGAATTTAGTACCACTGATTTAGTATGACATGGTGTTTTATCATTAAAAGACATTTAAAATGTGACACTGCTTTTTAGGCGAGGTTGTAATTTTAAAAGAAAGTAAAAGTGGAATAAGAATCAGAAAGTGAAAACATATTGGCTTTTTTGAGAGTCTAAAGTAAAAGCATCTGTGTTTTAAGTAGTAGTGATAATGGAAGTAAAGTATGAGCCAAAGTGCGACCTCCAACATACAAACATAGTAGTATTCCTTTACTGAGAAATTCTTAGAGGGTAGTCTGATAAATTATATATATTATTTCTTATAATTTTGACATAAAACAATTATTGTCACCATGATATAAGAAAAGAGACAGATATATAGAGTTTGAGTACTTTTCAAAAAGTCACACATTTCATAAGTTGTAAAGCATCTACACTGCACATGGAAAGTGATAACAAGTGGTTCTTATTATCTACTATACTGATAATAAACTCTCAAATACTGAAATCATAAAACCTATGAAACTATGACAAATATTTATTGCTAATTAAGTATGTAGGAAATACTTTTGAAAATTTAAATATTTTCTTTATTTGAAATAACTAGGAGAATTTTTCCCTGAATATATCATTCTTTTAAATACACAGGGCCTATATTTATATTGATGTAAACAACATATAGACAGTGAAATTTTTCACTAATTGTGAAACTGGGCAAGTTATAATTCATTCTTTTAATCAAACACCTTGAACTCATGTGGCACTATAAAGTCATACAAAACTTAAATATATGTAGCCTTGAACCTTTAGTGCTAAAAAGATAATCATATCTTTAAGGAAGTTCTCTTTTTAAAATAGTGATTGTTATAATGTAAAAAGCACATGAAATAATTCAAAATAAATCACCAAGAACACTGTACATAACCTGTCAAACCTTCCTCTGTGAGATATTACCAGGGTGACATGCAAAACAAACATGTCTCACCCAAGAGCTCTGCTTGTCAGGAATGAATCACAGCATAACAGTTATCACTGAAAAGATAAATGCTTAAAAAAAGAAAATTGGTATTTCCAGATGTGTCCCAGAGAGATCTGTCAATTTGCAAGGTTAAATTCAAGGATTTTTTAAATGTAAAAGGCACAATCCTGACTCTACTACTTTAATAATAACTGATAGAGTACAAATAAAAAAAGATTCCAATGAATATGTAATTTTAAATATCAATATATGAACTGAGGGGCAAATTAACCAGCTTCTTAGAATTCTGAGATTGTTTAAATACATGGTGGATGTTCAATAAATGTTTTTGAATTAATTATCAATGAACTAAGAACTATATTTTGCCATCTATAATACTTGCACATATGGATTTCACATTCATGTCTGCATCTATATTTAGATTTACTTTTAAATCTCCACATTTATGGATATGACTTTGTGAGAGTTTATTTTTTGTTGTTGTTTCTTGTGCTGAAAAGTATTTTGCCATTGCTATAAAGAAACAGTTTTAAAATGTACTAATAATTAGTGCAAATTGCCCTGTAGTTGTGGTATTATCTCATTAGGTGCTCATCTCATGGATTTGAGAATCCTGTGGCTTGTAGGGGAGGATCTTTGCAGGGCTCCTCTTCCTTCCCTGTTTCACTCCTACATCTCTCTCTTGCTTTCTGGTATCACATTCCCAAATACATTACTCACAGAGAAGTCTTTGTCTTGAGTTCTGCTTTGAGCAAAACCCACAATAAGCCACTCTAATCTAGGAGTATTTATTTAAAATTCATACTCAATGTTTCATATTTATGAGTTATTGAGTATGGCATTAAATTCCACCACAGAGAAAAGTTGTTGCCCTTACCTAAATGTAGGGTTCTAGCGGGGATAATTTATGTTAAAATCATATTTGTAATACACAAAGAGCCTGGTGTGATGTCTTACACACATAATGAATACTAAGTTTTTTGTATATAAGTAATAAATATTTGCTAAAATGATTTTATCAAGTGCTTTATTTATATTATCAAGCCTTTCTTACACTTGGCAGATTTGAGAAACAGAAGAAGGCCAGTGTCCCTGTACCTCACTGAATGAAAGGGAAAGAGACTTTAGAGAGAAACAATGATAGATTACTTGGGAACAAAATAAGCCTTGTGCACAGGGTAGATATCATTGTAAGGAAAATGGTAAGGAATTGAAAAGTTTTAAGATAAGAAGGGACAAAATATATTTTATTTTTAAAGAAAGCTTTGGCAGAATGGGTAGAGGTAAAAACAGGAAGATCTGGGAGATCAGGTGGAAGTTGATTGCAAATTGTAAAAAGACAGATATTTGCTTGGATTAGGGGAGGACTCAATAGCGATGGAAAAGGCAGATATATTTATAGAAGGTTCTGGAGATGTGGCTTGACAGAGCATGTGAATTGGTCCTATTCTGCACATCAACATAATAGTGACAAATATTTACTGCCTTGACATTTTATTTTACTAAAGTTAACTTCATGTGCTATAATGATATTATTAAGGAGGGCAGGGAAGACTATCATATAAAAAAGAAAGGAGTAGATGATATTAAAAGGAAATAAAGCAAAGGGGGGAACTCTTCAAGAATGTAGTATAAAATAAGGCAAAATATTATATAAGCTGAGAAACATTTTATAAATCTACTGAAAGTAAAACAAACTTGAGAATGCAGAAAAGGTACTTTTTTTTTTTTTTGCAGTACGCGGGCCTATCACTGTTGTAGCCTGTCCTGTTGTGGAGCACAGGCTCCGGACGTGCAGGCTCAGCGGCCATGGCTCACGGGCCCAGCCGCTCTGCGACATGTGGGATCTTCCCGGACCGGGGTACGAACCCGCGTCCCCTGCATTGGCAGGCAGACCCTCAACCACTGTGCCACCAGGGAAGCCCAGAAAAGGTACTTTTGATTCATCTATTATTCACATTGTTTTTCATTTAAACTTACATAATCATGAAAATATTTTGAGAATATATTATGTAGTACACTCTGATACTGATGAGTGATACATCCCCAAACTGATCTCTAAACATAAACATAAATGTATAGCATGGAAATCTCCCCATAAAATTGTCTTATGATGATGAGTAGAGAACAACAAAATCAATGAAAAGTAATGTGAGTGACAAGCAAATGCTGTATTCAATAAATCTGTATTTCCAATTTGTGGTAAACTTTCTCTTATATGGCTAAATTTATTTCTCATGTATGACGTAAAAAGAAGTGACAAGAGTAATTAGTGACATAAGAAACTTTGAAGAGGTAATATATGCAAAGTGGGGAGTAGGATTTTTGAGAACTGACAGTCCCAGACCAGTATTGCTTGAGAGAGGTTAAGAAACAGAATGGCAGACTGTGATTGGCCTGGGACGTACGGAAAGGAAGCAGAGCAGTAGGAAAATACATATGAGTAGTAGCACAATAATATATGGTGACACTGGTGGTGATGGGCAGAGGTAATACATGAAGAGAAATTCTTATGAATGGAAAGCAGGTACAGTTAGAAACCTACTTGATGTGATTCCAGATTCTCAGAACTCCTACATTCATAGTATCTCCTTCAATTATTTTTTAATCATATTAAAAATCCATCCATTTCTGTTTAAATATGAATACTTTTGGGACATTTTATTTAGGTATTATTGGTTATTGCTAAAATATATATTTCATAAAATTAAAAAGCAAAGAATATGAAAGTCTTTCTTGGAAAAAGCATTTGATGAAATGCCAAATATATTTTATTTGATATGTAAATGTCAGTTTATGTACTAACATAATTTCTGGTCTCCTCAGAAATTTCTTGGAATAGGTTTTATTATTTACTTGTCCTAAGACCATATAGTAATTTCCTAATTATTGGAATTTGACAAATCAAAGTAGAAATTTAGTTTATTTCATTTCATAGGGGAAGAGAGTCTTCAAAATTGACTTTGTAATTACAATTGTTTGTAATCTTCTTCTGATTATTACACCCATTTACATGAAATCTGTCATAAAATTGTGATAAACCAATGCTATCTAATTAACAGTATTAGAAAAACACCATTATCATATTTTTCATAACAATAAAAATATTACTATTGGCTTGCATCTGTGTTAACAAACATTCACTTATGTGATCAGCAGTCATTACCTTTACATACACTGGAATATTCTAAAATATTTTTACCTTTTTCCAGAATGTATCAATTCCATTATCTACTATCAGACTATGGTATGCAGAATTCTAAGATGGACCCCAAAATTCCTGCCCTATGGTACACATGCATTGTATAAATCCCTCCTCCTGAATGTATCTTAGTCTGTGCATATAACAGATTTCACAACTGTGATTAGGTTACATTATATAACAAAAATGAAAGGATTTTGCTGATGTAATCAAGGTACCAAATCAGTTGATTTTGAGTTAATAAAATGGGAATTTTCTGGGAGGGCCTGAATTAATCATGTAAGGACCCAAAAAAGGAAGAGGTCTAGAGTGCAAGGGAAATTCAATCCTACTGTTAGTTAAGAAGATGGAGGGGACCACCACGTGGCAAGGAGCTTAAGGTGGCCTCTAGGACCTTGGACTACAGCTAGAAACAGAACAGGGGCCTGAGTGCTAAAAGCACTAAGACTGAATTCTATCAAAATCCACGTTAGCCCTAAAAAAGACTTCAAGCTCCATAAAGAAGGCAGCTCAACTAACACCTTGATTTCAACACCTGATTAGCTCTTGAACACAGAATCAAATTAATACAAATGTCTAGACTCCTGACCCACAGGTATTTTGAGACAACAAGTAGATGTTCTTTTAAGCTACTAAGTTTGTGATAATTTGTTACACAGCAATAAAAACTAATGCAATGATCAAAGTTATTCCCATCTGAATTGTGAACTTTAGAACCAGACTAGAAACAAATTATTTAAGACCCAAATGCATCACACATAGCTGAAACTAGTCCCACATTGCTGCATAGCTAAAAATATTTTATAGTGATGGATGTTTGTTAAAGAAAGGGATGGACATCAGGAAGAGTATATTAAGCGAGTCTGGAAAGCAATGAATTCAATTTTATAAGATGAAGTTAAAGTGAATCTGTTGGGATCTAGATCATGACTGTAATCTTATTCACTCTGGTAACTGCAACATTATACAAACTCTAAATTGCTAAATCCACAGTCAGTCTTTGAAAGGCTGCTATACTTAAAGATAATATATTTATGTTATATAATTCCAGGCTATATACTGGCTGATGCTCATATAAATAACAATTACAATAATTAACAAACAACTTTTGTTCTAAACCTCTAATTTCCTCAGATACAATTAATGACCTTAAGAAAACTATTAGTTTGATTTTCAAATAAGTTTGGGAGGTACAGTAAACAGAATTGATAATAATGATGGTTCTAATCCTTATATCATAATTGTACCCATATGACAACTAATTGAGATTGCTTCTCTTCATATTTTATACATGAAGAAACTGAGACCTGAAGAAATATCCAACACAACATACCCAGTGTGTAGTATACTGAAGTAATGAAATTAATCATTCTCTATCTCTACAGCCCAAGGTTTTAACTACTAAATTAGTCCAACAGTAAAGATCTATAGTTCATGGTTTTCAACCTGCTCCAAATCAAAGATTTAATTTCTTCCTCAAAAAGCCCTTGATGCAGTCAATGTGTTGAGTGGAACTGAACTGAAAAAAATATTTCTATAAATTTTTATTCAGTTATTCACTTCACAGTTAATAAGGTATACAGTTAATGCTTTCTTGCAATATTACTAGACTTACTCATTGCCAGCAATGAATTTTGAGAAAACACATTTCCTGACACCCAAAAGTTAAATTACTCTTTTCAAAACATATGAAAAATACCAATTCTTGCAGAAGTATTACATCTATCATTATCCCATTAATACTTGTCTGAACTTACATTATTAATCTACAACAGTAGTGTATAAATCAAAATACTAGTAGCTAAAATTAGACAAGAGTATTTTACAAGTGTTACATTACATATCTTGCAATTTGAAACATTATATTTCATATTTGTGTAAGTTTATTTTAGATAACTGAAACTTCACAGAATTTAACAGAAAAAAAAGTTTAAAAAATTGGTTTTGTACATTAATTTCAACTATCTCTATTTCAGTCTATAAGATTCATGTCATAGTTCAGCTCCAAAAAGATCTGCAAAACTATCTAACCAGTCTTATTCATCTCATGTGATAGTTTTTGTTGTTTATTAAGGTGGAAGTCTGAGAAAATGCTTTGAAAGAGAGTCTTGGGCTTTTTGTCATCTTACTGATATCTTTCTCAAATTATTTTGACCACACAGTAAACAGCTAATGGCAATATTTAGAAATATATATTAAGACAGTAAACATTCATAAAAATAAAAATTTTAATGCAATTAATCTTATAATGTAATTTTTATTTACAACCAAAGAATTGCATTTAAAACATATAACTATAAAATGATCAATTATAGTTCACTACTTTAGTTCAATTGTAACCCGTTTGAAATAATATACTACAGAACTGAGAGAATTAATATACAAAATAGGCAATGACCATATGGCAATGGAACTCTAACCCACATAAGAAGCCCACAAAGCCAATCCACAATGTCTGCATCAATTGACTGAGGACGTCCAGGAGTTGATCATGACTACCAACTTATCTACTTTTTTCTCAAACCAATCATATAATGTGCTCTGCTGTTAGTTAGCTAACCTCAAGCATCCTTATGACAATGACTTCCAGTTACAGCATGCCTGAAGCCTTCCAATTTTTTTTACTATAAAACATTCCCACTGCCCTGCCTGCCTTTGAGTCTCTGTCAGATTTAAGCTTGCTATAGAAAGCTCTGAATAAACTCTGTTTGTCTTCAGTGTTGGTCTTCATTTATTTCATGAGCATATTCATAAAAGTATCCTCAAGTATATAGTAATCACAATGATAGCTATCAGGGTTGAAGGATACTTGAATACCTCATTACAACAATTTCCTTCAAATCTAGTTTACATATTACAGTATACTGAAAACTTTGAATTTTTCAAAGTGCTTGCCATTAGATAAACAAAGTAGGCATTAAACTAGCTTTTCTTAGATAGGAATTGCCAAATAGCTTTATTATTTCCTATATATAAAAATGAAAAATGTAAAATTTTATCACATTAAAGACTACATCAGTGGGGCATATAAAGCAGCCAACAATCTCTGCAGAAATGTGGAGAAAGTGATAAAAGCATGAAAGAGAAGAGGCTCTGACTACTGTGACTTAACCTGACCTTGTGAATTTACGCGTGGAGTGAATTTCAGGCAGCAGTGTAGTACAATATCTTGGGACTAAGTCTTAGGTTGTCTTACAAGATCTGAATTTCTTTTCTGTGATGCCACTCTGCTTATCACCGTAATGACCCTCTATCTGCACATAATTTTTGTGTTTAAAATATATTGACAAGGGAATTCCTGGCTGTCCAGTGGATAGGACTCCGTGCTTTCACTGCCGAGGGCCTGAGTTCAATCCCTGGTCGGGGAACTAAGATCCCGCAAGCCGCATGGCGCGGCCAAAAAAAATATTAACAATATGTGAGACTATGATTGGTGCCTCTAAGACAGTAGCTACCTGCACTTCACAGGTAGCTCAAGGAAAGAGTAGCATGAGAAACCTTATTAAAATAGAGGAAGATAGCATCACTGGAGCATTCATCAGTACTGTGGAGGAACTGTGTAGTTCACCTTTGTCATGTCTGGTTCATACTCTTTACAGATTTTTCGTGGCTTTTTAAATAGCTGAAACCTAAAAATACAACCTATTCAATTACGCATTTAGATTTCTAATGGTTATAAATTTGGAAACCTATATTACAAAAGTGTTTTTTATATAAGTAAAAAATGTGACTGGAAGTTAATCTTAAGACACAATTTTATATTTCTAGCTAAAGTATAGTTATGGTATTTAAGGTGTGTAATTCTAAGTGAGCCTTTTATGGATTATTACTATAGCTCATTTTTAACACAAGGTTAAAGCATAGGCTCAATAGAATACATTAATAAAAGTATCAGCTACTCCGAAACCAATAGGACCTCAGGAGTATTTAGTTTTCTTTAAATTCTAAATGCTTTAACATGGCCTAAATGGTCCTACCTATGTGGACCCATGGCTACTTTTTTGATATTATCTCCTGCAACTATTTCCCTCATATTCTAGCTCCAACGACACTGGCCCTTTTTTCCCCCTATTTCTAGAACATACCAAGTTTTCTTATGCCCAGAGAACTTTGTACCACTTGCTTCCTCTATTAGAAACACACCTCTTCCCAATGATATTTGCATGTTTTACCCTTCACTTTATTCAATTCTCTGCTCCAATGTTCTTTTAAAATGGCATCAATTAGTCTCTTTTCTATAACCCTGCTGCTGTGCAATGTGTCTTTGCAGCAATTTTAAGATAGCTGGCCCTATGACTTGCTTTGACTAATAGAATACAGAAAAAGTGACATATATGTCTGTTCCCACCTTACGATTTAAAAAGCCTTGAGCAGTTTGGCTCAGTCTTGAAAGTGTTCTTCCATGTAGACAAGTCCAGACTTCTCTGCTGGATGTAAAAAACCACACGGAGCAAAGAAAAGCCATCCCAACTGACATCATCCCAAAACAGTCAACTTAGCAGTTGATTACAGACACATCAGTGAGACTGAGATCAGAAAAACACTCAGCCAAGCTTTTCTCAAATTGCCAAACCACAATATTTTGATTCAAATAAATGACGGTTGATTTAAGGCCCTATATTTTGAGATGGATTGAGCTATAGCAATAGCTAAGTAATACATTTTCCCAGGGTGGGTATATATTTCTTATTAAGTAACATTCATTTATTCCTCAAAATCCACCTCTTTTTTCTTTTTCTTCATAGAACTCATACTAACCACTGAATATATATTTATTTATGTATGTATTTATGTATGTAGGTATGCATGTATTTATTTATAAGTTTCCCCCAAAGTAAGTCATTATCTGTGCCATTCAAGTTGCATCACCAGCACCCAGAACACTGCCTAACACAGAATTAAATACATATTTGCTGAGTGAATGGATATTTTTTTTACATGTTCATTTAGTTTAGTAAAACTAAAACATAATAGAATAAGTAAACAGAAGAGAAGGCCACAAGCAGGATTTAGTAATTTAGTCACATAATGAAAAGGACTAAGTGGAACACCAGAACTTTTCCTGAAGAGCAGCTATTCCTCCCTTGCCCAGAATTCCTTATGATTTTTAGTGGCTAATAAGGGTATATAGGAATGTAAATGTTTTAGTGAGGACATAAGTTCACAAATCATAGACTCCTATTTGTTATAACTAAAATATAAAATTAGTGGGCTTGATATCTCCTCAACCGATTCACATGAACTTTTTAAAATATTTTTTGATGTGGGCCATTTTTAAAGTCTGTATTGAATTTGTTACAATACTGCTTCTGTTTTTTTTTTTTTTTTTTTGTGGTAAGCGGGCCTCTCACTGTTGTGGCCTCTCCTGTTGCGGAGCACAGGCTCCGGACGCGCAGGCTCAGCGTCCATGGCTCACGGGCCCATCCGCTCCGCGGCATGTGGGATCTTCCCAGACCGGGTCACGAACCCGTGTCCCCTGCATCGGCAGGCGGACTCCCAACAACTGTGCCACTAGGGAAGCCCCTGCTTCTGTTTTATGTTCTGTTTTGTTTTGGCCCTGAGGCATGTGGGATCTTAGCTCTCCAACCAGGGATCGAGCCCGCACCCCCTACACTGGAAGGAAAAGTCTTAACGACTGGACCACCAAGGAAGTCTCTGGCGTGTCATTTATTTAAAGCCCTTTCAGCAGAGACAGAGTTAGTAATAAAATTATGTAAACTATACCATGTATACCTGCAGATCTATAATTGTTTCTGCCTTTATTCATGTGCATTTATATTAAACTAAACATAACTCATGTTGTCTTCAATTTAACCAGTTTATTCTAGCCTTCCCCCTCTTGCTTATCTGCAACTTCTATGACAACAATGAGAAGCTTGCTCTCAGCATAAACTATATATTTACATATTTGTTCAACCAAGTATTTGTGGAAAGCAGTTTCAGAATGTTAAAACTGTGTGCCTGTAAGAAGCTAATTTACCAACTTGAGTACAGTGTTTATTATGCACAATTCATTTTATCCTTAGCCTTACAGATTCCAGTCAAAACACTCTTTTCCAATATTACTTAGGCCAGCTTCCTTCTTCCCCTTGAACAATTTCAATGTGGTTATGTCATGCATTTGTAATAAAGTTAGATTTATTTGTCTTCATTGTGATATAATTCACATGAACATGCAATTCATCTTGTTAAAGTGTACAATTCAGTAGTTTTAATATACTCACAAGGTTGTGCAACCATTACTACTAATTCAGAACATTTTCAAGATGCCTTAAAGAAAACCCATATCAGCAGTCATTCCACAATCTTCCCCACACGTCGCCACTAGCAATCATACAGTTATTTTCTGTCCCTAAGGATTTGCTTATTTCAAACATTTAACATAAATGAAATCATACTATATGTGGCCTTTTTTTCCTTTGGTCTAGCTTCTTTCATTGAAAATATTTTCAAGATTTATCCATTTTGGAACATGTATCAATACTATGTTGATTTTTTATGACTGAATAATACTCCATTGTATGGATATATCACATTTTGTTTATCCATTCATCACTTAGAGGCATTTCTTTTTAGTTTTTGGCTGTTATGAATAATGATATTAAGAATATTTCTATGCTACATTTTTGTGTCAACGTATGTTTACAATGCCCTTGAGTATTTACCTAGGAGTAGAAATGCTGGGAGGAAATGTATAATGGTTCCAACTTCCCCATACTCTAATGAATGTTCATGGGGTTAAGTAGCTGAGTACAAAGGAGCACAGTGGAATTTGTTGGGCTGATACACCCTTCTTTAGTTTGATTGTGGTAGGGGTTACAGAATAAATGTATGCATTTATCAATACTCGCAGAATTTTACTCTAAAAAGGGTTAAAATACTGTATGCAAATTATGTCTTAATAAATAATATTAACATTTAAAAATATCAATTGAAAAGACAATAATTCTGGCACACAGAAATATCATGGGGAAGAGATCTGATATAATTAGATATCCAGGGTTGGGTAAGTTTATTCTTTTTTTGTGGTAGATATAAATTTACAAGATGATAATTTTATTTAAAAATTATGGATAACTATCAAAATTCCCTAAATATTTGCATCTGTTTAATCTAAATTTACTCAATGTTACATAAAAACAAATTGAGCAAAGATTTGTGTGAGTGTAATTAACAGTGTTTGTCACCTTTATCATTACATTTCCATAGATGCAATACATAGCTTATTTTATCTTTCTATGCATTATAAAACTAGTTTTCTCTTTGGAATAAACATAAAGTACTTCCAGATTTACATGTATAACACCCAGAAGAAAAGGAAATATCTTTGTAGGTTGTGACATAAATATTATTGACTTATTTTCAGAAAAATGTGAAAATTTTATGTTTTGAATATCATGTTAAGTATCTATGATAGATATCCACAGGGCTGAATGTGTGCTTCTCTGTGTGCATGCTTGTGTGTGTGTGTGTGTGTGTGTGTGTGTATGTGTTTGTGAGAGAGAAAGAGAAAGAGAGAGAGAGCACATTTAGAATGCTTCTCTGAGAACGTAAAGGCAGTAGTACAGAAGGGTAGTTATTAATACTTAATGTACAGTTTAAATCTAGGCACATACATTCCTGTAGAACAGGAAAAGTTTCAATCTTCTTAAATTGGTCTTCTTCACTCACGGTTTAAAAAATAAATATATTGAAAGTCTTCTGTAACAGACTCAGTACTAGTCACTGTGGGTGTTGTGATGAATAAATCAAGTCCCTGCCATGGGAGCATTTATAGTACATTGAAAGAGAAAGGCTTGTAATCACGTAAACTCACTAAAACTCATGAGTGCCGTGAAAATGTGAAAGGTGAAACTGGAGAGGGCAGAATAATCATATTGCGTCCATTCTTTTGCTGAATGCCCTCATCATTTTCCAAATTCTATTCATTTTAATCAGTATTATTCATGACATTGCATATTGGTGACTACACAAGTCTTGAGATTATTTAACTGTGTAAAACTCTTCATCAAGGAACTCATAGTCAAGTACATTAACTTCTATTCAAATGATGTATATACTTTATTTACATATAAACAAACTCCTCTGAGTACAATTATACTCTTAGGGAGATGTCTAGCTGGATGATAAGCTTTTCCTTGATATGGGACTACTCCCTACAACATTTTGAAGAAAACTAAAAAGAAAAAGGAGGAATAGGAGAAACACATTAGGAATAGAGTATTAGCTATGCCTCTTGAATAAATAAATGTATACACATGACCCTATTTACTGATTAATTGCTTTTGCAAAAAAATGATGTGTGATTTATTGAAGAGACATTAAAAACTAATCAATGTCTACAGGACATCCCTCTGGGTGATCTGATTCCAGTTTTCCATTGCCTTTGATCTGTTTTATAACTCTGTAGTGGTAGGTAAACGATAACCAAGTAAATGATTCCTATGTACATTCAAATTCTGTTATGACCAGTAGAATTTCAACTAATGAACTTCCCTCCCTGAAGAAAAAAATATTTTTGCCTTCATTTATATACCTCTTTCAAAAATCTTGGTTGATATGTGTATCTCTTCTTTGGATTCCCTTTTGAATCAGTTACATCATCAGCCAGGTTGCCTCAAGAGTTAAAATCTCTAACTCAGCTTCAATTTTATATCAGTATGAAAGTCATGGTTTTACTCTTTTCAAAAAATACCTTTTAGTACTATTAATAACACTCTTTCTTAGTACCTCAAAGTTTTCTTTGAAAATATTAAGTGAGCTGGATACTTAGGACAGATCCACTAGAAGCAGAGCCTGAGAGAAGGGTTAAGATATGCCTGAATTTTGGGGTAAGTGCTCTTCAGGAAAAGAACTGAAGCAGTATAGGGAAGGGAAAGAGAAGACCAAAGATGTTCCACATCACAGGGGGAGGACTCTGACTGTACATCACCCCACAAGATTGTCTTTTATTTTAGGTCACAGGGTGGGGTTTTTAAACCCCAAATTGTTAATCATGGACTGAGGGCCATTTTCTGGGGGAGGGTTGATGTTGTAAGTTTCCTAGTGAGGTGGCTCCCATTAGTCATTTAGGGTAATTCTCTGGAGATACCTGGCAGCTCTGAGCTCTTACCAGCAACTCTCATAACAGCTGGGGACTGCATGTAAAGGGGGTCTAGATTGGACAATTTTACACCTACCGCTACTCATAAAGATGCTCTATGTCTAGGCCCTCACGCAGCAAAGCCTAGATACAGTAAATATTTATATTCAGTAAGTTATATTTATTTACCAAATAAACACAAGTATTTCAGCAAAGGATTTTGCTAATCCTATCTTCAAAGCCACAGACTTTGTCCACTTATACATACAACTTCAGAACTTAAACTTTTTTGAAAACCTACCACCATTCTTCCTAAAAAAACAGAAACAGACCATTCAAGCCAGAGAATACATGTGGCTGACCTCAGTACAGAAATGGGCAGAGGGAACTCATAAAAGAGGAAATACAAATCATCGATTAAAATCTAACTAACTATTTAACCTCACCAGCAATAAAAATATTTCACTAAAAAGTGACGTATTTTTCCCATCAAATGTGCTAAAATTTTACTTTCTTGGATTAATGAAGGTGGCAGTTAAGTAAACAGGTTCACTTATGATTGTGAAACTTTTACATCAGTATAAACTTTTAGAGCAATTTAGTAAACAGGAGGATATTTTTCGAAATATCAATTCCACTGGTGAAAATAATCCAAAGGAAACAAATCAGAGCTATATAAAACTGAAAGTTATTCTTAGATAGGCAAAACTGAAAGAAAGATACTCTGAGGCACTTCCTGAAAATATACATGACAAATGTCTACAAAAGCTAAGTTCTCTACTTTGTATAAAAGAAGTTCTATCATGGCAGGGGTGGGAGATTTATACGACCAAGTTATATATCCTAAAAATTATTCATATATAAAAGTAATGGAAAGAAAGAAAGGAGGGAAGGGAGGAAGGAAGAAAGGGAAATCTTGTACATTCATAGATATAGGACTATAGAAGTCAAGTTCTTCTTGAGAAAATAGAGTCAAGACAATAAAAAATCCAAACTAAGAATTTAGTCTTGGTTCCACTTCCTTAATTTTTGTCCCTGCTCTTAATGTAACAACATAGTACCCATGATAAGGTATTTTCAGGTCCCTTAAGCCTGTATTAATACTACTAAATGTTGCTCCTCAGAAACCTTTGCATTTGACTGTACAGGGCATACAATTGAAAAACCCAAGTTAAGTTGGTTCTTATTTCTTTCACCAACTAGAATTATGCTTAGCTTTCTTGGTCAAACGTAATACCAGGCTGTAATATGAGCAGCACGTGAAAATATATTTAAACTACAAACTGTCAGCTCTAAATTTTTTGCTACTTTAAACATTTAATAATAACCTTTTCATTATAATGTTAATTTCTTGTCGCCACAGAAAAGTGCTCAAAGAGGTACATAGGAAGGGATGTTTCATCAGAGGCTGCAGTATGGCTGGTCTTACATGCATCAAAAGATGACATTCAAATTTTAATTATTCCAAGTCTAAGTCTTGAGTGTATGGATATTCCAAGGTTCCAAAGAACTCAGGCAGAGAACAGGACCAGGGCAACTATCAAATGTCCATATAGTTACTGTCCTAATCATTTAGGAGCCTTTAAAACCTAGTGTTTTCACTCAAGCCCAAAGAGACTTGAACCTTCAGTAGCTCTGAGAAATGACTCAAGACTCATAACTTTTATCAGAACCTTCTTGTTCATGTGTAGTATATACAGTTTCTACCATGTTACCTTGTATTTAGATAGCACTAGATGTCCTAATTAGGAATTGCAAGTCAGATAAGTCTCACTGTCCCTCTTAGAAATTATCCTCAACCCCAAGTTCTTCAGTCAATCATTCCTATCCCAAACCTCTGCTAAGTAAACTTCCCTCACCCCACAAAATGAAAGGAATTCAAGATACATCTTTGGTTCCTTACAGGACACTGTGAAAGCATGTCTTGAAAGAAGTAACAGCATTAGTATTTTGGATTCTCTTCAATCATTAATGTGTAAATTTTCTCTATGTAAAATGTATTACAAAAGTATCACAGAATTTTAAAAATTATGAGCCACTGGTTTCTTTCCTTTTATAAAAAATAACGGCAATAGGAACAGTAATGCAAATCAGGTTCATAACCTACCATTTTTGTGTCTCTTTTCCTACTGTTATATGTGACAGAAATAACTGTTTTGAAATAACTGAAGCCAGACCTATTGTACACGATCATAATTTTATCTATTTTGAATATCTAAACAACCTCACAGTGGGGTCATGGTCTCTAGCAAAGCCTATTCTCTGCTAAAAATTACCTATGAGCACTGGAAAAAAAATTCAGGCATTTTCACTCCCTTTCAAACACAAAGAGAAAATACAGTTATTTTAAAAGCCTGCTAATAATTAAATGGAGATCTAAAGGACCAATTTGCAATAGGCTTTTTTAAAAGGGAAGTTCATTGTGCTGCATTGAACTTATAATTGTTCATGGAATATTTGCATATGAGAATTATCTGCATTCCTCAAAACAGTGGGATAAAATTGGAACTCTCCTCTTTTTAATATATTTGAATGCATCTACATGTGCATAGTGAATTGGAAAAACATGGTTATTATATGGAATAACATTTACCACTTTCTGAAATATTTGAATATAGAGGCAAATGGTATTTAAAAATGGAATTATTTTTCTCTCTAATTCAGTATTTCTATTTTAATTTTTAAGCTCAAATTATAGATTATGCAGCAACCATGACTGAGTGTAGATACACTAAATATGCAGATCATCTGACTCCTTTAGTTAAAATAGCAATGGGTAATTCATATCCTCGGTGTCACAAATCCTTGCCCAAGTGTGTTATTTTTATAGAACCATCATTTCTACTGATTCCAATATGGTTAAATAAACATGTCTCTGAAAAAAACATCTAAATCTGTCTATTTATAAATACTTAGTTATGGCATCCCATTAGATAATTCCATTACTTTTATCAGGAATTTTTATTTTTATGTATAATTTTAATTGAAAATTGAGGGTGACAAAAGTATTAAAGAAAAAATCTAAAAATAAAAAATCTTCCATAGGTTTTCTACTTTAAACACTTATTTAATATTTTTAATCAAAAATGTTCTATTATTTTTATTACAATCCTCTTTCTTGTCCACAAGTGTGATGGTTAACTTTCTATATTAACCTGACTGGGCTAAAGGATTCCCGGGTAGGTGGTAAACCATTATTTCTGGCTGTGTCTGTGAGGGTGTTTCTGTAAGAGATTAATATTGGTGTCTGCAGACTGAGTAAAGAAGATCGCCCTCACCAGTGCAGGTGGGCACCATGCAATCTGTTGAGGGCCTGAACAGAACAAAAAGTTGAAGAAGGGCAGATTTGCTCTCTCTGCTTGAGCTGAGACATCTATCTTCTCCTGCCCACCACATTCATGCTCCTGGGTCTCAGGCCTTCAGGCTCACACTGAATTATACCGCATGCTTTCCTGGGTCTGTAGTTTGCAAATGGCAAATCGTGGGACTTCTCAGCCCCCACAACTTCATGATGCAATTTCTATGATAAATCTCTCTCTCCATGTATGTTAACTATGTTAATCTGGCTAGACTGAGCTACATTTAATGTTTGGTGTAGCTGTAGGTGCCAGAGCTTCAGTTTTGTCTAGTGCTCTAAATTGTTTTTCTCCCCTATTTTCTTTGGATTATTCATTCATTCCTAGTGTGAAATTTGTAGATTTAATGAGCCAGGAGTTTGTATTTGATCCCAACATTTCAATAATACAAAGATCTATCTCACTTCTGCTACTATAATATGACCTATAGACTGGAGAATGTTTATAGCATGACATGTATTTTTTTGTGTCCATTACCCTGCAATTTTTCTTCCATCACTCAAAGCAGAATCACTTCCCTCAAATTAGGTTTTTATTATTCAGACATATTCCCATGCATAAAATTGGATTATAACTTGAAAAATATAAAATACACGTAATCACTATGCTGGTTCCCCTATGTTAATAATTGTTCTTTATAGATATAGTGTTGATTACATGAGAAAAGAAAGAAAGAATATTTACGAGTATAACCATAGCCATTTTGTTTGTTTTGATATGACATTCAAGCTCATACCTTATTTCCTCTAAAAAACACTCCATTATAAACATTAACTAAATCCCAGTATCAAACATGGTCTTTTAAGTTTTGTAACATCCTGTATCCACCCACTAAACATCTGTAGAAACAGTGAAAGGACATGATAAGACAAGCAAGCACACTCTAAGGATTGTATGTATTTAGGTTATTGTTACATATGACAACATTTGTTCCATAATACACATAATATGATGGAAAACAACAACCTAAAAGGAGAAATGTGTCTGGATAAAGCACTGAGCTGGGAGTTTCAGGGTTGAGTTGCCCATGGAGTGAGTCTATCAGTCCACTACACAAGCACCAGTTGTCCATGCCTGATTTCCCTCTAAAAGTTGTGGGAAGTTCAAGGGACCTGGGGTTGATTAAGGATAAAGGTAGGACCACAAGAGGCAGTAACTCACAGTAAGAGTTATTGGGCAGTGCTTAGACAGGATTGCATGAGAGGGGAAAGCCCTGAGAACATGAGACCATCCAGACACTTAAGAGTGTGCGGGTCACCAACCAGAAGGAGAGAAGGGTAGAGGGACTCTTAGGGAAGAGGGAGATCAGACAGGGTGCTTACATGTCTAGCAGATGCTGCTCAGCAAAGTCTGTGCCAGAGAGCTACAAACGATCACAGAAGCCTGGGGCCTTAGAACTATAAGGTCCTATCTTATCAATGGACAGCAAATGCAAGCTGAAGTTTTACAGCTATGCAAAATACACAGGCTCTAAATGGCTAAAAATCTGCTTCAGGGAGGGGATATTTTTGAAATAACTGGATGTATAAATTTTGAGTTTGGCACTGGCAGGCTTTCACACTAGTGGGTGTCAGCTTGCCGTGAATAAGTAAACAACCTAGGGACCAATACACAGAGGCCATCTTTACCTCATTAGTATAACAAAGTGGAATAATCATTCTTGCCACATACCTGCCATATGAGTGCTGGGAGGATTAATGAAATAATATTTGCAAAGTCTTTTCAGATTCTTGTCAATGAAGTACTTTATTAATACAAAATAGGCTATTATGGTAAGAAGCCTTTTCTCAAAGTAGAGCTGTTCATGGAGATTATAAACATTAAAATGATTCCTCTAGGTTTTATTGGGAGGGTACTAGTTTTCATATTAAAGTATTTCAGGAATTTTTAAAATCAATTTAAAGCATGGTTTAAACAGAATTATAAAATGAGCATTTGGGTTTGCATAGAAATATTTAAGTAATTAGTTTTCCAAGGATTATTTCTATTTAAATAAGACTTGTTAAGTATAAACTGAGGGAAACATTCTTAGCATTATAAAATATAAAAAAATTCTTGAGTTAATAATTGTGTTTTAACATCTATCTAAATCAGTGCTACACAATTTAACATATATCTAAATCTGCATCTATGATCGGTTTGGGGTAATATTTTTTAGAATAAATGAATTCATTCTTCATATAAGTCACTGTGAATGTCACACTTTAGAACATATGTGTGTGTGTGTATTTCTGACCAACTTTTCTGTAATTCTTGTGTTTTTTCACATAAATGATTGTAGAATTTAATTATTTTCAATCAGAAGAAAATTCCCTCTCTGCCATTATTTTGCTCTCTCTTTTTTCTGTGTGTGCGTGTGTGTGTGTATGTGCATATACATATATGTTTAGTGAGACTGAATGCACAAGTTGAAAGAAATTGTTTTGTATACCAGGAGAGCAGATATGTCATGTTTAATGAATGCCTTTTGTATGATTTATTTACATTTATATAGTTAATGTCACCATAGCATAGGTGAGTGAAAAGATAGCTAAAATAATCTCACATAATCTTATTAGCAAATTGTATATATTTTTCACCATTAACCTTTTATCAAATAAAGAGCAAATAATAAAAATCACAACTGATGCTTATATTTCCTCTCATTTTTTAATATATCTCCTCTTAAAATTGTGAGTTTATGAAAAGAGGAGCAAATATCTAGCTGGAGAAAGAAAAAAATTACATAATCCGGTCCAACTGATTATTGTTAAGGTACCATTTATTAGTTATTTACCCTAGGTGTTAACTTTCCACTTTCCCTCTTCTACTGGATCTATAAATTACTACATATTACCTTACTTCAGATTCCTGAGAAACATTAACAGGCAAATGGACACTCTTTATTTTTGTTTGGAGTCCTGGCCTTTAATCTGTGCTTAATCACTGGTGACCAGGCCTGAACAGTAATTCATATGAAAAGCATCTATTGTGGTAAATACAGATATTATATTAGCTAATTTAAGAAAAGGAACTTTTAAAAAGGAACTTCAGAGAATATTTTTTTGACTTTCTCCCAAGCAAATAAACACACAAGAATTAAAATAACCAGAAATTAACAGGATGAAAACATCCAGAATAATTCAATATATTCAATTTAATGATTGATGATCAGATCAACATAACAATTGAGAAAGATGGAATACTTTTGCCTTTTTATGTTCTTAATCCACAAAATTGATTTATAATGAGTAAAACCTATTTGTGGTCAGTTGCCCCAGTAGAATCTAGGATGAAACAAATGACCAAGGGCTAGAAAACAGATTCAAGAAGATCTAAGGTGATAACAGAAAGTATCTTATACAGAGTCAGGTTAGTTCATTCGGATCCATTTCTGTCCCTATTACCAAGCTCCCACCTAACACTATGGAGCCTCCAAATTTTGTAAGAATAATATGCTTTCACTTCTTACCTGAAAGAGTAGACATGCAAATCCAAAGAATCACAGAATTTCCTTCAAATTGGTGACCAGCCACAATATCTGAAAAGACAAAGTGAGAGAATTTTACTGAGACAATCTACAATCCTCAGTGCTACAGCTATTCCCAAGGTGTGATTGCATTTTTTCCACAACCCATACAATATTTCCTTCACTTTCAGCCAGCATTTCCACTGGTCTGGTTGCTTGACTAGTAATAGATCTCCAAACCTTCATCCCTGAGAGATTTGTGCTCACACAGTTACTTTGCCCTTGTTATTAGATGGTTGCTGCAATTTACCATTTTCAAGTCTTTTTGGGTATGGATATACCAAGAAATGTCCCAGAAAATCTCCAGGATCCAGACATATTTCTGCCTTACCCCACCAGGTATAGGAAACAAGAGTCCACGTGGGCAAACAGGGTTGATTACCCAACCAATTCTGTAAATCCTTTCCTTTCTTCTTGATTCATTGGTGTGGGGAAGCCAAAATAGCAAGAAGGTCTATTCTGCTTCTAGTTTAGTGTAACTCATAATATTTTTCTTGAGGGAGGTAGTCTTTTCCTAGGAGCAAAGACCTTAAAGCTAGTACTATCTAAGACTGCAAAGATGTGAAGCACACACTGGAAATGATGCAGCTAGAGGCGGATCCTACTTCTACTCCTTGGTTCTAGATTTACTCATATTGAGGCACTCTGCCATATGTCTGCCCACGGAAGAGTGCATCTTGCACATCCTAGAAATAATGTGTCCATCCTATAGGGTTTTTTGTTCATGCTGACTCTTTCGGAGAAATCAAAAGCTTCGTAGACAAGCAAAAGCCAAAAGAATTCAGCACCACCAAATCAGCTTTGCAACCACTGCTAAAGGAACTTCTCTAGGCAGGAAAGAAAAGGCCACAACATTTTTGAAACAAGAAAATTACAAAATGGAAAAGTAAAGGCACACTGGTAAAGGCAAACATATAGTAAAACTAGGAAATCACCCATGCACAAAGGTAGTAGGGAGGTTAAAAGACAAAAAATAGTAAAATCATTTGTATCCACAATACGCAGTTAAGGGACTGACTATAAGAGCCTTTAAATGCCATTACACACACACACACACATATATATAAATAAATAAATGTCATCATTATTATGCCATTGCTCTTTTGCCAGAAAAAGGATCCTCTTCTCTGAGGTAGGGTTGTTTTTGAGATACTGCATAAAAAATCATCCTTGAGCCTTCAGATATTGGGGATGAAGAAGTCACTGAATGTGAGCAAGACAAATACTTATCTAGAAAATTACATGATTGATTACCTAGAATAGTTATCAGTTATGGTAAGGCTGTCTTCTCCAGGCTGGAAGAACTGATATAAGTGATCTACTACCAAATGGCTGAATGGTTCACTATACTGTACTCACTTTTGGTATCTGCAGTGGTGACACTGACATTTATCAGGCAAGAGGAAGCCTATGAAACTGGGCCATTTCATAGTTGCCATCCTTGCCACCATAACTCTTCTTTTAATGAGGTTATTATACTGACCCTGGAGTAGCTAAGAAGAGAAGATGATTGGCATCCTTCTCTGGTGGCAGTGGTAGTAAGAGTCAAATATCTATACATTTTGTGCTTACTTCTATACCTCCTTCTCAGACCTCCAGGCTCCTCCATCTTCCATCAAGTCTTATTCTTGTCAAATCCATGATGAAATGCTTGGTTGTTCATCAAGCAACCACAGTTATGCCCCTTCTCCTTTCATAGAAATCCACATGAATTACATGCTCAAGTATAAGTGTCACAATCCTTCCCACTGGGAGCCATCCTTAAGTAGTGATATAATGTGACAGTTTTTTTCTTTGTCCTGGCTATCACCAACACAAATCCCTAACTTACCTGTGATCTAGACCTAAAACTCTATCAGTTAGTTGTAGAGAAACCCCAGGAGTCTATAGTTGTGAGGTAGGTAACATGGTGGTTTGGACCCCTTATCATATACTTTACTCATGTATACCATCTTATTCATATGCCATAATCATCTGGTTTTCATAGAGGCCAGACAAATAAAATGAATGGAAATTGATGAGAATCACTACTCCTTCATTCTTCAAGACTTTGAATCTGAATTCCATCTGAAATTGCTTTTGATTTGCTATTTTCTTCAGAAATAAGCTATTTCCTACAATATGTGCTTTTATTCCACATGTGAGATAAAAGACATGAAAATTCTATCAGATTCTAATTATATCCCTCTAAGTTGAACTCAATGTTATATAGGCTTGAACCAAAACTCCAGGAACAGACTAATCAGAAAATCTGACAGTGTCTTAGGTCTCAGTGTAAGAAGTTATTTTACAGCTGGACCGGGACTGCCTCTGCTTATCTCTGAGGAAGTTTGGAATTATGATACTTAACTTTAGCCAAAATGATGTCAAAGGGGCTAAATAATAATTTATAATATGCTGTTTAAAGTTCTAAAATCCCACAGTGGCTCCCAAGGTTGGCTTGCTTACTGGGGGCTGTGTGAAAAGGACATAAAACACTCTACTAGAAATGTTTAGGAGTTCTTCTAAAAACAAAATTCCTCACACAAATCTTAATCATTCAAAATTTTGAGATAAAAAACTTTAAATAAAAGAACCCTGGGGGATATGCCTAGGAGTCTTCTGGGCGTTACAACTTCTTTGCACTCACTTTTCTCCTCCTATATCATATTATTTACCTTCAATAAAGCCTTATAATAGAATGCTTTGTGGACTTTAATAAGTCCATTTAATTACCTGGTGTGTATAACATGTGTGGTGCCCTTACAGCAGTGTCAACCAAGATGCAAAATCTGAGTTCACGATTATTGATTTTTTTGGGGGTAGGATCCAAGGAATATCTATCACATATACATGAAATATCATTTAAGTGTCTTTGTTCAAGAGGACTCAGCACTGTTTGATCAAGAGACTCTGTGCCTGATTTACATTAGTACACTGGGTGGGAGATGGCTTTTCACGCAATGGTAGCCTTTAGCCTCTGCTCACCAGGTCTTATTTTTTATTTCTTTATTTGTTATTGTTTATTATTCTTGAATTTAGACAACTCAAGAAACACTACAGTTAACTGTGTACATAGCATGCCCCTAAGAGCACCATAATATATTACCTTAAGATATCAGGTCACTGAGAGTCAAATACCCTGATTTTCACTCTGGCCTTCCATTCTTCTATGGCAATCATTTCCACCTTGCTTTTGACAGTTAAATGCTGCTATCCTGAAGTCTCCAGTATCAGTACTACTATGGACTCAAGTTTCATGGCAACAGTGCCCACTACCAACTCTTGTCTTTAGAGGATAGCCACCATGGGGTCTCTCAAAGATACCAGCTCCCCTTACCAGGGCATTCTTTACTTCTTCAGTTAAGGGAATGTCTTCTGGGCTCAAACAGGAAACAGAATTCTTAGATAGTATATCCTAAATATAGTCTGAACCCTTTTATCCCTTCCTCAGTACTCCAACAAAGTGGTTCTGTCATTTTTAACTCACTTATTCTAGGCTGTTTTCAACTTTCAAGCAGACATTTCAGGAAACTATGAGGACTGGGTTTAATTTTCTTTCTAGTACATAAAATCTTGAGCAACAGTGTGGTCGCATAAATAAATTCTCTCCAATACAAGCTTATATCCCACTTGCCTTATTTCTATACTCTTCCAGTATACCCACAAAGTTTTCTACCAGTTTCTGCAGGACCTATTTCCCAGATTCTGTATTTTCTTTAGCAAATCAATTATTTCATTTTGCTGGATGAACCACACTGCCCTTCTGATGTTCTTTTCAGAAGTGATCCTGATTAATGGCCTGAAGGTAATGAGTGGTAAAACAGACACATATTGAGAATAAAAAAAGCATTATCTTATGAGGAACTTGCCTCCCATGTGGTAACTGCACATGTTTAGACATGAGGACATTTCTCATGTGTAAGACTGGGAAGAGAGTGCTATTTATTTTAGCCCAGAGAATTTAGGAGAATATAAGGGTTTAATATTTTCATGTTCAGTTTCCTCATTCTCCTTGCCAGGTCACAAGTCCACAATTTTTACTTATCAGAGACATGCTATAATGTAAGAACATTGTCAAGGCTGGCCATTAATTTTAATTGTCAGCTTTGCTACCTTTACAATTAGATCTGTGGCTTAATTTTCAATAAAAGCTGCCCTAAGCCTGTAAGAGATGAGCATCTACTCAAAAGCTGCCACAGAAGCTCTTTGCTTTTACAGTTTTACAGAACACCTTCAATTTCCAGTTGGCTGCACTGAGCCTATAATTTTCATTCTGTGGGCTTTCCAATGTCATTAATGGAAGCCAACCCACTCTTCAGTCATTATCATTGCCCTTGTACCATTCAAGTGCCACAGTTCCCATATATCCAACAGCTCTCCATCCACTTACACCTCATCCCGATTAATCAAAGGTGAAATCCTTAACACTTGCGATGTGAATACATGCCACATTTTATCACTGGTTCTTTTCTGGTATCAGCTGTTTTATTGTGGGCTTTTGGGAAAGCAGACCTTGAGGCAAACACTCATAGGCTACTACTTGATTAGGAAGTACAATCCTAAAGAAACCAGAGGTGAGGAAAATGTGAGTGAGACAAAGAATGTCAGAGAGAAAATAAAACCTCCTGGTTACCAGAAACTTTGCATTAAGTAAAATCATTTTTCTGAGAAGCAGTATATGTTACTCTATCAACAAATCAGCCCTGGAGTCAAAGGAGAATTTATCTGCTGGCTTCTTCTCTCATTGGTTACAACTTTGCTTTATGTCTCTGCAGCGTGGGACATGTGAGGGTAATATGCATGTCACATGGATGTGCATGTTTTGGAGTCCCAGGGAAAAACTGAGGGGGAGGTGAGGGACACTTGGTGTGGAGGTGAGGGACACTTGGTGTGGACATGAGGTAAAGTGACATTGGGCTCTGCCTGCTGCTTGGGCTGCAGCTTGGCTGAGATAAAACAGAGATTGTTGCCATGCTTAGTTGGTATGAAACATGTTGCAAGAGCTCCAGATATATGAAAATTACAAGTTTATGAAATTGTGTAAATGAAGTGGCTCATCCAAACATAAACCAAAACCAAACAGCATTTCTTTTCTCCACACTCTGCTGCCCTCTTGATTTTTACCTCCCAAAGGCAAAACTTTCAACTCTTTTTGGCTCTTCTGGTATTTAGCAAAATCTTTTTAATAACAAACTTACTGGTGTTTAGGCAAACAGTTTAAAACAACATGCTGCTACTATTCTTCCTTTTTCAAAAAAATCATTTTAGGCAATAACTACTGACCTTCTGAAGCTGATGATTAGGTCACGTGAATTACACTACCACATTTGCACACATACACACATACAAAATGCACTCATGCTCTAATATGCATACACACACCCAAGCGCACAGACACACACATCTGTTCTACCCACTTAAAAATAAGATTGCATTATAACTGCTTGGTTGAATTACTGTTATGACCACATAAATGCTATTCACAGCTGGCTCACATTCTAATATATGTTTTTGTTGCTGTTCCATTGACCTAGCTCTAATAATTGACTAATTTATTTGCTTGCACAGTTTTTTCTACTGCTGCTAATTCAGCATCAAACATTAAAAGAAAACTATAAAAATTGTCCTCAGGTTCATCAAAAATAAATCTCCCATGACCTACCAGCCTCTTACTCTGCACTGAACTGCCAGCTCCAGCTTGTAGCTGTGCTCCACAGCTGTCCTACTGGGATGTCCTCAGCTGTCCTTCTGTGATGTGCCCTCATAGATACTTTGGGATTCACTTATTCCTAAGTCTTATATTAAATCCCTCATTTAGATTCCTGGGTTCCAAGGTTTTCTTTTGCTTGTTTTACTTCATCATTTATTATGGAGTGTATCTTTTAAGAAAGGAGAACTGTAATATAACATATTAACACCTTGTATTTCTTAAAACATATTCATACTGCTTTTGTATTTGACTATTTTGCCTGTACCTCTCTGCCAAGTCATTTAGCACCCTCGTATCTCAATACCTCCTCCCATTTTCCCAGGTCCTTTTTTTTGTTGTCTCACATTTGATCAGGTCTTCTGATTTTTGTTTTTTTATTTATATAGAATTTTTATTCTCTAATATATTTTGAGTGAGAATTTAGGAGGGAATGGATATACACATGTGCATCAACCACACGTTTAATCTTAAGTCTATATACTCATGTCTTTTCATTTTTCCTAAATTATGAAGAAAATACACTGAAAGAATTACATGAATCTTGTGATATCATCACTTATGTTATATACCATCTTTTCCAGTGGGACATTCAGTTCTTCTGGGCATAGGATTCCCCCAATACCCTATACAAACAACACGCCAGAAGATATATTCAAGTCCAGAAAAGTGCAAGAATCTCCACAATTCAGTGGGTCTTTTATTATCAGTTGGATGAGCCACTTCTGAATCACTCTAATATGTTAAAACAAAATTGTGTGATAGTTTCTTCAGTAAGTATGTCAGTATGTCGTTTGCAAAAGCCTAAATCTTGTGATCAAGAACATTCTACATATTGACATTTTCTGAAGTTGCAAATTTAAACTACAAAATTTGTATTTTCTCTCAAACTCTCTTTCATAGGTATTATATTTGACTAGATTAGGCAAGTTATGTTTAACTTTCTCAATGGAAAAAGAGTAATATTTATGTCAGTAATATTGTGTAGTCAGAAAAGAATGAGTTGCAGTGTTTAAAATATACATTATTACAAGCATTATTTATAAATATAAGGTAAAAAACAATATACACCACTTCTCTTGTGACAATACACATAACAAAAGGTTGATAACAGTTGATAGGAATTATCTTCTGAATGCCATACGTGGAGACTGATTGGCTGCTTTTTAAATATATGATGGCTATTATTATTTACTTATTTATTTTTAATTTTCTTATATATTTTTTTATATGGCAGGTTCTTATTAGTCATCCATTTTATACACATCAATGTATATATGACAATCTCAATCTCTCAATTCATCACGCCACCACCCTCAACCCCCGCTGCTTTCCCCCCTTGGTGTCCATACGTTTGTTCTCTACATCAGTGTCTCAATTTCTGCCCTGCAAACCGGTTCATCTGTACCATTTTTCTAGTTTCCACATATATGTGTTAATATATGATATTTGTTTTTCTCTGACTTACTTCACTCTGTATGACAGTCTCTAGATCCATCCACATCTCTACAAATGACCCAATTTCGTTCCTTTTTATGGTTGAGTAATATTCCATTGTATATATGTACCACATCTTTATCCATTCGTCTGTCGATGGGCATTTAGGTTGCTTCCATTACCTGGCTATTGTAAACAGTGCTGCAATGAACATTGGGGTGCATGTGTCTTTTTGAATTACGGTTCTCTCTGGGTATATGCCCTGCAGTGGGATTGCTGGATCATATGGTATTTCTATTTTTAGTTTTTTAAGGAACCGCCACACTGTTCTCCATAGTGGCTGTATCAATTTACATTCCCACCAACAGTGCAAGAGGGTTTCCTTTTCTCCACACCCACTTCAGCATTTGTTGTTTGTAGATTTTCTGATGTGTATTCTGACTGGTGTGAGATGATACCTCATTGTAGTTTTGATTTGCATTTCTCTAATAATTAGTGATGTTGAGCAGCTTTTCATGTGCTTCCTGGCCATCTGTATGTCTTCTTTGGAGAAAAGTCTATTTAGGTCTTCTGCCCATTTTTGGATTGGGTTGTTTGTTTTTTTAATATTGAGCTGCATGAGATGATTATATATTTTGGAGATTAATCCTTTGTCTGTTGGTTCGTTTGCAAATATTTTCTCCCATTCTGAGGGTTTCCTTTTCGTCTTATTTATGGTTTCCTTTGCAGTGCAAAAGCTTTTAAGCTTCATTAGGTCCCATTTGTTTATTTTCGTTTTTATTTCCATTACTCTAGAAGGTGGATAAAAAAAGATCTTGCTGTGAATTACGTCAAAGAGTGTTCTTCATATGTTTTCCGTTAAGAGTTTTAGAGTGTCTAGTCTAACATTTAGGTCTCTAATCCATTTTGAGTTTATTTTTGTGTATGGTATTAGGGAGTGTTCTAATTTTATTCTTTTACATGTAGCTGTCCAGTTTTCCAAGCACCACTTACTGAAGAGACTGTCTTTTCTCCATTGTATATCCTTGCCTCCTTTGTCACAGATTAGTTGACCATAAGTGTGTGGGTTTATCTCTGGGCTTTCTATCTTGTTCCACTGATCTATATTTCTGTTTCTGTGCCACTACCATATTGTCTTGATTACTGTAGCTTTGCAGTATAGTCTGAAGTCAGGGAGTCTTGATTCCTCCAGCTCTGTTCTTTTTCCTCAAGACTGCTTTGGCTATACGGGATATTTTTGTTTCCATACAAATTTTAAGATTTTTTTTTTCTAGTTCTGTAAAATTGCCTTTGGTAATTTGATAGGGATTGCATTGAATTTGTAGATTGCTTTGGGTCATATAGTCATTTTCACAATATTGATTCTTCCAATCCAAGAATATGGTATATCTCTCCATCTGTTGGTATCATCTTTAATTTCCTTCATCAATGTCTTATAATTTTCTGCATACAGGTCTTTTGTCTCCCTAGGTGGGTTTATTCCTAGGTATTTTATTCTTTTTGTTGCAATGGTAAATGGGAGTGTTTCCTTAATTTCTCTTTCAGAGTTTTCATCATTAGTGTATAGGAATTCAACAGATTTCTGTGCATTAATTTTGTATCCTGCAACTTTACCAAATTCATTGATTAGTTCTAGTAGTTTTCTGGTGGCATCTTTAGGATTCTCTATGTACAGTATCATGTCATCTGCAAACAATGACAGTTTTACTTCTTCTTTTCCAGTTTGTATTTCTTTTACTTCTTTTTCTTCTCTGATTGCTGTGATTAGGACTTCCAAAGCTATGTTGAATAATAGTGGTGAGAGTGGACATCCTTGTCTTGTTCCTGATCTTAGAGGAAATGCTTTCAGTTTTTCACCATTGAGAATGGTTTGTTGTGGGTTTGTCATATATGGCCTTAATTATGTTCAGGTAGGTTCCCTCTATTCCCACTTTCTGGAGAGTTTTTATCATAAATGGGTGTTCAATTTTGTCAAAAGCTTTTACTGCATCTATTGAGATGATCATATGGTTTTATTTTTCAATTTGTTAATATGGTGTATTACATTGATTGATTTGCATATATTGAAGAATCCTTGCATCTCTGGGACAAATACCACTGGATTATGGTGTATGATACTTTTAATGTGTTGTTGGATTCAGTTTGCTAGTATTTTGATGAGGATTTTTCCATCTATATTCATCAGCCATATTGGTCTGTAATTTTCTTTTTTTGTAGTATCTTTGTCTGGTTTTGGTATCAGGGTGATGGTGGCCTCATAGAATGAGTTTGGGAGTGTTCCTTTCTCTGCAATTTTTTGGAAGAGTTTGAGAAGGATGGGTGTTAGCTCTTCTCTAAATGTTTGATAGAATTCACCTGTGAAGCCATCTGGTCCTGGACTTTTGTTTGTTGGAAGATTTTTAATCACAGTTTCAATTTCATTACTTGTGATTGGTCTGTTCATATTTTCTATTTCTTCCTGGTTCAGTCTTGGAAGGTTATCCCTTTGTAAGAATTTGTCCATTTCTTCCAGGTTGTCCATTTTCTTGGCATAGAGTTGCTTGTAGTAGTCTCTTAGGATGCTTTATATTTCTGTGGTGTCTGTGGTAACTTCTCCTTTTTCATTTCTAATTTTATTGATTTGAGCCCTCTCCCTCTTTTTCTTGATGATTCTGGCTAATGGTTTATCAATTTTGTTTATCTTCTCAAAGAACCAGCTTTTAGTTCTATTGATCTTTGCTATTGTTTTCTTTGTTTCTATTTCATTTATTTCTCCTCTGATCTTTATGATTTCTTTCCTTTTGCTAACTTTGGGTTTTGTTTGTTCTTCTTTCTCTAGTTCATTTAGGTGTAAGGTTAGATTGTTTATTTGAGATTTTTCTTGTTTCTTGAGGTAGGCTTGTATAGCTATAAACTTCCTACTTAGAACTGCTTTTGCTTAAGCCCATAGGTTTTGGATCATCGTGTTTTCATTGTCCTTTGTCTCTAGGTATTTTTTGATTTCCTCTTTGACTTCTTCAGTGATCTGTTGGTTATTTAGTAACATATTGTTTAGCCTCCATGTGTTTGTGTTTTTTACATTTTTTCCCACGTAATTCATTTCTAATCTCATAGCATTGAGGTCAGAAAAGATGCTTGATATGATTTTAATTTTCTTAAATTTACTGAGGCTTGATTTGTGACCCAGGATGTGATCTATCCTGGAGAATGTTCCGTGCACACTTGAGAAGATAGTGTAATCTGCTGTTTTTGGATGGAATGTCCTATAAATATCAATTAAATCTATCTGCTCTATTGTGTCATTTAAAGCTTCTGTTTTCTTATTTATTTTCATTTTGGATGATCTGTCCATTGGTGTAAGTGAGGTGTTAAAGTTCCCCACTATTATTGTGTTACTGTCAATTTCCTCTTTTAGAGCTGTTAGCAGTTGCCTTATGTATTGAGGTGCTCCTATGTTGGGTGCATATGTATTTATAATTGTTATATCTTCTTTTTGGATTGATCCGTTGATCATTATGTAGTGTCCTTCCTTGTCTCTTGTAACATTCTTTATTTTAAAGTCTATTTTATGTGACATGAGTATTGCTACTCCAGCTTTCTTTTGGTTTCCATTTGCATGGAATATCTTTTTCCATCCCCTCACTTTCAGTCTGTATGTGTCCCTAGGTCTGAAGTCTAGGTCTCTTGTAGGCAGCACATATATGGGTCTTGTTTTTGTATCCATTCAACAAGCCTGTATTTTTTGGTTGGAGCATTTAATCCATTCACGTATAAGGTAATTATCGATATGTATGTTCCTATTACCATGTTCTTAATTGTTTTGGGTTTGGTTTTGTAGGTCCTTTTCTTCTCTTGTGTTTCCCTCTTAGAGAATTTCCTTTAGCATTTGTTGTAGAGCTGGTTCAGTGGTGCTGAATTCTCTTAGCTTTTGCTTGTCTGTAAAGCTTTTGATTTCTCCATTGAATCTGAATGAGATCATTTCTGGGTAGAGTAATGTTGGTTGTAGGTTCTTCCCTTTCATCACTTTAAGTATGTCATGCCACTCCCTTCTGGCTTGTAGAGTTTCTGATGAGAAATCAGCTGTTAACATTATGGGAGTTCCCTTGTATGTTATTTGCCGTTTTTCCCTTGCTGCTTTCAATAATTTTTCTTCGTCTTTAATTTTTGCCAATTTGATTACTATGTGTCTCAGCGTGTTTCTCCTTGGGTTTATCCTGTATGGGACTCTCTGCACTTCCTGGACTTGGGTGGCTATTTCCTTTCCCAGGGAAGTTTTCGTGTATAATCTCTTCAAATATTTTCTCGGGTCCTTTCTCTCTTCTCCTTCTGGAACCCCTATAATGCAAATGTTGTTGCATTTAATGTTGTCCCAGAAGTCTCTTAGGCTGTCTTCATTTCTTTTCATTCTTTTTTCTTTATTCTGTTCTGTAGCAGTGAATTCCACCATTCTGTCTTCCAGGTCTCTTATCCGTTCTTCTGCCTCAGTTATTCTGCTATTGATTCCTTCTAGTGTAGTTTTCATTTCAGTTATCGTATTGTTCATTTCTGTTTGCTTGTTCTTTAATTCTTCTAGATCTTTGTTAAACATTTCTTGCATCTTCTCAATCTTTGCCTCCAATCTTTTTCCGAGGTACTGGATCATCTTCACCTTCATTATTCTGAATTCTTTTTTCTGGAAGGTTGCCTATCTCCACTTCATTTAGTTGTATTTCTGGGGTTTTATCTTGTTCCTTCATCTGGTACATAGCCCTCTTCCTTTTCATCTTGTCTGTCTTTCGGTGAAAGTGGTTTTTGCTCCACAGGTGCAGGATTGTAGTTCTTCTTGCTTCTGCTGTCTGTCCTTTCAATGGCTATTATTAAATTCAATTTATACATAACTTCAATGCTCTGGAAGTGAGATCATTGTATAAAAAAGTGTTTGCTAGATTTGTTAAAGTAAGACTGTGATAGCATTCCAGAAATTAATGTTCACTCATGCATGTATATCCAGTTAACTCTTAGCAAAGATGATAAACTCTTTCAACTTTAAGAATAGTATTTTCTTAAATACTTAAGCAGCTACCAGGGGGAAAGTATTTAAAGTAGTACTGATTCAAAAATTTGGGAAAATAGTATATCAGTAATAGCAGGGTTAGAAAGAGACAATACAACCTGCAGCAGAGCAATATGGGATCAGATGCACCTTTTTCTTTGTGTACTTACTGTTAAGACAATACAGGGATTTTAAAGGATTCACAATGTTTTAGACACAATATTTTTATGTGACAGAGATTTATAAAAATTAATATTTTCTTTCTTCCTGAAATTTAGTTTTAGAAGAGCAAATTTTTAAATGTGACATTCTAATAAAGTTATGTTGAATTTTTGGCCTGTATACTTTGCAACATATTTTTAAAAAGTATTAGCTTTTGGCTTCAGTTTGTTGTGTATATGAATTATTAGAAGTGTTGTACATGGAAAACAGTTAAATGTTCCGTTGCTAAGACTGTAGTTATAAATGTGAGACATTTTTACATCCAAATCTCTTTTTAGAGAAGAAGTACAAGCATAATAAAAAGCTTTTTTTCTAAAATGGAACAAATATGTTTAATAGTGGAAAGAAGAAGTGCTGTAATGTGTTTAATTGATATTAAGATTAGTCTCCGTCCTGCAGGAAAGTGAAATAGCCAATTCTACTTACTAACATGATGGCTCCAAAGGAAGTTAATAAGAAACAGCTGAAATTTCTTGAGTCCTTAATCAAAATCTTTTGTTTTCAAGTGGATCATCAAATACTTTACTCCCATATATTCTATATTAGCTGAAATCTTAAATTGATTTGCTTCACATTTCTAACTAACTTTATTCTAATTCCTAATGTCCTAATGATAAATGCACGCTAAGTTAAACATGTTAAACCTTGATTCAATTGTATACGCTTGTTTTATTTGAGGTTTTCAAGAGTATATTTTTATAATCACATCGTCTCTGATTTATTACATTACAATGATGCTGGGAACAATAATAATGGATCTAAAAGCCTATGGCCTTTTAAAGAATATATGAAAACCGTTTGGATGAATGATTAATACAAGGTACGTACAAAGACAGATGGTGTAAGATCTCTGACATTGTACCATGTTAGTATTTCAGACCAGTTTGTTATAGAAAAAGGTCACTCAATATTAGAGACAGGCTGTAAGAGAAAGTGTAGCTTGAAAGACTGAGGAAATAAAAGTTGAGAATGTGGTAGGACCTCTATGAATATTAACTGTATTATGATTGTAGATATAAGCAAATGCATTAAAAAGTCCTGAAAGTACATAAAGGAGTAAGGATGCTCTATCTTTGATTGAACTACTACAGTATTTTGAAGCGTTTTAACTTCCAATTAACTTAATATATAAGTACATATGATTTTTAAAAAAAACAATTTGGCCCATATCTGCCTTTTCTTCTCTAACTTCACATCACCTCTGGTCACATTTTCCCCTGTAAGTACTATACATACTGTTGGCTCCCAAATCTATGATTTTCCACCCCATAATATCCAAGGATCTCCAGAACTGCATGTACAAATTCCTTTGATACTTCCCTTTGAAAATCTAATACATCTTAATGTTAACATGGACACAAAATAGTATTATTGATTCCTACCTTCCCCCATGCTATCTTTGCCTCCTCAGTTTTTCCTGATTCTGTATGCAGCATCACATCTACCCAACATAAAAATCAAGGACATATTTCTGGTTCTTCCCTATCCCTAAACTTCTATCTCATCCACCATCAAGTTCTTCAATCACTATCTTTAAGATGTATATTAAGTCCCCAGATATTCCATCTCAACTGCAACCATCTACATCACCAATATCTGTCCCCTAGACTACTGTAATACACACTTACTGGCCTCCCTGCTTCTAATTTTGGCCTTTACAATCCATTTTCCACATAGCCAGTTATTATCAACTTTTCCAAACAAAATTATTTATGTAATTCCCCTGCTTAAATTGTTTCAATCATTTCCCAAAGAAGGAAGAATAAAGCCCCAACTCTCTAAACTGGATTACAAAACATGATAGGCCCTGCTGACACATCCTTTAACTACCTAGTCTCCTACATTCCCATTATTTTCCAATGACACTGGCTTTTGAAATGTTCCAGATTATTTCTGCCCTTGGACATTTGTGATAATTGGCTGCTCTTCTTGAGATATGCTTTCCTTTGGTCTTCATGGAGCTGACATCTTACCTTTTTACATGCTCCCAAATGACACTTACAAAAATGAAACAACAAAAATGAAAAGAAATATGGAACCCTGACTATATGCAGCAAAAAAGGGGGAACCCCAGAGTGACACTGAATAAAAAACCTAAAAGGTTAGCGCAAAAGCCTAGATACTAGATTTATGTATTCAACTCTAAATCCACTTGAACGTTTTATAGTGAATTACTGATTTTCCCTCACCATTTCCAATATGTTCCATATCTCCATATCTGCTGACAGCTAGTACATCATAGTCGATCATATAAAATCCCCTTAGGATCATCTTTGACACCTCTCTCTTTTTCATAAGCTGTATCTATTGTCTGAATTTTTGTTGGTTACACATAACATATACAGAATTTTAATACTTACCAACACATCCATTGCTCCACCTTGGGTTAAATTTCCATTCCATATGGCTACCAGCAATAGCCTCCACAGGGATCCTAATAAAAGTAAGTCATGTCAAGTTTCTCTTCTGCTTAAAAACCATTCACGGACTTCCTATCTCACTCAGAGAAGAATGAATGGTTATCAAAGTGGATAACAGAAATGACAAGACCTGGCTTCCTATTCAGATCTAGTGTCCTCTTCCACTTGTCCTCTTTGATCTTGTCACAAAGGCCTCACTGATCTTTTAAATCAAACCGAGCCTGTAGAGGCAGAATTTACCACTTCCTTGGCTCTCTGCCTTAAATGCCCTCTCACCTGGTATTTACCTAGCTTGTTCACTCATCAACTTCAAGTCTTTTTTCAAATGTTAACTTCTCAGTGGAAGATACCTAAACACCATGTTTAAAGATACATGCTTGTTCTTTCCTCATTCGTTCTCTCCTTTCCCTTGTTTATTTTTAGAGCACTTTTCATCATCTAATACTCTATAAACTTTACCTAATCAATTTGTTTAACTCTCTTCTCTCTTTCTCTCTCTTCTAAATGAATATAAATTATATAAATGTAGGGATTTTTGTCTGTTTTGTTCAATGTTATCTCATACTTAGTAGGCAGGATGGCAATATTGGATGCTAAATAAATAACTATATAAATAAATACACAAATGACCAACTAGTTAATGAATCTAACACACAATATGAAAACTTTGAAGGAGAAAAGAATTTAGCTATATGGTAAGACTTTAAAGGATACATATATCAATAGCATTTACTCCATTTTTGCATATAAAAATGATCAACATTACAAACTTATCAATCTCTTCAACTAGGTTATAGATTCAATGCAACTTAAAATCAAAATGATAATAGAAATTTAATTTTTTGGAAACTTGGTAAGCCTATTAACATTATATAAAATAATTAAGTCCCAAGGATATTCAAGGTACTCCCCAAAAAGGATATATTGGTGGCACTAGCCCTATCAGATAGACATTCTAATTATAAATACGTTGTGTGGTAGGCAGCCTCTAAGATAAAGTTCAGTGATTTCTACTTCCTGGTCTTCTAATAACCCTTTGCAATCCATTCCATTTAAGTGTCTCCTGAATTTACTGACTTGTATGTAATAAATAGCATAGGGCAGGTACAATGCGATGCTAATTTAGAGACTGAGTAATAAAAAGACTGTTGCTTTTGTGTTGGGTGTACTCTCTCTCACTCTTCCTCAAACTGCTTTCTCTGTGAGATGAAAATACAGCTGCCATGTCATGAGGCAGCCCTGTGGGGATCCCCAGGTGGTGAGGGGCCAACGCCAACCACGTTTGGACATAGATCCTTCCCCAAGTTGAGCCGTCAGCTGACACTGTTGTTCAGTCAATAATTGGTCTACGGCCTCATGAGAGACCTTGACCCACAAGCACATGAAGAAGTCATGTTTGGATTGCTGACCCAAAGAAAGTGTAAAATAATAAATGTTTGTTATTAGATTCTAAGTTTGGGTATAATTTATAATGCAGCAATATGCATTACAGCAGCATAATATGTAGCAAAATAAGGGTAATTAGGAAATGATATATTGGAAAGAAGATATATAAATGTTAAAGAAGAGAACAGAGAGTCCAGAAACATATTTATGCATATATAAAATCTTGATCCAAAACAGATGTAGAATTGCAGGTTAAAAAAGGTACCACTTATTGCTGATTTGTCTAATAAAATTTAAAATGTGATTTTTTTTCTTGTAAAATTGCAGAAGTGAAATGGGAAAATACTAACAAATATAGAATGCTACTTGTTTCCTTGGAACTGATGCACTGAAGATTTATTCCTAGCTTGTGGAAGGACAGGTTATTATGGCAAAATTATTATTGTTACTAGAATACCAAATGTTATAACAAATTGGTACTGACAGAAGGATTTGATTGAATTATCAAATGCACTCAGTCAAAATTCTAATACAACAAAATCAATTGCACGTCTGTTCTTTTGTCATTTAAGCTCATTTGTATTGAATGGGGAAATAAATGGGAAAAAAACAGGAAATAATTTTACTCATTCACAAAATATTCCCATTATTTTTCCTGAAATAAAAATTTTATACATTACCCAATGTTAATACTAACAGTATTCTGAGTAGCTTACTAAAACAGGACATGAAGACCTCTAATTATTACCCAATATCTTAAGAAGTGTATATGTCTACTAATGTGGCTAATTAATTGTCAAACGTCACTGGAAGATGCAGTGGTAACTAGTACCAATAATCAAGCATTTCACATAGAAGAATAACTGAATGACATAGGTTATGTGCATTGTCAAAAGTCACACACTGATTGTTAAAAAACAAAAACCTGTCTCATCTCTCATCAAGAAGACAAACAGCTTTGTTATCATTATACAACTACTTCCTGAATAATTGACAGTTATGTATAAACAGTCATTGTTTTTGGTTACTACGTTTTGTATTAATGTCAATAAAATATGTACTTGAAAAACTTTTTCTATATCTGATCTAAATTTTTAGGCTCTATATTTTCATAAAATAGTATTTAAGCATCAAGATGATCTCCAACAGTATGTAATTTCTCCATTTTCATCACTAAATTCATGGGCTATAAAAGGAAGCGATTAAACTCTAGCTGTGTCAGACCATAAAGAAAAAGGTACAAAGTATCTGACCTTATAGACTTTTTATGAATTACTGTACATCAAGGATGATGAAAAGCTATTAATTGAAAATTCTGAACATATCATAAAAGTTTTAATAGAAGTTTGGGATTCCCATCGTTCACTGATAATATATAATTTTAGGAATTATTTTGGTAAATTATCAGACTTGTGTGATAGAAATATTGATATACATGTTATGATCTTAACAATATATTCTGCAATTAAATATAGAGTGAATTTAATGTCTATGATTCCTTAAGGTAAACTTCTGGTAGCTTGGATGCATGTGTGTGTGTGTGTGTGTGTGTGTGTGTGTGTGTGTATTTAACACCTTCAATTGTCATCTTTCATATATATATATGGAAAACATATGAAATGTGATAGGGCCTCAGTGAAGTGTAAGTTCACTCTACAGGACAAGCAAAAATGTTTCCTGAAAACAAGTTTGTGACTCTTTCAACATTACCCACATTCAGGACACAAAATGGTCAGGATTGGAAATTAAAATATAAATAGATCCAGGAAAGAAAAATCAATAAATGGCATATCATGCATATTAGAAACTTCTGCTCTGCAAAAGACTTTATTAATTAGATAAAAAGTCACAGAATGGGAGAAAATATTTGCAAATGACATACCAAAGGATTTTTAGCCAGAATATATAAAGAGCTCCCTACATCCAACAGTAAGAAAACAATTCAATTAGAAGATATGCAAAGGCAGTTGAACAAACACTTTTAATAAAAAGGATAGCAAATGGAAAATAAGCACATGAAAAGACATTTAATTCATTAGCCATTAGGGAAATGCAAATTAAATCTATGATGAAATAGTACTACACACCTATTAGAAAGGCTGGAATAAAAAGTACTGATTGTTCCAAGTACTGGTGAGAATGTGGAGCAATTGCAACTCTCATACATTTCTGGTGGGTAGTAAAATGACAGTCATTCTGGAAAACAATTTGGCAGTTTCTTATAAAAATATAACATGCATCTACCATACAACCCAGCTATCACACTGATGGATATTTATCCTAGAACAATGAAAACCCATATTCATAGAAAAACCTGTTGATCCATGTTCATAGCAGATTTGGGCTCATATGAGCCAAAAACTGGAAACAGTCCAAATGTTCTTTAATGGATGAACGCATGAACAAATGGTGGTACATCCATGCAATTGAATATTACTTAGCAGTAAAAAGGAACTGACTATTGATTTATACAACAACTCTGATGGATTTTGAGGTCATTATGCTGGTGAAAAAAGCCAATAACAAAGGTTACATACTGTAAGAATCCATTTATTTAATTCTCTTCAAATTATACAATCATTGTAACAATAATAGAGAAAAGATTAGTGTTTCTCATGAATTAGGATTTGCAGGAAGTTGTAACACAAGGGAGCTTCTTCTCTGTGACGGAAGAGCTTTTGTTTTCTGATTGTGATGATGCTTACACAAATACACACATCTGATAAAATTACACAGCACTATACACCAAAAAAATGTGCATGTAAAAACTAGTGAATCTTTTATGTTTCCATACAAATTGTGAAATTTTTTGTTCTAGTTCTGTGAAAAATGCCATTGGTGGTTTGAAAGGGATTGCACTAAATCTGTAGATTGCTTTGAGTAGTATAGTCATTTTCACAATGTTGATTCTTCCAATCCAAGAACATGGTATATCTCACCATCTGTTAGTATCATCTTTAATTTCTTTCATCAGTGTCTTATAGTTTTCTGCATACAGGTCTTTTGTCTCTTTAGGTAGCTTTATTCCTATGAATTTTATTCTTTTTGTTGCAATGGTAAAGGGGAGTGTTTGCTTAATTTCTCTTTCAGATTTTTCATCATTAGTGTATAAGAATGCAAGAGATTTCTGTGCATTAATTTAGAACAGTATGGTACTGGCACAAAAACAAATATAGAACAGTGGAACAGGATAGAAAGCCCAGAGATAAACCCATGCACATATGGTCACCTTATCTTTGATAAAGGAGGCAAAAATATACAATGGAGAAGACAGCCTCTTCAACAAGTGGTGCTCAGAAAACTGGACAGCTACAGGTAAAAGAATGAAAATAGAACACTCTCTAACACCATACACAAAAATAAACTCAAAACAGATTAAAGACCTAAATGTAAGGCCAGACACTCTAAAACTCTTAGAGGAAAACATAGGCAGAACACTCTCTGACATAAATCACAGCAAGATCCTTTTTGACCTACCTCCTAGAGAAATGGAAATAAAAACAAAAATAAACAAATGGGACCTAATGAAACTTAAAATCTTTTGCACAGCAAAGGAAACCATAAAGAAGATGAAAAGACAACCCTTGGAATGGGAGAAAATATTTGAAAATGAAGCAACTGACAAAGGATTAATCTCCAAAATTTACAAGCAGCTCATGCAGCTCAATATCAAAAAAACAAACAACCCAATCCAAAAATGGGCAGAAGACCTAAATAGACATTTCTCCAAAGATATACAGATTGCCAACAAAAACATGAAAGAATGCTCAACATCACTAATCATTAGAGAAATGCAAGTCAAAACTACAATGAGGTATCCCCTCACACCAGTAAGAATGGATGTCATCAAAAAATCTACAAACAATAAATGCTGCAGAGGGTGTGGAGAAAAGGGAACCCTCTTACACTGTTGGTGGGAATGTAAATTGATACAGCCACTATGGAGAACAGTATGGAGGTTCCTTAAAAAACTAAAAATAAAACTACCATACGACCCAGCAATTCCACTACTGGGCATATACCCTGAGAAAACCATAATTCAAAAAGAGTCATGAACCAAAATGTTCATTTCAATACTATTTACAATAGCCAGGACATGGAAGCAACCTAAGTGTCCATCGACAGATGAATGGATAAAGAAGATGTGCCTCATATATACAATGGAATATTACTCAGCCATAAAAAGAAATGAAACTGAGTTGTTTGTAGTTAGGTGGATGGACCTAGAGTCTGTCATACAGAGTGAAGTAAGTCAGAAAAAGAAAAACAAACACCATATGATAACACATATATATGGAATCTAAAAAAAAAAAATGGTCATGAAGAACCTAGAGGCAGGATGGGAATAAAGACACAGACCTACTAGAGCATGGGCTTGAGGACACAGGGAGGGGAAAGGTAAGCTGGGACAAAGTGAAAGAGTAGAATGCACATATATACACTACCAAATATAAAACCAATAGCTAGGGGGAAGCAGCCGCATAGCACAGGGAGATCAGCTTGGTGTTTTGTGATGACCTAGAGGGGTGGGGTAGGGAGGGTGAGAGGGAGGGAGATGCAAGAGGGAGGAGATATGAGGATAAATGTATATGTATAGTTGATTCACTTTGTTATAAAGCAGAAACACACCACTGTAAAGCAATTATACTCCAATAGAGATGTTAAAGAAAAACCCAAATAACAAATGGGACCTAATGAAACTTAAAAGCTTTTGCACAGCAAAGGAAACCATAAACAAGACGAAAAGACAACCCTCAGAATGGGAGAAAATATTTGTAAACAAAGCAACTGACAAAGGATTTAGCTCCAAAATATGCAGGCAGCTCATGCAGCTCAATATCAAAAATAGACAACCCAATCCAAAAATGAACAGAAGATCTAAATAGACATTTCTCCAAAGAAGATATACAGATTGCCAACACACAGATGAAAGGATGCACAACATCACTAATCATCAGAGAAATGCAAATCAAAACTCCAGTGTGGGGCTTCCCTGGTGGTGCAGTGGTTGAGAGTCCGCCTACCGATGCAGGGGACACGGGTTTGTGCCCCGGTCTGGGAAGATCCCACATGCCGTGGAGCGGATAGGTCTGTGAGCCATGGTCGCTAAGCCTGCGCATCTGGAGTCTGTGCTCCACAACAGCAGAGGCCACAACAGTGAGAGGCCCGTGTACGGCAAAAAACACACAATAGACAAAAAACTACAGTGTGCTATCACCTCACACCAGTCCAAATGGTCGTCATCAAAAAGTCTACAAATAATAAATGCTGGAGAGCATGTGGAGAAAAGGGAACCCTCTTGCACTGCTGTTGGGAATGTAAATTGATAGAGCCACTATGGAGAACAGTGTGGAGGTTCCTTAAAAAAGTAAAAACAGAACTACCATACGACACAGCACTCCCACTACTGGGCATATACCCTGAGAAAACCATAAATCAAAAAAAGTCATGTACCACAATGTTCACTGCAGCTCTATTTACAATAGCCAGGACATGGAAGCAACCTAAATATCCGTCGACACACAAATGGATAAAGATGATGTGACACATATATACAATGGAATATTACTCAGCCATAAAAGGAAATGAAATTGAGTTATTTGTAGTGAGGTGGATGGACCAAGAGACTGTCACAGAGAAGTCAGAAAGAGAACAACAAATACTGTATGCTAACACATATATATGGAATCTAAAAAAAAAAATTGTTCTGAAGAACCTAGGGGCAGGACAGGAATAAAGATGCAGACATAGAGAATGGACTTGAGGACATGGGGAAGGGGAAGGGTAAGCTGGGACGAAGTGAGAGAGTGGCATGGATTTATATTTACTACCAAATGTAAAATAGATAGCTAGTGGGAAGCAGCCACATAGCACAGGGAGATCAGCTTGGTGCTTTGTGACCACCTAGAGGGGTGGGATAGGGACAGTGGGAGGGAGACGCAAGAGGGAGGAGATATGGCGATATACATATGTGTATAGCTGATTCTCTTTGTTATAATCCAGAAACTAGCACACTGTTGTAAAGCAATTATACTCCAATAAAGATGTTAAAAAAAAAAAAAAACTAGTGAATCTAAACAACATTTATAACTGTGTTAATAGGATTGTATGTTTCCTGGTTTTGACACCATATTAAGGTTATATAAGATGTTGTCATTGAGGGAATCTGGGTAAAGAATACACAAGAACTCTCTGCATTAATTTTACAGCTTCTTGTGAGTCATTTTCAAATTTAAAAAATTACAAAAGATGACTTATTCTAAAATTCAATTGAAGTATTAAAGTACTCACGATAGGGGTGGGGGTATTTACGGTGTCATTTATTCTACTTATTATGGTCATTAATTCTCTGAAAATTTTGTAATAATAAAGCATAATCATTTATTGTGGTTGCATCCCACTCTCATCCTTTCTCAGCTCCAACAGTAGAGGTTGGGAGGTATTTGCACCACACCTCAAGCCTGGGAAATGGAGCTTCACCAGGTCTGCACAGAACACTTGCTATAATTTCTTTGTGTTTTTGAGAACTCAGTAGACTTTTATCAGACTCATTCTTAAAGATGTTTAAGAAAAGAGAAGGTAGGCGGGTGAGTGCTCTCACGTGGGGGAAAAGCAGTAGTGGTTGTGCTGTGATTGTCTTGTACTCCAATTATGGATCCAGATAACAATCTTGTGTGACAGAGAAGGAGTAGGGGACTGGGACTGAGGCCAAAAATAACTCATGGAATAAGAAGTTCTAAAGACTCCCAAAGGTACTGCATCTTTGAAATTCTGTTTGGTATATAAAGCTGAAACTGCCATAGTTCATTTAAGTAGTGTCGTCTTTTTTTTTTTTTTTTTTTTTTTTTTTTTAGTGCAGGTACAATAGAAATTGTGCATTTCAGTCATTAGTGTTTTCTTCAAAAAATTTAAAGGGTTACAAGGACACGTTCTACTGAGAGTCTTATGGAAATTTTCTTTGCCCCCTACTCTGGTACTAAGAAACTCCTGGGAACCCTTCCCTCCCTTGCCTGTTGTTCTGATACACCTACCCCTAGAAATATAGGGTTTCTACTCTGCTTGCTCTGACTTCTCACTAATTGTCATCAGTTCTTTTCCCCACAGAGAGTAGTGATAAAACAGCTCAGTTGTGAGGCCCAAATGCTCTGATCAGGAGAAAAGCTATGAACACCCAGGCACTGATATTTTCAGCCTCTCACTATTATTTGTTAGTTGCTCAAATTCACAGAACTTTTAGAAAATAATTTTATTTCGGAATTTGAGGCCTTGATATACATTACCTTTCTCACGCCACTCCATATTCAACAGTAAATATGTACGTATATGAGTTATTTTTGAAATATTAAAATTCGTGTTTGACAATTTCTTTTTTTTTTTTTTTGTGGTATGCAGGCCTCTCACTGTTGTGGCCTCTCCTGTTGCAGAGCACCGGCTCCGGACACGCAGGCTCAGTGGCCATGGCTCACGGGCCCAGCCACTCCGCGGCATGTGGGATCTTCCCAGATCGGGGCACGAACCCGTGTCTCCTGCGTAAGCAGGCAGATTCTCAACCACTGCGCCACCAGGGAAGCCCGACAATTTCTATTTTTAACGTTTGCCACTGAGTCTTTTCTTCAACATAAATGAAGAGTTATAAAGCCATACCTTTTCTTTGCCTATTGAAAAAAATGACTTGTTTATAAGTATGATTTGTATTAACAGCATTATGTTTTTTGTTATTTCTAAATAAATTTAAAATTTCCCATTTCATTTGTTAATAGACATTTTTTTAAAGTCTTGCTAAACCTACCATTTGTCATTGGGTCTTGTCCATGTTACATTCTTATATGTATATTCTTTTGAAGAAATATTTATGATATGTAACTGTAATTGGTTAAGGTCTTAATCAGTAATATTAGGCACTAGTGTGAAAATATAGTAATTTAAAAATTGCACTTAGGAAGAACTAAAGGAAAATACCACAATATATTATATAGAACTGATAGAAATAATTTCGTATTCAAAAACATTAATTTTTTTAATTATATAAACACTTATTAAATAAATAATTAAGCTGCTAACACGTTATCTTTCTGTTTGCAACTTAACAGAATATGAATACTTTTTAATAGTACCTTAAATACATTACCTTGTTTTGTTCTTAAATTTAGGATTTGTTGATGCTTTCCAAGAAATGGTTGAAAAATAACTGTTTGCAGGTGTTATTAATTTTTAGCCATCTTACAAAATAGCAACATGCAAATAGTTTTACATCTAAAGGCCTAAGTAGGGAATATTCTAAAGCTGACATTCATTCCTACTGTTTATTAGCATTCTAATTACGTAAAACTAATTACTAATGCAAACCAAAATTTTTGATCCTGGATGTCAATTTTCCATTATGGAATTTAGAAAAATATGTTTTACTAAGTGCTACTGGGAAACCCGAACAGCTACATGTCAAAGAATGAAAGTAGAACACTCTTAACACCATACTAAAAAATAAACTCAAAATGGATTAAAGACCTAACTGTTAGACTGGACACTATAAAACTCTTAGAGCAGGGGTCCCCAACCCCCGGGCCACAGACCTCTACAAGTCCGTGGCCTGCTAGGAACCTGGCCGCACAGCAGGAGGTGAGCAGTGGGTGAGCGAGCAAAGTTTCATTTGCTGTTCCCCGTTGCTCACATTACAGCCTGAACCATCCCCTTCCACATCCGTAGAAAAACTGTCTTACACGAAACCGATCTCTGGTGCCAAAAAGGTTGGGGACAGCTGTCTTAGAGGAAAACATACGCAGAACACTCTTTCACATAAATCACAGCAAGATCTTTTTTGACCCACCTCCTAGAGTAATAACAATAAACAAATGGGACCTAATTAAACTTAAAAGCTTTTGCACAGCAAAGGAAACCATAAACAGGATGAAAAGACAAACCTCAGAATGGGAGAAAATATTTGTAAATGAAGCAACTGACAAGGGATTCATTTCCAAAATATACAAACAGCTCATGCAGCTCAATATCAAAAAAACAACCAACCCAATCAAAAAATGTCTATTTAGGTGGAAGACCTAAATAGACATTTCTCCAAAGAAGACATACAGATGGCCAAAAGGCACATGAAAAAATGCTCAACATCCCTAATTATTAGAGAAATGCAAATCAAAATTACAATAAGATATCACCTCACATTGGTCAGGATGGCCATCATCAAAAAAATCTACAAACAATAAAGGCTGAAGAGGGTGTGGAGAAAAGGGAACTCTCTTATACTCTTGGTGGGAATGTAAATTGATATAGCCACTATGGAGAACAGTATGGAGGTTCCTTAAAAAACTTAACATACAACTACCATATGACCCAGCAATCCCACTACTGTGCATATACTCAGAGAAAACTCTAATTCAAAAAGATACATGTACCCCAATGTTCATTGCAGCACTATTTACAGTAGCTAGGACATGGAAGCAACCTAAATGTCCATCAACAAAGGAATGAATAAAGAAGATGTGGTACATATATACAATGGAATATTACCCAGCCATAAAAAGGAATGAAATTGTGCAATTTGTAGAGACATGGATGGACCTAGAGACTGTCATACAGAGTGAAGTAGTCAGAAAGAGAAAAACATCGTATAATATCGCTTATATGTGGAACCTAGAAAAATGATACAGATGAACTTATTTGTGAAGCAGAAATAGAGACAAAGATGTAAAGAATAGATGTACGGATAGCAGGGGGAGAAGGGGAGGTGGGATGAATTACGAGATTGGAATAGACATATATACACTAAAGTGTATAAAATATATAACCTATTTTTAAATAGATAACCTATAGATAATGAGAACCTACTGTACAGCACAGGGAATTCTACTCAGCACTCTGTGGTGACCTAAATGGGGAGGAAATCCAAAAAAGAGCAGATATATGTATACGTATAGCTGATTCACTTTGCTGTGCAGCAGAAACTAACACAACATTGTAAAGCAACTATATCCCAATAAAAAATTAAAAAAAAACTTTTACTTCTTCTTATATCATTTATTTCTTTACATATTTTTAAATAAATGAGTGATAGTCTAATTTTTTTAAATATAGAAATTATGGGTTATATTTCTGAACAATAGGAATAAAGAGGCAAACTTAGAGAATGGACTTAATACGGGGAGGGGGAAGGGCAAGCTGGGACGAAGTGAGAGAGTGGTATGGACATATATACACTACCAAATGTAAAATATATAGCTAGTGGGAAGTAGCAGCATAGCATAGGGAGATCAGCTTGGTGCTTTGTGACCATCTAGAGGGGTGGGATAGGGTGGGTGGGAGGGAGAAGCAAAAGGGAGAAGATATGGGGATATATGTATATGTATAGCTGATTCACTTTTTTATAAAGCAGAAACTAACACATCATTGTAAAGCAATTATACTCCAATAAAGATGTTAAAAAAAAAAAAGAAATTAGCAAGGTGGCTATTCCAGAATACATGGAGCCCTACCAGCCATGGTGCTATGATTTATGGGGTCTCATCTACCAACCTGCTTCAAGACAAGCAGCTTTGTTTTGATCCCATTTATATATTGTGTACAAAACACAATTCTACTTGAAAAAAGAGATCTGTAGCTGAAAAAGATAAAAACACCATCAAGCTCTCCCAGTGGCTTTAGGCTTAACCTCCACCATTTCTGGAATGGGCTCATAGATCCCATGTAAAATATGGAGTGGCCAAATTTTACATTATATTAACTAGTTTTCATATTTTTTTTCCTTTTTTGTTGGCCATGATTTCTGCAGCCTTTATTTCATGCATGTTCAATAAATATGAGATTTTTTTTCCTTTTCCTAATGCTACCTTTCTTTGAATGAAAAAAGGGCACTAAAAAATTGGGAGGTAATTTTGTTTCAATATTGTTTCTTTTGTTTCTATTATTCTATTTGTTGGCTGTATTTACAAGAGAATTAGAAAAACTGGAGTAGAGATTCAAGTAATTTAGAGGAAAGTATTTTTTCAGAAACACGAGCATATGTAAGACACGAAACTTTAGATAATATAATCTGTTTAATCTGTCATGAGTATTCTTTAAATTTCTTATTATTTTTGTTTGTGCATCAGCAGTTTTCTTGTGACAATGGCACTTCTGTGTTTGGTATGGAAACATATGTATGTATTTTCTATCTTTTTGTTCAATTTGGGAATGTAGCTTTGTCTTTCACAGGAAAGTACCTACATTTTCCTTACATTTGTGTCTAATCAATCCATCATACACATCAATAACTTACATTTTCTTTCTTTCTTTTTCTTTCTTTCTTTCTTTTTCTGTACAACGTACTTCAAGTGTTTGTGAGTAGAACCAAAAAAATAGAAATCTGAAACATCTTCCTTGGTTCAGTCTGATTAGTCTCCCAGGATTTTATTTGATCCATTATATTAGGCAAACAAAAAAATTAGCATTTTAGCATCAGTGATTATGCCATATACAAGAGAGGGTGCATGAAGGCCCAAACGACTTATCCTTGCTGTAGTGCAGTGTTAGGAGATGGTGTGTTATATGTTAAGTGAAAAAAATTTCTCAATTGTCTTTATTATTTAACAGGTTTAAATTAACTGTCTTTGGGATATGTTTCCAATACTAAAATGAGACAAAATTTTCACACCCAGAAGAAACAGCTGATTAGAAATAGAAAGGTGCACGACTATATGGGAGATAAGACAGTATAGATGATATTTAACTTAAATTAGTATGAAAGCAATTAAATTAGTATGAAAGTGCTCAGTTCTACACATACCTTGAGAATTTAGATACCACATACTAGAAAACAAAACTCTAGTTTTATGTTCCTCTGCTTTCATTAGTAAAACCAGCATTTGCATTTTCCTTCAAATACATTTAAAAGTTATTTTCCAATAATAGAAGCTCTATTATTCTTTATTTGAATATTTCCAAGAATTATTTATTAATAATAGCTTTCTAAATATACCTGTTTATTTTCTTTCCTGTGCAATCTAGCACCAGCAAATTCTATATCATTTCACTTATCTCAATGTTACTGAAAGGATATGAAGCAATAAAATGTGATGGAAAGTGCATGTCTGAGGAATGGTTTCATATCTCCTGAGTCTTACAACCACAAGAATAAAGGCTTTTTCTTCCTATTTTTAAAGCAAGACAGCTATTTTTGGATAACTTCCATAAGGGGCACTAGACAGTTAGGCATATAGATTTATCATCCCAAAAGTAAAATTTACAGTGAACCAAGAATGAGCCAAATTAAATGCAGAAAACAAGATAGGGTCTGAGTTGTACTAGAAAGAGCTTTAATCAAGAAAAATGCAAGGGTTATCCTTTTTAAGAATCTGAATAAGATAAATTTATATTCCAGTGTCCAATCTCTTTCAAGATTAACGCTCTTGGCTTGTGAGCTATGTAGCAAATTTTGAAAATTAGCTTAAACTTAAAGTAGAAGTTTGGAAATGGCAGAAATATGTCATATCACATGTCAAAAAGATTATTTCATAATCTGCTATAAAATATAATTTTGAAAATATAATTGAAAATATGTGTGTGTACTTATGAATAGAGACACCACTCTAAATGAATATTAAAATAATCAGGTAAATAAATTTGTATTTGAAAATACAAAGCAAGCATTTAAAATTTTTTCATTGTACATAAAATTGTACATAACTTATGTTTAACCACATTTTACTACAAGAGTTAGTTTAAAATTCCAAATTTTGGCTATTATTAATAAGACTGCTATAAACGTCCATGTGCAGGTTTTTGTATGAACCTGTTTTCAACTCCTTTGGGTAGATATCAAGGGGCACAACTGCTGGATCATATGGTAAGTGTATGTTTAGTTTTATAAGAAACCACCAAACTGTCTTACTAACCGCCTGCACCATTTTGCATTCACACCAGCAATGAATGAGAGTTCCTGTTGTTCTATAACCTCGTCAGTATTTGGTGTTGTCAGGGTTCTGGATTTTGGCCATTCTAATAAGAGTGTAGTGGTATCTAATTGTTATTTTAATTTGCATTTCCCTGATGATGTATGATGTAGAACATCTTTTCATATGCTTTTCCAACTGTATCACTTCTGTGGTGAAGCTTTTGTTAAGCTCAGTTTTTAATAGCATTTTTTAGTTATCTCATCACTGAGTTGTCATATTTTGGATAATGATCCTTCATCAGATGTGTTTTTTGCAAATATTTTCTCCCAATCTGTGGCATGTCTTCTCATTCTCTTGATATTATCTTTTACAAAGCAGAAATTTTAGATTTTAATTTCAGCTTATCAATTATTTCATTTATTGATTGTGACTTTGGTGAAAAATCATTGACATATCCAAAGTCATGTAGATTTTCTCCTATGTTGCTATGTTGTCTTCTAGGAGTTTTATAGTTTGGCGTTTTACATTTAAGTCTGTGATTCATTTTGTGTTAATTTTATGAAGTGTCTAAGTTCTATGTCTAGATTCATTTCTTTGCATGTGGATGTCCAGTTATTTGAACTTAATCTCAATGCGAGAATAGCACTTGTCGCATACGCAGTGAGCCCAGGAGGTGCAGGGACGAGGTGGAGGCCACGGGGAAGTGCAGGGGATGTGAAGAAGAAGTAACAGAATATTCAGTGGGACTCCACCTGAACTTGAGGAGTGATTAATATAACCATTGATGGATATGGTGCCTGTTGAAACTGTGTGCCTCTACATTTTGAAGAAGAGAGGATATTCATTTAAAACAAAAGTGGAGAGGAGCTTCAAGATGGCGAAGAGTAAGAAGTGGAGATCACCTTCCTCCACACAAATATATCAGAAATATGTCTAACTTTGTAACAACTCCTACAGAACACCTACTGAATGCTGGCAGAAGACCTCAGACCTCCCAAAAGGCAAGAAATTCCCGACGTACCAGGGTAGGGCAAAAGAAAAAATAAACAGAGACAAAAGGATAGGGACGGGACCTGCACCAGTGGGAGGGAGCTGTGAAGGAGGAAAGGTTTCCACACACCAGGAAGCCCCTCTGCGACAGAGGGTAGTGGGGGGGAAGCTTCAGGGCCACGGCAGAGAGCGCAGCAACAGGGATGCGGAGGGCAAAGCAGAGATTCACGCACAGAGGATCGGTGCCGACCAGCACTCACCAGACTGAGAGGCTTCTCTGCTCAACCTCCATGGCGGGTGGGGGCTGGGAGCTGAGGCTTGGGCTTCAGAGGTCACATCCCAGGGAGAGGACTGGGGTTGGCTGCGTGAACACAGCCTGAAGGGGGCTAGTGCACCACAGCTAGCTAGGAGGGCGTCCCGGAAAAGGTCTGGAACTGTTGAACATGCAAGAGAATTTTTCTTGCCCTGTTTTGCAGTGCGAGAAGAGAGGGGACTAAGAGCGCCGCCTAAATGAGCTCCAGAGAGGGGGAGGAGACGTGGCTATCAGCACAGACTCCAGAGACGGGCATGAGACGCTAAGGCTGCTGCTGCCACCACCAAGAAGCCTGTGTGCAAGCACAGGTCACTATCCACACCTCCCCTCCCAGGAGCTTGTGCAGCCCGACAATGCCAGGGTCCCGTGATCCAGGGACAACTTCCCCGGGAGAACACACGGTGTGCCTCAGGCTGGTGCAATGCCATGCCAGTCTGTGCCACCGCAGGCTCACCCCACATTCGATACCCTTCCCTCCCCGTGGCCTGAGTGAGCCAGAGCCCCGTAATCAGCTTCTCCTTTAACTTCCTTCTGTCTGGGCAAAGAAGAGACACCAGAGGGCGACCTACATTCAGAGGCAGGACCAAATCCAAAGCTGAACCCCAGGAGCTGTACGAACAAAGAAGAGAAAGGGAAACTTCTTCCAGAAGCCTCAGGAGCAGCGGATTAAATCTCCAAAATCAACATGAAGTACCCTGCATCTCTGGAACAACTGAATAGACAATGAATCATCCCAAATTGAGTCAGTGGATGTTTGGAGCAACGACATATATATATTTTTCCATTTTCCCTTTTTGTGAGTGTGTATGTGTATGATTCTGTGTGTGATTTTGTCTGTAGAGCTTTGCTTTTACAATTTGTCCTAGAATTCTGTCTGTCCATTTTTTTTGTTTGTTATTTTAGTATAGTTTTTAGTGCTTGTTATAACTGGTGGACTTGTTTTTTGGTTGGGTTGCTCTCTTCCTTCTTTCTTTCTTTTTAATTATCATTTAAAAACATTTTTTTTTTACTTTCAATAATTATTTTTTATTTTAATAACTTTATTTCGTTTTATTTTTTCTTTCTTTCTTTCTATTTTTCTCCCTTTTACTCTGAGCCATGTGGATGACAAGGTCTTCATGTTCCCACGGGCAACAGGCCTGTGCCTCTGCTGTGGGAGAGCCGAGTTCAGGACATTGGTCCACCAGAGAGCTCTGAGCTCCACGTAATATCAAATGGTGAAAATCTGCCAGAGACCTCCATCTCAACACAAAGACCCAGCTCCACTCAATGACCAGCAGGTTCCAATGCTCAAAACACTATGCCAAACAACTAGCAAGACAGGAACACAACTCCACTCATTAGCAGAGAGGCTGCATAATAAGGTCACAGACACCACACAGCACACCACTGAACACGGACCTGCCCACCAGAAAGACAAGATCCAGCCTCATCCACCAGAACACAGGCACTAGTCCCCTCCACCAGGAAGCCTACATAACCCACTGAACCAACCTTAGTCACTGGGGGCAGGCAGCAAAAACAACAGGAACTATGATCCTTCAACCTGCAAAAAGGAGACCCCAAACAGAGTAAGTTAAGCAAAATGAGAAGACAGAGAAACACACAGCAGATAAAGGGGCAAGGTAAAAACCCACCAGACCAAACAAATGAAGAGGATACAGGCAGTCTACCTGAAAAAGAATTCAGAATAATGATAGTAAAGATGATCCAAAATCTTGGAAACAGAATGGAGAAAATACAAGAAACGTTTAACAAGGACCTAAAGAACTAAAGAGCGAATAAACAATGATGAACACAATAAATGAAATCAAAAATTCTCTAGAAGGAATCAACAGCAGAATAATTGAGGCAGAAGAAGGAAAAAGTGACCTGGAAGATAAATGAGTGGAAATAACCACTGCAGAGCAGAATAAAGAAAAAAGAATGAAAAGAATTTGGGACAGTCTCAGAGACCTCTGAGACAACATTAAATGCACCAATATTCAAATTATAGGGGGTCCAGAAAAAGAAGAGAAAAATAAAGGGATTGAGAAAATATTTGAAGAGATTAAAGTTGAAAACTTCCCTAATATGGGGAAGGAAATAGTTAATCAAGTCCAGGAAGCGCAGAGAGTCCCATGCAGGATAAATCCAAGGAGAAACAGGTCAAGACACATATTAATCAAACTATCAAAAAATTAAATACAAAGAAAAAATATTAAAAGCAGCAAGGGAAAAATAACAAATAACATACAAGGAAATCCCCAAAAGGTTAACAGTGGATCTTTCAGCAGAAACTCTGTAAGCCAGAAGGGAGTGGCAGGACATACTTCAAGTGATGAAAGGTAAAAACCTACAACCAAGCTTGCTCTACCCAGCAAGGATCTCATTCAGATTCGATGGAGAAATTAAAACCTTTACAGATGAGCAAAAGGTAAGAGAATTTGGCACCACCAAACCAGCTTCACAGCAAATGCTAAAGGAACTTCTCTAGGCAGGAAACACAAGAGAAGGAAAGAACCTACAAAAAAACCCACAAAACACTTAAGAAAATGGTAATAGGAACATACATATCGATAATCACCTTAAATGTGAATGGATTAAATGCTCCAACCAAAAGACACAGGCTTGCTGAATGTATACAAAAACAAGACCCATATATATGCTGCCTACAAGAGACCCACTACAGACCTAGGGACACATACAGACTGAAAGTGAGGGGGTGTAAAAAGATATTCCATGCAAATGGAAATCAAAAGAACGCTGGAGTAGCAATTCTCATATCAGACAAAATCAGACAAAAGACTATTACACGAGACAAAGAAGGTCAGTACATAATGATCAAAGGATCAATCTAAGAAGATATAATAATTATAAATATTTATGCACCCAACATAGGAGCACCTCAATACATAAGGCAAATGTTAACAATCATAAAATGGGAAATCGACAGTAACACAATCATAGTACAGGACTTTAACACCCCACTTTCACCAATGGACAGATCATCCAAAATGAAAATAAATAAGGAAACACAGGTGTTAAATGATACATTAAACAAGATGGCCTTAATTGATATTTATAGGACATTCCATCCCAAAACACCAAAATACACTTTCTTCTCAAGTGCTCATGGAACATTCTCCAGGATAGATAATATCTTGGGTCACAAATCAAGCCTTGGCAAAGTTAATAAAATTGAAGTCTTATCAAGTATCTTTTCAGACCACAATGCTATGAGACAAGATATCAATTACAGGAAAAAAAATATGCACAAAATATAAATACATGGAGGTTAAACAATACACTACTTAATAACCAAGAGATCACTGAAGAAATCAAACAGGAAGTAAAAAAATATCTAGAAACAAATGACAATGAAAACATGACGACCCCAAACCAACAGGATGCAGCTAAAGCAGTTCTAAGAGGGAAGTTTATAGCAATACAATCCTACCTCAAGAAACAAGGGACATCTCAAATAAACAACCTAATCTTACACCTAAAGCAATTAGAGAAAGAAGAACAAAAAACCCCCAAACTTAGCAGAAGAAATCATAAAGATCAGATCAGACAGAAATGAAACAATATCAAAGATCAATAAAATTAAAAGTTGATTCTTTGAGAAGATAAACAAAATTGATAAACCCTTAGCCAGACTCATCAGGCAAAAAAAGGAGAAGACTCTAATCAACAGAATTAGAAACGAAAAAAGGAGAAGTAACAATTGACACTGCAGAAATACAAAGGATTATGAAAGATTACTACAAACAAGTATATGCCAATAAAATGAAGAACCTGGAAGAAATGGGTGAATTCTTAGAAAAGTACAACCTTCCGAGACTGAACCAGGAAGAAATAGAAAATATAAACAGACCAATCACAAGCACTGACATTGAGAGCGTGATTAAACACCTTCCAACAAACAAAATCCCAGGACCAGATGGCTTCACTGGCAAATTCTATCAAACATTTAGAGAACAGCTAACACCTATCCTTCTCAAACTCTTCCAAAATGTAGCAGAGGGAGGAACACTCTCAAACTCATGCTACGAGGCCACCATCACCCTGATACCAAAACCAGACAAAGATGTTACAAAGAAAGAAAACTACAGGCCAATTTCACTGATGAGCATAGATGCAAAAATCTCAACAAAATACTAGCAAACAGAATCCAACAGCACACTAAAAGGATCATACACCTTGATCAAGTGGGGTTTATCCCAGGAATGCAAGGATTCTTCAGTATACGCAAATCAATCAACGTGATACACCATATTAACAAATTTAAGGATAAAAACCATAGGATCATCTCAATAGATGCAGAGAATGCTTTCGACAAAATTCAACACCCATTTATGATAAAAACCCTGCAGAAAGTAGGCATAGAGGGAACTTTCCTCAACATCATAAAGGCCATATATGACAAACCCACAGCCAACGTCATTGTCAATGGTGAAAAACTGAAACCATTTCCACTAATATCAGGAAGAAGACAAAGTTGCCCACTCTCACCACTGTTATACAACATTGTTTTGAAAGTTTTAGCCACAGCAATCAGAGAAGAGAAAGAAATAAAAGGAATCCAATTTGGAAAAGAAGAAGTAAAGCTGTCACTGTTTGCAGATGACATGATATTATACATAGAGAATCCTAAAGATGCTACCAGAAAACTACGAGAGCTAATCAATGAGTGTGGTAAAGTAGCAGGATATAAAATTAATGCACAGAAATCTCTTGCATTCTTATACATTAATGATGAAAAATCTGAAAGTGAAATTAAGGGAACACTCCCATTTACCACTGCAACAAAAAGAATAAAATACCTAGGAATAAACCTACCTAAGGAGACAGAAGACATGTATGCAGCAAACTATAAGACACTGTTGAAATAAATTAATGATACAAACAGGTGGAGAGATATACCATGTTCTTGCACTGGAAGAATCAAATTTGTGAAAAATGACTATACTACCCAAAGCAATCTACAGATTCAACGCAATCCCTATCAAACTTCCACTGGCATTTTTCACAGAACTAGAACAAAAAAATTTCACAATGTGTTTGGAAAAACAGAAGACTCCAAATAGCGAAAGTAATCTTGAGAAAGAAAAATAGAAGTGGAGGAATCAGTCTCCCTGACTTCAGACTATACTACAAAGCTATAGTAATGAAGACAGTACAGTACTGTCACAAAAACAGAAATATAGGTCAATGGAACAGGATAGAAAGCCCAGAGATAAACCCACGCACATATAGTCACCTTATTTTTGATAAAGGAGGGAAGAACATACAATGGAGAAAAGACAGCCTCTTCAACAAGTGGTGCTCAGAAAACTGGACAGCTACAGGTAAAATAATGAAATTAGAACACTACCTAACACCATACACAAAAATAAACTCAAAATGGATTAAAGACGTAAATGAAAGGCCAGACACTATAAAACTCTTAGAGGAAAACATAGGCAGAACACTCTATGACATAAATCACAGCAAAATCCTTTCTGACCCACCTCCTAGAGAAACGGAAATAGAAACAAAAATAAACAAATGGGACCTAATGACACTTAAAAGCTTTTGCACAGCAAAGGAAACCATAAAGAAGATGAAAAGACAACCCTCAGAATGGGAGAAAATATTTGGAAATGAAGCAACTGACAAAGGATTAATCTCCAAAATTTACAAGCAGCTCATGCAGCTTAATATCAAAAAACAAATAACCCAATCCAAAAATGGGCAGAAGACCTAAATAGACATTTCTCCAAAGATATACAGATTGCCAACAAACACAGAAAGGATGCTTAACATCATTAATCATTAGAGAAATGCAAATCAAAACTACAATGAGATATCACCTCACACCGGTCAGAATGGCCATCATCAAAAAATCTACAAAGAATAAATGCTGGAGAGGATGTGGAGAAAACGGAACCTTCTTGCACTGTTGGTGGGAATGTAAATTGATACAGGCACTTTGGAGAACAGTATGGAGGTTCCTTAAAAACTACAAATAGAACTACCATATGACCCAGCAAGCACACTACTGGGCATATACCCTGAGAAAACCATAATTCCAAAAGTGTCATGTACCACAATGTTCATTGCAGCTCTATTTACAATAGCCAGGACATGGAAGCAACCTAAGTGTCCATCAACAGATGAATGGATAAAGAAAATGTGGCACATATATACAATGGAATATTACTCAGTCATAAAAAGAAACAAAATTGAGTTATTTGTAATGAGGTGGATGGACCTTGAGTTTGTCATACAGAGTGAAGTGAGAAAGAGAAAAACAAATACCATATGCTAATATATATATATGGAATCATAAAAAAAAAAAAAGGTCATAAAGAACCTAGAGGCAGGACCAGAACAAATATGCAAACCTACTAGGGAATGGACTTGAGGAAATGGGGAGGGGGAGGGGTGGGTTGGGACGGAGTGAGAGAGTGGCATGTACATATATACACTACCAAATGTAGAACCGACAGCTAGTGGGAAGTAGCTGCATAGCACAGCGAGATGAGCTCTGTGCTTTGTGGCCACCTAGAGGGGTGAGATAGGGAGGGTGGGAGGGAGGGAGACGCAAGAAGGAGGAGATATGGGGATGTATGTATATGTATGGCTGATTCACTTTTTTGTAAAGCAGAAACTAACACACCATTGTAAAGCAATTATACTGTAATAAAGATGTTAAAAAAGATAGAAAAAAAAGAATAGCACTTGTATATAGTGGGATGACACTAATAGAATCTGTTATTTTGCGGGCTGTGCACTAAAGGATCAAATCAGAAAATCTGGGTTACATTCCTTCCTTCTGCCACTTAGCAGCTTAGCTATGTGGCTTTTTTGAATCATATATTTTTAATCTGTACTATGATAACAGAAATACTTATTGCATGGTATTCATTTGGTGATTCAATGAGATTATGAATTTGAAAGTGCTTTAAAAACTCTTGGATGTTTTACAAACTGTCAATAAGATTTGAAACTATTGAGGACTCCCTGAAGTATTTAATCTTGTTTCAGAGACACCATGGTCTGCGATAATCCTCTTGCTGAATTTCCTCCTCTTTCTGAGCTCTAATTGTTGGAGGGCTCTGAGATGATGTACTCACATTTTATGGCTTCTCTATCTGTCTATCCACCACCTGAATGTCCTCATCTAGCTAGACAGCTTAAATATCATGTGTGTGCTTGCAAATGTCCAAATCTCTCTCTCAAGTCAAGAACTGGCCCCTGAACTCCAAAGTCATTGTGCAACTGCCTGGATAAGTAATGAGAATAATTTAAAATTAACATGATTCCCTCTCCCAAACCCATGATTCCCTCAGTGTTCTCCATTGTGGTAAGTGGCTGCCCAGGATAAAAAGCTTAGAAACACAGTATAGTTCTCTCTTTTATCATTCATTCCATCAGCAAGTCTTACTGTCTATCCTCCAGCTGTATTATAAATCAGATCACTTTTCAGCAACTTTTTCCCTAGGACCCCAGTCTCACTTTATTATCTTCTCATACTTGGTCTGCCTTAGTAGCCTTCCTACTTATTTCTCAGCTTCCATTTTTACTTTTTTACAGTCTGTTCTCCACAGAGACATCAGTGAAGGCTCTGGACAATGCAAAATGGGGTCATGTCCTTCCCTGCTTATAGCCTTCCCATGGTTTCATATTTAGAATAAAATAGAAGTTCTTATCATGCTCTGGTGACTCTTCAAAAAGCTCTGAAAAACAGGTTTGTTTTTTTGTTTTTTTTTCTTTTGCGGTATACGGGCCTCTCACTGTTGTGGCCTCTCCTGTTGCAGAGCACAGGTTCCGGACGCCCAGGCTCAGCGGCCATGGCTCACGGGCCCAGCCGCTCCGCAGCATGTGGGATCCTCCCGGACTGGGGCATGAACCTGTGTCCCCTGCATCGGCAGGCGGACTCTCAACCACTGCGCCACCAGGGAAGCCCCTGAAAAAGTTTTTAATAAACATTTTATTAGTTCATCTATAAAATACAAAAACTGACCAACTATTCAAATCAAGCTTCTATTCTTCCTCTCATTTTACTCTAATCTTGTTAGTCTTCTTGACATTCCTCTAAATCCCAAACATTCCCACTTAACGGTTCTTTAGTTTGGCAAATGTTGCTTACTAAGGCTTTTTTTTGCATATCCTGAAACAGCATATCTTTTCAATACTCTAAGAATTTCCATACTAAAAATAAACTGTTAACATGTATGCCTTTCCAAAAATCTTGAGTTAACCTTTGGAGTCAGACACCTTTCTTTATTATCTATACCTCATAACTAGTGAGGTTCATATTGCTTGCCTTCACCTCAGACCCTGTTCACATGAGTGGTAGTTTATGTAATCATTGAAAACTCTGCCTCACCCACTAGAATGTTAACTCCATGAATGTAAGGCCTTTATTCAATTGTTTACTACAAAGCTTATCACAGTGGCTCACATATAACAATATGTGGCTCTCCTTTTGGGTGAGTGAGTATGTGTGTGTGTGTGTGTGTGTGTGTGTTTGTGTGTGTGTGTGTGTGTGTGTGTGTGTGAGAGAGAGAGAGAGAAATTGAGAGAAAATAATTTAGAGGACCATGGGAATTTCATGTCCATATTCTATAGGCAATAATTATGAAGTTTTGTTTTTCTTTTTAAAGTTCACACCTTATATAACTTATAGACCGATTTAATTACATGCTTAGTGTATAAATTAGTTTTTAATAATGTAGAGTGTCAAAATATTTTTCTTATTTTCTATGTATATTAATAGTATAAATCAACTTTCAAGATTTGGCACATGCAAATGAATAACATTAAATTGGGTTAGTAAAGATGCATTGATTATTTGCAAAATAATATTTGCAAAAAAAGTAGAGAGGTAATCAATTTGAAATAATTCCATGTTGTTGGTTGATTTTTTAAAATTCATTCAGCAAATATTTATTGAATGCCTAATATGTGTCATACATGTTTCCAGGCACTGTAGTAATGTAGTGAACAAAACTGACAAAGACCTTATTAACATGGTCTAGAGAAGTAGACACTTTCATACATTTGAATGTTTTGCTATTCCACAACTTCTTCCCATGATACATTGGCATAATTTTGTTGTTTTATGTTGTAAGAGAAATTATTTTTGTAGCTGAAAATACATTACAAATCACATCAAAATACTATAAATTACTATATCACTACTTGAATAAACATTACAAACTAATATTAATAATTTAGAAATCAGAAAAGCAAAATCCAAATTCAGAATCTGCTAAATATTATTTGTTGAGCCACATGTGAGATTTATAATGTAGTTATTTACAAAGGAATAATTAAGATATTCTTCCAATTCTAAATAGCAATACTGATTTTAAAAATTGCTTTTAGGCAGTGTAGTACTGCCATTTATGTTTTTGTTTTAGGCTTGATTAATTGTACTTCCCTGTATTGTCTTGTTTTACCTATATAATGTTGATCAAATAAACTTATGATAGTTGAATGAAATTCTCTACTCCTCTTGAGCACACTGCTTATCATTTTGTTTACAAGAATTAATATCAAGGATATAATGATACTGAATGTTGCAGGGCAGTTTCCTGATCTCCTTGGTGCTTAGTATTCTTAACTATGTGATATGCTCTTGTACTCAATTCATGTCCAACACTTGTGGTCAAGATCATAAAATCTAAGAAGCTAACTATATCTAAGGAAAAGAGAGTGATTTGGATCTAATGGGTTGGATTCTGTCTTGGATCTATACATTCATAGGAGAAAATCTCATTATTGGTAATGAAAATTTCTGTATTTCTCAAAGTTAGAGAATCTGATCATTAATAACTTGAGTAGAGTTGAAAACAAATGAAACATTATCAAAATGACAGACTTAACAGATCAATCACTGATTCATACTAATGTGAATGATATATTATTTCTGCATAAAAAGTTGCCAGATATATTTTATGATTTCATACCATTTTACTACTATTTAATACAAAGGTCCCCATGTTAAAGTTTTATTTACCTAAACGCTGATGACTTAAAAGAATTAAAATATAAAATCAGAAGACTTATTCCTTGAGCATATACGTACTTTTTCTTGGGTACGTTACTTAAAATTTCAAGGGTTGATTTACACAGTCAGCCTAAGAGGATAAATTAATAATAATACCACATATTTTTTATTTAGATTTCTCTACATGCCATGTTATTTATACACAATTAATCTAATCTGTATTTGAATACAGATGTATCCATATTCAAAGTTTAGGTACTTTTGCTGCCATAATATTCCCACACCAGAGCACTGGCTGTTAAAAAAAAACGAAAGGGATGATAAACTGCTCTGAATGTTTTCTGTAAAATTTGTCAAGTATTTATTTTTCAAAATCAAATGGCATAAATTTAGAAATACTCATCCAAGTTATTATGTATGTAAAAATGCAATTTAAAGCTTATAAAATACTGATATAAAAGACAGCATGGAATTGTAACCATATTTAAAATATTTGATAGGTTACAATATATTTTGGTATGTGTTAGAGAATATATGTGTACCTTTAAAAATTTTTTATTTTCAATCTTTGTAGCATATTAAATAGAAAATTATATATGCATTCTAATACATATATTTTCCTTTAGATTTGACAGTTATTGATCTTTTGTAATATTAGCAACCAAATCAAGAAATCTGAGATTTTGCAAATTGAGAAGGAATAAGCTAGCTCTATGCTACTCTTTTCTTTCTTTTCATTTTATAGTAAAACAAAACCCTACTTTGCTGTTTCTTTTCAGGATAAATTGATAAAGAACATAAATCTAATAAAACAATGAAATAAAAATATCCTTTGACACATACCACTGTTAAACTTGTATACAGTTTTATCAAATCAGCCATTTTTATTTACTTAAATTTATGATAAATGAAGCTTCAATCTTTGGCTAAAACAAAGAGAGATACTTTAGCCAGACAGGAAAAACCAGGATGCCCAATTCTACTTTAAAATAACATGAAACAAACTAAAAAGTAATAATATATTATGACTTAAAATACTGCCCTCATCAGAACTTGGCAAAATAAAATGAATATAGACCCACTCTGTTTTAAACTTTATTTCTGCCTAATATTCAATTCCAGTACTGCAACCATGATGCACTCATGTTGCTAACCTGCTTCAATGTGCAACTGTAGTTGGGTGAAAGAAGAAAATTTTCTGATTTTTCAAAATCCTATCATATTTTAGTAGTTTGTCTTAGATATTTGTTTACTTTTTCATTTTTTAAATTTTATTTTAAAAAATTAGTCAGCCAAACCTGGTACAGGTTAGTGTCTTATACAGACTTTGATAATTAAAAAAATTATATAAAGAAACCACAGAAATCATCTTTCCATTTATACAGGGATGACCTTTACTATTTACTACCTTTTATAATTTTTTAAGGAATATGGTTATAAGGAGTATTTTTAAAAGGCCTACTTTATTGTTTGGAGACCTTTAACTCCTAGGAAGTTGTTTTATGGTATACTGATAATGTTCCCCTACGTTCTCAGCCACAGGGCACTAACTCACCGGCAAGAATTACTAGACCACATGTGGCCTCGGCTTCTATAATATTCACAATAGGAAATTTTGCTGACTGAGGAATGCTTACATGATTACTTGTGTGCTTGGAAGCTTCACCCACTAAAATAACAGATACTTTCTATTTTATAATACTTACATTTCACCCATGATATTGTCTGCCTTCATTCCTTACTGAACTATTTTTCAGTTTCAGATCCTGCCTTCCTTTCAATTGGCTTTAAAAAGCTCTTGGTATTATGATAACTTATGATCCATTATTTAATTCCTCCAGGATTCCAGTCTGTGTTTTGTCAGTCAAGATTTTTTTCTTGTCTCCAGTACCCAGTGTCTTCTAATGATCTCCATATACTGAAGACTAGCCCCTATATATAAACTATATTTGATTCAAAGTTGGCAGCTCTATAAGATGCAGAAAATTCAGTGCAGATGAAAATATTCCAGAGTATAGAGAAGAATCAACATTTAACAGACTATTTTATAAATCATGTGTGATTAACACCAAAATTATTTAAAAGCAAAAAACTTTGCAAACCAATCGTATTAATAAATGTTAACACAAAAACATCAAAGAAAAAAATGAGAAATCTGAAGCCAGCAAAGTTCTAAAGTATTTTCTATGTCACCAATAATTATGATACAAGGAGAATTAATAAAAACTAACATATATTTAATCAAAATAATAAGCTAAGTAAAATCATACTGAAAAAATCTAAAATTTATAAAATTCAACTAAATATCAGTTTATGATAAAATATTTTATATAAAATCATACAAATATATTCTGTAAAATATTTTATTTATAGCAAGATATTCACAATGAAATGTTAAAAGTTAATTCAAAAGCATGGATATGATTAATGACTAGTACTCTGGAAATTCGAGCCAGTGGCAAAAGACAAGAAATATAAATACACACAATTGAAAGGAACTTTCAGGACTCTGTATAAATCCTATGATTATCTACTTACAAAATATAAGGAGTGCAACTGTAAGCAATTAGTTCTAGGAATCATGTTTAGTAAGGTGATCAGGTAAGTTACATATATATATATATACACATATGTATATATACATATATACATACACACATATGCCATTTTTTTACATATTTGCATAAAAACTTATGAGTAGCTATAGTAAATGTGTGGGAGTCATTTGAAGAATATTACAAAAATTCACTTACAGGAAAAATAAAAGAATTAGATAAGAGTATATAGTGATATAAATATACACTACTCCCAAACAATCTATGTAATACAGACAACTTCAACCAAAATACCAAAGTGAGTTTCTGTTTGTAGTAACCTAATTATTGTAATAATCATCTAAAATAGCAAAAACAAGAGAACAGCCAAAAATGGTTTTCAAAAATAAAAACATTTAGTGAGATCAAGCACGACCAAACATAAAATATACTAAAAATCTATAGAAGTTAAAATCATGTGGTGCAAGGGTAGAAATATCTTTATTTACCTAATTTATTTCTTACCATTATCCTTATCTTTATTTCATTAGTTTTATATTTAACTTTTTCAAGTCTGTTATATTTCTGTGTCTATAAAAGGCCATAGTGCTTTGTCTCTAAATTGGTTGTAAATGTGAAGCCAATGTATTCCTCTGTATAGTAATTATGTAAATACTCTTTATTGTAGGATCAAATTATTGACTAAGTCCATTTTCTTTTTTACTGATAAAATAGCATGAATCCTGGGACTCTGAATGTTCACAGCTTAACGGTTATCTTGCTATTTTCTCTTCTTTTTTTAACACACTTTACTTACTGAAAACCTTGCCATATTTGTGTTTGTTTTGAATCTGGATCAATATTTTCTTTTATCCCACTAGTGTTTTTATGTGTGTGACTGTCCTGGTGCATGTGTCTGGGTGTATATTTCTAAATTAACTTTTTGTTTGTTTGAAAAAATGGGTATGGCCTATTTTCACACTTACCCAGATTGGTAGGTAACACATATTTAGCAGGATCCTGATTTCCTCCCTAGAAACCTCTCTCCTAGTGTCCTCTGTCTTCTGCCTCTAAACTGAACTATTTTACTCTCCAGAGCTGCACTGAAGCTACCACACTGGAATTACCCCCTCCACTGTTTTCCATATGGGAGCTACTACTTCCTGGTTCTCAGATAACTTCTCTTTGATATATTTGACTTATTTCATTTTTACAGATTTTAATATAAATCTACATGCAGTTTATTTTCCTCACAAATTTTGAAGAGTTGTTCCATCGTTCTTTATCATCAGGCCTGTGGATACAAGACTTACGCCAACTTGGCACATATTTCTACGTAAGAGATAAGAATCACCTAGGTTCTCTTTATCCTTCTAGAGGTGAGACTCCATAAGTGTGTTAACATGGGTGAGATTATTTGATACAGTAGTCTCAGTGGACCCTTTTTCTCAGAAAGTTATTCCTACAAATGTTCTTTGAAATTTTATTATTTTGTTTATAATTTCTGTTCTCACATGTTCTTGGATTCTTATTTTCAGGTACTGTATTTTTGGAGTGATCTGCATCTCTTTACCATTTCTCACATATTTTCCTTATTTTTATATTTGCTTCTAATTTTAGGAGAATTTACTTGGATACAGATTTCTGTCCCTTTGAATCTTTGGTTCTCCTGTAAATCATAATTTTTGTTTCAATTAATTCTACATTCATCCAATTGTGTATTTTTTCATAATATCCTTTTATCCTATGTTTCTATAGTTCTTATATTACTATACCTCTATATACTACAGAGTATATGGTAGGCCCCTTATATATAGGTTTTTTGTTTTTTTTTCTTTTTTTTTCGGTACACAGACCTCTCACTGTTGTGGCCTCTCCCGTTGTGGAACACAGGCTCTGGACGCACAGGCTCAGCGGCCACGACTCACGGGCCCAGCTGCTCCATGGCATGTGGGATCTTCCCGGACCAGGGCATGAACCCGTGTCCCCTGCATTGGCAGGCGGACTCTCAACCACTGCACCACCAGGGAAGCCCTATATATAGTTTAATCTCTCTCTCTCAGGAACTTTTTTCATATAGTTTCATCTATAATTCAAATTATATTTTTTCACATCTATAACCAGTTTTTTTAATTTGTTGTTTTGTTGTTTATCTATTTATCTATCTATCTTCACTTTTTATGAAAGCTGTTTGCTTAGCTGTCTGTTCATATTTAAGAATGAAATACTGGATTGTTTATTTTAAATTAGTAAGGTGTCTTTCTTTTTCTTTAGTTTATAAAACTGTTTCCTTAAGGACATCTTTAAAAAAAAAAAAACAAAAAACTGACCAGGACACTTATTCAGATAAAGCTGCATGTTAACTGAACAGCTTAATTTTAAGAGTGCTCACTAGAAAACTAGTGCCACCTCCCCACACATGGTATTTCATAAATAAATGTTTACTGTGGATGACCCACAGACACTATAAACACCTTTGCTCTCCTCTGAAGCTTGTATAATTTCTTTAGAGAATTGCCCTATATCTTTTTAATTTCCCAGGAATTAAATTCCTCTCTCGATGTTATATCTTTACATTTAAATCCTGCCCATCAACCTTACCTGACAAATTACTGCGAGTCCCGCTCTGGTATTTCAACTTGGAGAGTAACATCATATTCCCTTTCAGTGTTATCTAAGTTGCAGCTGCTTCCATTCTGCTTATATGTAAAAATATTTATCAATACTTCATATTCATGAATATAGTTAAACTTATTTATTCAATGTTGAAGGTTCATTCTCTCCTAACCCTTATATCCTCTTTATTGTTATGCCATTTTTACATTAATTATTTGGCACTGTTTTTTCAATAGGGGTATTGGGAAGGATGGGCATTCACATGATCTTTTTACCCAATGGTTGAACTGTCTTAGATTTCAGTGTATCAAACATATAATGTTAATTTCATGTGAGTTGTGTATACATATATATTTTTTTCCCAAATTTACAGTCTATTTATATGGCTGTGGAGTCCAAACTTAATTATATTAATATTAATATAAAATAATGTTTTGCTTATCAATAATATATATTTTGTACTTTATAGGATTTTTGTGAAGATTGTTTTCAATAAACATTAGTTCTAAACCTTAGTAACAATTTTATTGCTATTCATTTGATCTGAATTCAACACAAATTAATTACTGCTAATTATGTTTTAATCTGGCTTTTGGGGTTAACAAGTCTTCACTTTTCTGAAAATCTAATCTGAGAAACTATACCAAAGACTCTACTACTGCATGGTGATATAGCTTATATAAGCTATTTACATAGTTGAACAGTAAAACAAAAATTGTAATCAAACTAAGCAATAAGAACAAAACTAAGTAAAAAGACATGCCCTAAAGGAGCAACTCATTTTAGCAAGTATTTGAATAACTGTATGTACTAGACATACATAGATTTTTTTTTTTCTGCAGTCACTGACAGTTTATTATAAATTAGACAAGTGATACCTAGTTACACCTAGCCTAAGTAAGAAATAATGTTTCCATTATTCTCCTTTCTCAGTGAACATTTATTTTATATTTAAAATGTTTGTTTCCACTATTAAATACATATTTATATCTATTTTTGATCTTTTGACCCATTTGGTTGATCCATTGTGACTTCTGTTTAAGTAAATTTCTATGTTTTATTTTGTAATAAATGGCAGCATTTTGAATAAATTAGTCAAGCTTTGAACTTTTTATCTTGGCTTTTATATTCTTTCTATCCTGTGACAATGTTCTCCTTAATAAGAAAGAAAAAACAAGTTGCTTTCTCCCGTTTGTCATTGAAAGAGGTTGACTACAATTGGATTGAATCCAGGAATTCTAATATATACTACACTCTTAGGAAAAGAATTTCATTTTGAGCATTTTCTTTCAAAATAAAACTCACTTTGAGACCCCGAAGAATTTAAAGATATTTTAAAATAACGTATTTCACTTGTCTGTCCACATTCAGTGATTGATTTTTTTAAAAAATTACTTATTTATTTATTTAGTTATTTATGGCTGTGTTGGGTCTTCACTGCTGTGTGTGAGCTTTCTCTAGTTGCAGCGAGCGGGGGCTACTCTTCATTGCGGTGTGTGGGCTTCTCACTGTGGTGGCTTCTCTTGTTGTGGAGCATGGGCTCTAGGTGTGTGGGCTTCAGTAGTTGTGGTGCATGGGCTCAGTAGTTGTGGCTCACGGGCTCTAGATAGCAGGCTCAGTAGTTGTGGCATATGGGCTTATTTGCTCCGCGGCATGTGGGATCTTCCCAGACCAGGGATCGAACCCATGTCCCCTGCATTAGCAGGCAAATTCTTAACCACTGTGCCACCAGGGAAGTCCCATCAGTGATGGAATTTTGATATATTTTTTGGAATATATTTAGTTCTTTTAAAATATTATTGCTTATACTCAACATCTCATACACTGGACAAGAATGCATGTTAAATTAACACCACATTATGTAAATGAAGGCTTCAAATGAATTTAATAAAGAATATTTTACATCTTATTTGTCTTTCAGCTCACTGTTACACTTAAACTCACTGCATTTCATAAAGGTATACAAGGAAGTTATAGAAGATTAATGTCTTCCATTATAAAACACATTTCAAGAAATTTTTATTTTATGAACTAGGTTAGTTAGACTTGGACAAAACATATTGTCATGCATAAGAAATAAATACTTATTTGTACAGTGAAAAATTCTAATTTTTGATAAACTACTTATTTGGTTTTATAACTTCCATCTCAATTTATGCTTTATCACAGCAATGTAAACTTTGATACTTTCAAAACATTTCTCTCCAATACAGGTCAGAATCACAAAACTCCTAGAAGAAAACATAGGCAGAACACTATTTGACCTAAATTATAGCAGTATTTTTTTTAATGTCTTCTCAGGAAACAAAAGCATAAATAAACAAATGCGACCTAATTAAACTTAAAAGCTTTTGCACAGCAAAGGAAACCATTAATAAAATGAAAAGACAACTTAGTAAATGGGCAAAAATATTTGCAAATGATATGACTGATAAGGGGTTAACAGCCAACATATATAAACAGCTCATACAACTCAACATCAATAAATAAATAAATAAATAAATAAATAATGGGCAGAAGACCTGAAGAGACATTTTTCCAAAGAAGACATACAGATGTTCAATGGGCACATGAAAGAATGCTCAACATCTTTAATCATCAGAGAAAGGTAACTTAAAACCACAATGAGATATCACCTCAAATCAGTGAGAATGGCTATCATGAAAAAGACCACAAATAACAAATGTTAGTGAGGATGTAGTGAAAAGGGTACCTAGAACACTGTTGGTGAGAATGTAAATTAGTGCAGTCACTGTGGAAAACAGAGGTGCATCAAAAAACTAAAAATAGAACTATCATATGATTCAGCAATTCCATTTGTTGTCATATATCTCAAGAAAACAAAAACACTAATTAGAAAAGCTATATGCATCCCACTATTTATAGCAGCATTATTTACAATAGCCAAAATAAGAAAGCAACCTAAAGATCCATAAACAGATGAATGAATAAAGAAGATGTGGTATATACAAAGCTACAGTGATCAAGACAGTATGGTACTGGCACAAAACCAGAAATACATTTCACTGGAACAGGGTAGAAAGCACAGGGATAAACCCATGCATTTAAGATCACCTTATCTTTGATAAAGAGGCAAGAATATGCAATGGAGAACAGAAAGCCTCTTCAATAAGTGGTGCTGGGAAAACTGGACAGCTACATGTAAAAGAATAAAAATTAGCACACTCCCTAACACCATACACAAAAATCAACTCAAAATGGATTAAAGACCTAAATGTAAGGCCAGACACTGTAAAGCTCTTACAGGAAAACATAGGCAGAATACTCTATGACATAAATCACAGCAAGATCCTTTTTGACCCACCTCCTAGAGAAATGGAAATTTAAAAAAAACATAAATAAACAAATGGGACCTAATGAAACTTAAAAAGCTTTGGCACAGAAAAGGAAACCATAAACAAGACAAAAAGACAACCCTCAGAATGGGAGAAAATATTTGCAAACAAAGCAACTGACAAAGAATTAATCTCCAAAATATACAAGCAGCTCATGCAGCTCAATATCAAAAAACAAACAACCCACTCCAGAAATGGGCAAAGACCTAAATAGACATTTCTCCAAAGAAGATACACAGATTGCCAACAAACACATGAAAGGATGCTCAACATCATTAATCATTATTAGCGAAATGCAAATCAAAACTACAATGAGGTATCACCTCACACTGGTCAGAATGGCCATCATCAAAAAGTCTACAAACAATAAATGCTGGAGAGGGTGTGGAGAAAACGGAACCCTCTTGCACTGCTGGTGGGAATGTAAATTGATACAGCCACTATAGAGAGCAGTATGGAGGTCCCTTAGAAAACTAAAAATAGAACTACCATATGACCCAGCCATCCCACTACTGGGCATATACCCTGAGAAAACCATAATTCCAAAAGTGTCATGTACCACAATGTTCATTGCAGCTCTATTTACAATAGCCAGGACATGGGAGCAACCTAAGTGTCCATCGACAGATGAATGGATGAAGAAGATGTGGCACATATATACAATGGAATATTACTCAGCCATAAAAAGAAACGAAATTGAGTTATTTGTAGTGAGGTGGATGGACCTAGAGACTGTCATAGAGAGTGAAGTAAGTCAGAAAGAGAACAACAAATACTGTATGCTAACACATATATATGGAATCTAAAAAAAATGTTCTGAAGAACCTAGGGGCAGGACAGGAATAAAGACGCAGACATAGAGAATGGACTTGAGGACACGGGTAGGGGAGAGGGAAGGGTAAGCTGGGACGAAGTGAGACAGTGGCATGGACATATATACACTACCAAATGTAAAATAGCTAGTGGGAAGCAGCTGCATAGCACAGGGAGATCAGCTCGGTGCTTTGTGACCACCTAGAGGAGTGGGATAGAGAGGGTGAGAGGGAGACGCAAGAGTGAGGAGATACAGGGATATACGTATACATGTAGCTGATTCACTTTGTTATACAGAAGCAAGTAACACAACATTGTAAAGCAATTATACTCCAATAAAGATGTTAAAAAAAAAAGATGTGGTATATATTCAATGGGATACTACTCAGCCATAAAAAAATAATGAAATTTTGCCATTTGCAACAACATGGATGAACTTGGAGGGTACTATACTCAGTGAAATAAGTCAGACAAAGACTAATACTGTACAACTTATATGTGGAATCTAAAGAACACAAGAAACTAGTGAATATAACAACAAAAGAAACAGACCCACAGATATAGAGAAAATAGTAGTGGCTAGCAGTGGGCAGAAGGAAAGGGGGAGGAGCAAAATAGGGGCAGAGGAGTAAGAGACACAAAGTACTATGTATAAAACAAATAAGCTACAAGGTTATATTCTACAGCTCAGGGAATATAGCCAATATTTAATAACAACTATAAATGGAGTATAAACTTTAAAAATTGTGAATCATTATGTTGTACACCTGAAACTTATATAATATTGTACATCAATTATACCTCAACTTAAAAAAACAGAAAATTTAAAAAAGTAAAATAAAATGAACTTTTATTTCTGACCAGTATAATCGTTATAGACTGGATCCATATAGTAAACTGAAGCCTGAACCTATTAAAATTTCTCTGTATATTAAAGAATGCAAAGATCTTCTTCTTTGTCACTTAATTTTTTTCTTCAGCTTCCTGAGTTTATCTACTGTATTTCTCAAGTTGTCCAATTTATGTTTATGGTGCAAATCTTAAAAAAAAGTATCAAGTACTATGACTGATGTCACCATTCACACATTTTAACTGATATTTACTGAAAGGATGACAAGTTGAAGAATATATTCTGTGAAGCAATATGACTTTTATTGGCACATAAACACCTCTTCCAACTGTAACAAACACTGTGCTTACCCTAACATTCCAGCTGGCACCTCTGAAAGATCATAAAGACATATATTCACATAGAGATATAAAAACACACAACACTGCTGCTAAGGTTCTGCTGGTAGAAAGAGTGTTATTTATATTTTCTATAAATTATATTCATATTTTATGTAAGAGCTTTGAAGTTTTTTCTATGATGTGGAATCCAGAGGCATCTTAGAGGATGCCTAAGTAACTTTTCAATATTTACCTTTATTTTTATTTTACCTTTGGCATTTTACAGTCTAAATAATTGCATAAGAATGCCTTATTTTTCTTTCTTTTTTTGAAACTATCCTAGCCACTTGATAATTTTCAATTTAAAGATTCAGGTTATAACATACCTCTTATAAATTGGTAATATATATATTATACATACAATATATCGTATATATATTATATATATAATCCTTCTTCCCTAGTTTTCTTCTGTGTTTTGGGGGATTCTATATATCTGCCCTTATGTATTGCTTTTAATGTTTTTTTCTCTCATAAATTCTGGGATTTCCAGTCTTCCACCCTTCATTTGGGAACATTTCAGGATTTTTATCCACCAGTTATTCTATAGAATGTTTTTCTCACCAGTCATATATAATATTTAGAACTCGTTTATTTTTAATTTCCAGCTGCTCAGAATGCCATATTTGTTATCTGAATGTGGTAACTTCTCAGTATTTATACTAATATTAATTAAATTTATGATGTTGATTTAAGGGTTTGTTTTGCTTTTTTGTTTTGTTTGCTTCTAGAATGATCTCTGTCATTGGGTCCTGCTGTTTATTTTGTTTTTTCACCAGGTATATAAAGGTCCCACCAGATGTTTATACTGTCCATTCCTGTATCCTCCCAATTCTATTTCTCTTCTCTCCTCCAGAATTTTTAATCACCTGTTTGTTCTGTGCCTCACCCCCTCCTAAATTCTTTTTTTTTTTAATGTCTTTTATTGTTTCCACTTCTGCACAGTGCTAGTTTCTTATGAAAGATAAGGGGAATACATGTGAGCCTGGACTGCCATCTTAATCTAAATGTTCTATGCTTAGTTTTTTATAAAAAACATATAAAGAACTATATAATCTTAGCATATCTATTGAGTAAAGATAATATAGTTTATGGCAAATGGATATGCAGTTACCTAATATTAATTTTATATGACTTATGTAAGTATATCTGTACTGTTACTTAGTCTGTAAAAATAAAGGAATTTAAATCTTTTAGAAGATCTCAAATATGATGGACTATAAGATGTAAATGCAGGATAATGTTTAAAATAGTAAAATAAACAAAATATATATTAGCCAAAAAAGGGAAATTTTTTGTGGTGTGATACAATGATCAACTCTGCACCATTAAAAATATGCCTCTTTTGTGGGCTGAACTGTGTACCTCCACAAATTCATACACTCCAGTATCTTAAAATGAAATCTTATTTAGAAATAAGATCCTTGGAGATGTAATTAGTTAAGATGAGGCTGTAAGGGTGGACCCTAAAACAATATGACTGGTATACTTGTAAAAAGGGGGAATAAGAACACAGACACATACACACAGGGAAGATGCCATGTGAAGCCTGGAGCCTTGTTGCCTGCCACAAGTCACAACCAGAAGTCAGGAAAGAGGTCTGGAACAGATCCTTCCCTAAAACGGTCAGAGGGAACATGGCCCTGCCAACACTTTGATTTCAGATTCCTGGCCTCCAAACTGTGAGAAAATACATTTCTGTTGTTCTAAGACACCCAGTTTGTGGTACTTTACTGTAGCAACCCTAGGAAATGAATACATTTTATTTGTCCTCATGGAATATCATCCTTGCGTCTGTTAATTCCTATTTTCTAGTTTTTATCTCATTGCTGTTTTATAAAAATAAAAATATTATTGATAAATTCAAAGCTGTGCATGTTCTGGCATCTGCCATCCACTCAAGCTTTCTCTTATAATCTTCCATGACTTAACCTTCCCTGTCCTCTACTCCCTCCAGCCACACTGGCTCCTGGTACTACTACTGAGTCTGCATCCCCCTTCTATCACCATTATCATCATCTGCTCCTTGAATGGGTCATTATTTTTCCTGTTAGAGTGTCTCTTCAAATGTTGTTTTTAATCTGCTTAGAAAAATTTCTTCTCTTCCCACTCATTTCATGTAGTTAACTACTATCTCTCTCTCTCTTTCTATCTATTGGCTTAATTCTTGGTCAACATCTATAAACTTTCTCAGAGCACAGCTGTGTCTGTTTTCATTCATCATTGCATTCCCCTGAATCAAAGAGAAACATTAACTGTTGTAGCTGAGGTTGTAGGAGAAGATACAATAAAATTACCTTATTTTGGTTACATGGGCTTTGAACTCTTTATATGTGAAAATAAACATACTCTAGCTACAAAGAAATAATAAATTAAGCATCATTAAAATTAATTAACTGCCATGATCTCACTGATAGCTATCATATTACAATAATATGTCATGGGCTGTAATTTAGGTAAATATAAAAGGCTTTGTAGGTCACAGCAAAGAAAATTTCATGTTTGAACAATGTTTGAGGAAAGACATAATTTTCCAGGAAGAGAATGGAGAGTAGGCAGAGACACTCTTGAAAGCAAGAGCAGAATGAATATTCAAGGCTGGCTCTTCCTCTTGAATCATCCCCACCAGTGAGCTTCCAAGAGTGAATGTTTCTTATTTCAATGATAGCCAGATATCGGTCATGTTTATGTCAATGAAGTCAACACATGAAAAGTACTTTAGTCAATTTCCTATATTATTGAATTAAACAGAGTATCTCTTGTGAGGATCTTCTATTCTGTTAAATTCATCTCTACCTGAGATTTTACTTTGTACTTCTAAATTGATCACTCAGAAAATGTATGTGCACATCGTCTTTCATGTTTCTTTTTGATTTAGCCATTTTCTGGATGGTGATTTCACTTTTCCATATTTTGTTGTCACATATGCTTTTTGGGGTCAGAGTAACACCAGCAGATATACTTCCGGGGTCATGTAAGAACAATACAGAATGAAGATGGCACATATTTTTAAGGAGATGGATGGAAGGTATCAGAAATGCCTAACTTATTTGATTCCTCCACATATTTATGCTTCAATATCCAGGCTTCTTGTAGTTGTAACCAGAGAAGCCTCAGGCAGTAGAGAATTCAAGTCAGGCTGCAGTTAAGCAACATGTGAGAGCACTATCTGGGCCAAGTTTTCAGCAGGCTCAGAGCTCTGGCTACACCCGGGAAATGTTTCAGCAGCAACAACAGCTACTAATTTTGTGTGCTTATTATATGTCAAGCCATGTTTAAAATTTTCATATGTATAAACTGGTTTAATTTAAATATTTCCTTATCTACTTATAGATAGATAATATAAAACTAAACTGGTTTGACTTCTGCTTCAAATCACTTAATACAATTTAAAACTCTCATTCTTCTTTTTTTCCTTAAATTGCTCTAAAATCACCAGCAAAAAAGGTCTCTAGGTATCTAGATCACAACTGATAACCAGCAAAAGCTTTATTAAGTCCATCAGCAACACAAACTGTGGCACCATCAGCCTGGTCTCCTGGCACTGGAGTCCCTACAGTCTGCTGCTTTGGGCTGTAGACTTGTTCTGGAATTCCCCCCCTTTCGATAAATTCACTTTTCTGACTCTGAGGACAGACCGATTATTGTATGGGAAGTGAAAAGCTATTGTTCCCATAAGCTTGGGTGATAATTGGAATCAGAAAACTGTCAGGGATTGAGTTATTAGGACCAGCTTTGCTATTTATTCATTTTTACCAGTTGGAAATGTGCTTCATTCTGCATGTTTCCTCACACTATACTTGTTAGCTCCCTTCACAATACTTAGCTACTAAATGCATAGTTCTGAACCTTGAGTAGGGTATTATAACCTGGGCAATTTTAGTCATGGAGCAAGTTGGGAATTGTTACATCAGTGATGTACTTGCCCATAAAATTAACATATGATCTGCATGATTCAATTACTGTAGTTGCTCTTCTTATAAGATATAAAATGCAAGTTTAGGAGTCATGCTTATCTGAAATTAGCAATAATTATTCTTTATTCCCAAAATTGCATTTTAAAAGTAAAAAAATTGTTAACAGTTAAATAAATCTTACACATATCACCAAGTATCAACTAAAGGTGAATACTGTGTTAGTCTTATAAGATATCAAAATGATTAAAATATAGATATTACCCATGTGATAATTGTTTGGAGACTAGAGGCATACATAATGCTATGTTATTAATCATTATATGCTTCTTTTTCCCTTCTACTACTGTCACCTATAGAAGAATAATGAGACAGAATAAGTGATGGAAAAAGAGATATGGGTCATGAGGTAGTGCTGGAAGAGGGAGAGACAAAGACTTTTGTTTTGGTAATGTTCACAAATGATTAGAGTTAAAAGTAAAGAAAACAAAACTAATTAGACCTGAAACAGGGAATTAAAAACACAGATCCATATGACAAAATGTCTTTGTTCATTCAGGCTGCTAAAAAAAAAAAAAGTAACATAGACTGAGTGACTTAAACAAGTCCAAGCTGAAGGATCCTTCAGCTTTGGTGTCTGGTAAAAGCCTGTTTCCTGGTTCTTAGGCTGCTGTGTTCTTGCTGTGCCCTTACTTGGCAGAAGGGATGAGGGAGCTCTGTGGGGTCTCTTTTATAAGGACCGTAATTCCATTCATGAGGACTCTGTTCTCATGACCTATCACTCTCAAAGGTCACATCACCAAATACCATCACATTGAGAATTAAGTTTCAATTTATGAATTTTGGGTGGGGGGATATAAACATTCAGCCTAAAATACTCAAGATACAAAAGTAAGCAAAGATCAACATGAACAAACATGATTATTTGGGAGTTGAGGAGAATAGCAGGCTGGTAAATACAGTAAGAGGTAAGGATTTTATATCCAACCTAGTTATCCTTCTAATACTAAGGCCATAGAAGCATACAGAACAATACAGAACAGCAAACACAACAAACTTTAAAATACAACACTCAGGGAATACACTGGCCCACAATTCTTGAGAATCTACAAAAGGATGAGCTTCATTCAAAGAAGAGATAAAGGAGGAAACACTGGCAAAAGTAATGATAGTTAACATTTCAGATAGTTAAAAGTAGTTCTAAATTGTTTTAAAGTGGATACATATATAGAAGAAAAGTATATAAATGTTATATGTTCTAATAAAGAAGAATTAATATAATAGCAAAGGGAGGTGAGAGAAAGAAAAAATAAAGTAGGTAGGGCCCATTATCTGATGCATAGAAAATAGGGGTGAGTCAAAAATACCCAACAATGCAGTGTTATCAATTATAATTACCATGTTTTACATTAGATCCTCAGACTTTACTTATAACTGAAATTTGTACCCTTTTACCAACCTCTCCCTACTTTCTCCAGCCACTAGTTCCTGGCAACCACTTTTCTACTTTCTGTTTTTATGTTTGTGTAAGTTCAACTTTTTTTTCACATATATGTGATACCATGCAGTATTTATCTTCCTCTGTCTGGCGTTAAACCTGACTCAGATATTCAAAGGCTAAATAAAATAACAGGAGTCTAAAGACAACTTTAAAAGGAGTCAGAACAGAGGAAAAAATTAGAACAAAAATGCAAACTTTCTTAAATATCAAAATTATTTTTAAAAACTATGTAAGAAATCACATTGTACAGAGAAAGAAAAAATAAATATTGTATAATAAACACAGTAAGTATAACATAAAATAATGTAAAACTTGAGCCCCATATTGGGGCTCATCACCTTATCCATAAATGTTAATGGGCTCAACTCATCTATTGAAAGGAAAATGAATCTAACTGTAAAATAAATAGACTGACAGATAGAAATAAATTTTAAAAGACATGAAGCATTCAAATTGTGGGTGAATTCCTCTCTAACCTGAATTATGGGAAAGAATCTTTAAATCTGACTCGAAATCTAGATGCAATAAAAGAAAAGATTAATATATCTGAGATGAAAATTTTTGAAAAAGATTAAAAAAAAACCTTGCATGTCCTAAATAACACAAAAACAGACAGAAAACAAATGACAGAAAGTAGAAGAAATTCGCAACATATATCAGAAATAAAGAGCTAATATATGTTTTAATTGTATAAAACATTCTTATAATTGATGGAATCAAGACCAACAACCATGTAGGAAATATGCAAAACATCTGAATTGGGATTTCACAAAACGATATAATGACCTTTAAACATATCAGAAGTTCTCATTCTCACATTACAAATCATGCAAATCAAACCTACACTGAGATACCATTTCTCATCTATCAGATTATGAAATATGAAAAGCTTTTTAAAATATTCTATTGGTGAGGCTGTGAGAACATGAGCATTCTCACAGATTCACACAATATGAAAGAAAATTTGGCTATATTGATTGTTTATGTATGTGTTTACATTTTGACCCAGAAACTTCACTGATGGTAGCCTTCTAATAATATGAAAATATATATTACATCATTCTCTCTAATTACAAAATTTTGGAAACAAACTAGATGCCCATACATAGGGAGGTGAAGTAATCTGCAGCAAATCCTCAGATAGTAGTAATATGCAGCTGCAAAAAGGAATGTGTAGCATTTCCGTTAACTAACTAACGGAGTGATTTCTAGGATATACTGTTACATAAGAAATGCAAACTGCAAATGAGAGAATGTATTTTACATTTTTTTCTGTAAGAAAGAGGAATAATTAAATATTCATGTATCTGCTTAGTTATGCAAAAAGCAATCCGATAGAGATAAGCCAGACAAAATTTTAATTATTTATAGTTATTTATAGTGAGTGGGTGGAAAAATGTTTGGAAGTGTTGAAGTTTATGGTTTGAAACTTCTTTAAATATACCTTTATTGTAGTCTTTACATTTGGAACCCATCCTACAAAATTAAAATAAAATCAATTAGAATGGAAAAAACCTGTCTGTATTTCAAATGACTAATATGACTACAGTAAAGAGGAGGAAAGAACTACCCAGAGTAATTTAAAAAGCAGAATTTTAATGATAATGTATCATCTACAAATAGAAAGAAAAAAAATCCAGACAAAATCTAAATTATAATGAACAGGCTTGGGTCTGGGGGCAGTGATATGAGAAATAACTGCCCCCAGACCCAGTTTTGTTTTGTTTTTTCTTTGTTTAGTTTGAGCAAAAATAATTTTATTATGGATAAAGGGAGCCAGCTTTCTCATTGCTGAAGTAATACCTTATCTACATAGTAATGGAGACAGAATAAAACAACACCGGTGGTGCTCTACTGGGATTGGGGTTACCAGTGTGAACGTATGATCTAAGGCTCCTTGAATAATTGGCTGATTTCAGGACTGGAGAAGTAAAGTATAAGATGAGCCTGGAATAACTTTTTTTTTTAATTATTATTTTTCATTGGCCAGAAAGTAAAGATGTACTCAAAGAAAATTAGGGCATGTAAAAGTAGGACACTGAAGGACACTGGATCCAGTTTGAAGGGGCTCCCACTGGATAAATCTGGGACTATCAAAATAATAACAATACCTATAAATTACAACCAAATAAATGAGAAATGTACTCATATTTAAATAAATAAATGGGTGATTATGTCAAGAGGGAGAAAAAAATATTCATTTAGAGTTGACTTCCACCTACTAAATGTACGGGGATGATGGAATGTTGGAGATTCTTTAAAAATATCTTTAGTGACTATGATATTAATAATTGTTTCAGGTAAGATTCAGTAATGGATGCCAAGACTCATTGGAAAAAGGCTGATGAGAACCAGGGTACAGTATGTATGATATACCTATATACTACTCTCTCTCTCTCTCCTCTCTCTATCTAGACAGAGGAGAGAGAAACCAAATATGATAACAAAGTTACCAAAATGGCAAACTGTTTAACACTTGTGACCTCCATTTTATTCAACACAAAATGGGAAACAGAGTGTAGTTTTGATTATAAAAATGATGTAGGTAAGTAACAGTACATATCTGAACCATTAGAGTGTAGATTCTAAGCATATAAGTTTCCCCCTCTTCCTCAAAAGTGTCAATATGGTTAAAAAACTGTCAACTCATGAACGATACATCATTTTATGTCTACAGTGGGTGCCATTACAACACTAACACATAAAACAATAATGCTTCTCTGCTTAAAAGTGGGGGTTATCAGAAATACACTTATATAATGGCAGAAGGTGTATGGCATGAAAATAAGAACTAGTTTCTAGAAGCAGCAGACACAGGTTTAGATTCCAGCTCAGCTGCTTTGAGCTCCTCGATATTAGAAAAGTTACTTAGAACCTCTAAAGTTTTGTTTCCTCATCAGTAGAATGAGGATAATTATAGTCCCTTCATGGAGTTGTCACAGGGCCCAAAGGAGAAAATTCAAGAAAATACCTAGCACAATGACTGCAACCATAGTTAGTTTTTTCATACATGTTAGCTATTGTAATTAATAAGGATTTCACATAATAGACAGAGGTAGTTTGGTAATGCTTCTTCTCAAACCCTACATGGGAAACACTTCCATAGATTTGAAATCTTAACCAATTCAAGATCTAAAATTAAGCTGGTGATTTATTTCACTCACACATCAAAGAGAATGAACTTGGACTTCTTTTTCAGTACCTTTCTTGTAGAAGAAAAAGCAAAACAAAAGGAAAACTATATCTAAAGTAAGTTCCTCGAAGTGACACTTCAAATGATTTCCGCTGCTTCCCGTTGCTACTTTCATTAGATATGCTCTGACATTTCACTGCCTCAACAACCAACCACTTGAGAGTTTTATATGAGTGCTTTTTCATATTATTTGCAGGACAGAGACATATTGTGCAATTGAAAATTCCAAAGCCTTTTACATTTCTTTTACTTGCCACTCTACAATTTTCTAAATGTCAATTTTAAAACATTTTTATTGTTATTTATTGGGCTTTACTCTGGAAGCTCAAATCCTTTATTTTATTATCGTTTCACTTTGCTAAATAAAGCTAGTAGTGCAAGAAGAGCAGAGAAAATCAGTTTTCTTCTCAATTTTTCAGGTTTACATGATTGGACTGCTTCTCTGCCTCCAGATACTGCACACTCTGATGAATACTGACTTCAGGAGTTTTAGAACAAAGGTAAGTTTAGTCAAAAATAAGACTGGAAAAGAAACTCTATTTTAGAAACATCAAAATTATACAAAATGAAGAGATAACAGAGGTTTGATTATTAAGTTAGCAGCTATGAAACTAACAAACTGCTATGGTGCTTGGTTAATTTGTTGATTTAATTATTCAACACCCAATTATAGGAAGAGGACAGTGCTATTTCAAGTAGTTTAAAAAATGAAGGTAGCATTTTCTTGTTACCATATGTTGCCATTTTTTTGGTAACAATAAGATAATGAATATCTTTACTGTTTTAATTATTTCATGGTTACTGTTTATTAGTAACACACAGTATTTGAAAATATATAAAGCCAGCTTTAAATGAAGTTAAGAGTTGCATTACGACTTTTTTTTTTTTTTTTAATAAAATGTACATTTCTTTGAAAGACCTTTTAAAGGAGTCATTTTGTAGACCATCTTCCAAAGATCTATCACTTTCTTAAGTATAGCTGTAATCACAGATTTATCATCATCAGGGTAATTTATTGTAATTTATAAATAAAACAAAATACTACTGGGCCATTTAAGGGAACTTCAAGTATGCAGCTCCACTTATTTGCCTATGAAGCGTAGTCTGAGTTTGAACAACTGGTGACAGTTTTAAGTCTGCAGTGTTCCACTTCTTTGATTTTTACAGATTGGTATAGAAATCTTTATCCTAGAAAATTAGCCACTGAATTCATTTGGGCCAGCATGGGCCCTAAGAAATATATTTTTAGGCCTGTACATATCAATAATTAAAAATAAAAGGGTGAAGCAGTATCAACAATTAGGCTCTTAAAACGTGGCTTTTAATTAGAAAAGGATGTTAAAATAGGGCAACACTTTAAAGTAGTAAAATGAAACCCATTTGTAAGATATTGGCAATTAAACTTATTCTTTTTTTATTATTCCTTAGAAACTCTGTGTTGCACTTACAAGGCCATCCTAATTCTTTAATGCTAGTTTTGAATCACAAGTTTAAGCTGCCAGTTATTAGGTTTCTTATTTCAGGTTTTTAAGTTCCCTTGTGCTGCTTTTAAAAACTGAAAAGCAATTTCTTTCTTTAGTTCTTACGTATTTCCTGAAAAAAATCGTTTTTCTGGATTTATAACAATCCATTTTTGTAGATTGTACTAAGTATGTCTAAAATACAATAAAGTGTTAAGTGAACTTGATATTCAGAAGTCTGATGCTTTTAATGAGGGTCTGAGTATTTTTATACATTACATGTAATACGTTTAAATCAATCAGAAATTTTTCTAGAGGTAGAATGTGTAACCTTAATATTGCTGACAAACAATGATTTTAACCACTTCCTTAATGTTAATTTTCATATATTTAACTACAATTTAATGAATGCCTACTATTTGGCAGCACTGAGAACGGAGGTAATGATATAATAATCTCTTCAATCAAAAAATTATCTGCAGGGGAAAACCATTTTGCTTACATTGTATTTTTAGAAAACACATCAACACTTCCATTTCAAAAAGGTAAACGGAATTTGTACTTTAAACCACTTGCACCACTAATTAATATAGAGATCTGATGATACTGATCTGCTGATCTCAAAGCAACATTGGGTTTTTATCTAGAATGTCTATTACATAAGAAAATGCTTTCTGTGTTTAGCAGAAGAGTGATTGATCTAATGAAGCCCCCAAGAGTAGCAGGAGTGAATATTTTGTAGAAAGCATAGTAGTCTTTCTCCAACATCTGAGCTAATATGGATTGAGTTGTACTCCTCAATAACTCAATCTTCCTCTATATCCTGATATCTTTCATAATTTATCAGAGCCATTCTTAAGGCTATTCATACATAGAGTTGATTACTATGGGATTAACAAATGTCAAGGATTTATAATTCTATCATTTCTTTATTTGACTAATATTTAATGGGAACAATTATGCCCCTAGCATTTAGTTACATTTGCATGCACCTTTCTCATGTTTTAGATTTACTTTCATATCTCTGGGCCTTCACATGTGCCATTCCTCTTGTCTGCAATGACCTTTTCCTTATTCTTTACCTGGATTATTAATTTGCCTTCAGGTTTTATGCAAAGTTTGACCTCATGGAAGCCTTCTCAAGTTTTCCATCCAGTATAGTATGATTCAAAATGCACCTTTTCTCCATTCACAGATGATTCTTTAATACACTATGATTATTATTTTACTTATCTAACCTGTAGTCAGAGTCTCTAAACAAACAGTTTTATACAATAGTTAAGATTTTTGATTGTTATTCATTGAAAAGAATTCACTCCATATTTTGGACAGTTCTCAAAAGTACTCATAGATTTAGAATTTTGCATGGCTCTCATTTACATGCAGTTTTAAGGGATTATGTTTCTAAGTGGTTTGTACATCCTTCATTAAACTAATATTCATTGAAGAGGTATGACTGTGACACACTGTGGTGGGTACTAGAGGGGACGTTAGGATGGCACATAGAGACTATCGCAAACTTTTGTTTCTGGAAATGACAGAGAAGCTGATATTAACTAACCTCACTGAGAAAAAAAATCTGTGAAAAATTACCCCAAATTCGCCCTGCCCCCCAAAAAATTACTCTCTTGATTGCAGAGAGCAATCAAGTCAGCCAGGAGACTGTAGAGAGAAGAGTATACAGTGAGTAAAGAGAATAGAGGCCAAGTGGGAAGCAGCAGCCATGGGATTCCATTTGTAACTGAATTGGAGACACTACTGAAATTTAGACTTTGTAAGTGGCTATGTGTTGAGTGGACCAAGATCCCAGAGAGACGAGAATTGAGTGTAAACTGAGCATGTATTTTTCCCTAGAGATATTTGCTTACCCCTAAGTGATATATATATATATACCCATATATATATATATATGTATTTATACACATATTGTTAAAAAGTCTGAGCAGAGACATTGTCAATGTGATGGATGATGCAGAGACTCCGAATTTATAATTCTGGGTCTGAGGAAGTGGAGGGCCTAGAAACCATTCTATGCATGTTGTTAAGACCCCTTAGAAGAAAGGGTAAACAGGAAATCTGTCAAGGCCTACCAACAAATGAAAGAAAAGACCCAACTAGGTCAGAGTCATCTATATACATAGATTATTGTCCAGAAAAAAAAAGAGACTGGTTAAAGCCAGAAGACAACCTGGCATCTTTAAATGGCTGAAGGGGGAAAAAAAAAAACAGAAAAACATATTCAGTCAGAATTTTATACTCAGAAAATGCCTTAAACCACTAAAGTAAAATAAAGGTATCGTTTTAAATTAAAACACACACACATACACACACAAATTAATTAGTCAGAATATAGGAAATTAGAATATAAGCCCTAAAATAATGATTAACATTAAATAATTATTAACGACATTCTCCATACAAAGGGTAAAGGTCACATGTGGAACTATGTGGGAGCATGGTCATGAAGGAAGAAACTAATATTTCAATACGGTAAGTAGGTTGGTAAATAAAAATAAATACTGACTATCAAAACAATAAAAATAAAGTCTTTCAGCATTTAAAATATATGTGAATTGAAATATTCATCAGCAGTAGGTAGATAGAAGGGAGCAAATGGAATTTAAGAGTTGTTTGCCTTAAAAATTCTTAGTATTAATTTTGGATGTACTGTAATGATTCAAAGATACATAGCTAATCATTATAATAAATATTGAAACTGTTAAAAACTATAATCACAATATTAATAAAATGATAAACAGAAGAATAATAAGCATTTGATCTAAAAGAAGGTAAAGAAAAAAGAGAAAGAATAGATGAAAAAATAGCAAAGTATGGTGTTAGACTTGATTTCAAAAATACAGCTATGCTTTTAAGTATAAATAAAGGAAATACTCCAATTAGAAATATAAATTTTTAGCCAACAACTATATACCGTAAATGTACTACAAGAAGTATACTACACCACTAATTATATGCTGCTTATAAAGTATGCATTTTCACTATAAGGATACTCAGCATTCAAAGTAAAAGAATCATTTAAAAAATATACACCATGCTAGTACAAACAAAAAAAAATGTTGCATATATAAACAAAATTGATAAAACTTGAGCCAGGCTCATTAAGAAAAAAAGGAGAAAGGACACAAAAAAACAAAGACATGAAAGAGGAGAAACTACAACTGCTATCACAGAAAGGCAAACAATTACAAGAGGACACTATGAACAGTTATATCCCAACAAATTGGACAACCTAGAAGAGATGGATAAATTCCTAGAAACACACAGTCTTCCAATCAGGAAGAAACAGATAATCTGAACAGACTGGTTACTAGTATTGACACTGAATCAGTAATCAAAAAAATTCCATTAAACAAAATTCTGGACTTGATGGCTTCCCAGGGGAATTCTACCAAACATGTAAAAAAGAGTTAACGCCTATGTTGTGTATATACATATACACACAACAGAATATTACTCAGCCATAAAAAAGAATGGAATTTTGCCATTTGTAACAATACGGATGGACGTGGAGGGGATTATGCTCAGTGAAACGAGTCAGATGGAGAAAGATAAATACTGTATGTTATCACTTATATGTGGAACGTAAAAAATAAAACAAATGAATGAATATAATAAACAGAAATACACCCATAGATACAGAGAACAAATTAGTGGTTACCAGTAGGGAGAGAGGTGGAGAGGAGGGGCAAAATAGGGGAAGGAGATTAAGAGATACAAACTGTGAGGTATAAAATAAATAAGATACAAGGATATAATGTACAGCTCAGGGAATTAACTAATACTTTGTAATAATTTTAAATGGAGTATAATATATAAAATATTGAATCATTATTGATTGCACACTTGAAACTAATATAACAATGTAAAACAGCTATACTTTAATTAAAAATAAAGCATGTGATTATAGATGTACCAGTACTGCATAAAATGTTAGGCCAGATGTGTTACTAGAAATAAAAAATGATAATTTACATTGATAAGAGCTAAATTCTAGGAAGAAAAAAATACTATATTTTTATTTGTTCTACATAAAAAAGTGATAACTGTAATAGGACAATTCCTTAATTACATTGCAGATTTTAAACACGTCTCTATCAGTAAATTATTGAACAATCAGATGATAATGTCAGTAAGTAAATTAGAGATGTCATAATATAATTGACTAGCTGAACCTTATTTTCATTTATAAAGCATTATACGCACAACAGCAGAACATTTTATTTTCAAGTTCACGTGGAACATTCACCAAAATAGAATATACACTGCCTAAATTTAGACCACAGCAGACCATAAATCAGGTGTTAACAAAATTTTAAATAATAAAATTATTTAGAATGTGTTGTATTAGCACAGCAGAGTTAAACTAAAACTTAATAATAATAATAATATAACCTAAACATCCACATATTTATTTATATTTAGGATATTCACATCCTTATTTAGAAAATAAGGAACAGACATTCACAAATAAAATAAGTACCAAAACTTATAAGTTAAGGAGTAAATCTAAAAATAAATTTGCATACAGCTTGATTACACATATAATGAAAATATGACATAACAAAAATGGTGGACACAGGAAAACCAATTTTACAGGGAAATTTATAGATGCATTGACTAGAGATAAAGAGAGACTGAAAAATCAATATTTTAAGCATCCATCACAAAAAGTAGGTGAATATCTCCCCTGCCCCCACAACACCCAGGAATAGCAGAAAGGATATAATAAACGTGAGAACAAAATACACTGATTTAGAAATTGATCATATAAAAGAGGAATCCAACAAAGCTAAAAGCTGGTTTTCTGAAAATATTAATAAAATGTCCATATCTCTAGGAAGATTGATCAAAAATTAAATCAAAACTACAATTTATACTTCATTGGGATGAAAAACAAGGAATGCTTTCTACCAGTTAGATCTTAAAAGTTACCGGAGAAAGCAATTTCATACCAATAATTTCTTAAATTATATGAAGTAGAGAAATTTCTTGGAAAAAAAAACAGATTTTCAAACTAATTCAAAAAGAACTATCAATATAAATAGTTCTATATTTACAAAATACTTGAATCAATTATTTACAACATTGCCAAAAAAGTTCACTAGTTAATTCTTACAGTATTATGAGGAAGTATTGTCAGTTTCATAGAAACTCTTTCAGAAAGCAGAAAAAAGGGGAATATTTCCTAGACAGTCTATGAGGCTAGCATATCATGAATATTTAAACCTTACAACAACAGTATAAGAAAAGAAACTCTCAGCTAGCATATCATTAATACTGAAACCTTACAAACACTGTACGAGAAAGGAAACTAACACCAAATCTCTGGCACGAATATAAATCCAAATAGTTTAAGCGAAATTAACAAGTTGAATTCAGTAGCACATAAGAAGATAATATATAATGACCAAGTTTACATTATTGCAAGGCTGAATTAATGTTAAAAAAAATAAATCAAACTCAGATGTTTATAGCAGTTTTCTTCTTAATTGCCACAAGTTAGAAGCAACCAAAATGTAAGTGAATGGATAGATAAAACACAGTACATCCAGACAATGGAATGCTACTGGGCAATAAAAAGAAATCCATCGAGGGATCTTACATGTGTTTTACTAAGTGATAGAAGCTAATCTGAAAAGGCCACATACTGTATGATTCCAACTATTTACATGACATTCCGGAAAAGGCAAAACTGTGGAGACATTCAAAGGATCAGTGGTAGCCAGGGGTTGGGGAAAGGAAGGAATGAATAGGTGGAGCACAGAGGATTTTTAGGACAGCACGTCTATTTTGTATGATACTACGATGGTGGATACATGCCACCTTATTTTTCTCAAAACCTATAGAATGTACAATAAATACCGAGAGTGAGTCCTAATGTAAACTACAGGCTTCAGGTGTTAATGATGTATCATGTAGGTTCATCAATTGTAACAAAAGTGCCACTGTAGTGTGGGATACTGATGGTAGAACTGGCTGTGCACATGTGGGGGCAGTGGGTATAAGGGAATTCTAGGTACTCTGCTCAATTTTGTGTGAACCTAAAAATCACATGCCTATCACTAAATCTAACAAAATACATGGTAGAGCTCCACACAGAAAAATATGTAACAGTACTTAGAAAAAAAAATTAAAAATAAATGAATAAAAGGACAGATCATATACATGGAATAGAGAATTCAATACTATAAACATGGCAATTTTCCCCAAATTGATCTATATTGATTTAAATTAATTACAGCAGAGTGTGTGTGTGTGTGTGTGTGTGTGTGTGTGTGTATTAACAACCTGATTATAAATTGTACACAAAAATGTCAAGGCCAGAAACAGAAACAATATCCTTAAAGGAGTACAAAGCTGGTGACTGAAAAAGCAGGCTTTATCAGATATAAAGACTGACTATAAACATATATTTCTCACCAGCATTTGCAAAATATTCATTTAGAACTATGGTGATATGAATGGTTAAAGCAGGACACTTTTTTAACAGTTTTGGAACATTTGCCTAGGTCAAAGGGATAATTTGTTAAAAAGTAGAGGGAATGTTTCTCAGATACTTCTACTACAAAAACAAACTATGCCCTTTTTTTGTCTCTTAGAAATTCTAGAAATTCTACTCCTAAAGCCTGTTATTTCAGCTTTTTATTCATATTAGAAGACTTTTCTAAGTGTAACACCTGCTTTTATTCTCAGTCACCCTCTGTCTCTTCCCGTCCTACACAGAGTAAAATTCAGAGGAGGCTACGTTAAGGTTGGATAGTAAGATTCCTTTAAACTTAAACTCTGATTATATGATATATCCTATATTGTATGAGGTATATTTTAATAAGGGGGGTCGGACACACTGGCATAATGATGGTGTTATCTGCCCTCCTTTAGAGATTTCTAGGGAAAATGGAGCTCTGTGTGGCGGACTGTTCCATTTTTCTGCATCCCACCTCTAGGCCAGCCTCTGTCTTCAGCAAGCCAACTCCAGTACATGGGCTACAGTTTTCTGCTTTCTGTCACAGGTTCTTTCTTTCTTTCTTTCTTTCTGTCTTTCTTTTTTTGTGGTACGCGGGCCTCTCACTGTTGTGGCCTCTCCCTTTGCGGAGCACGGGCTCCGGACGGGCAGGCTCAGCGGCCATGGCTCACAGGCCCAGCTGCTCCGCGGCATGTCGGATCTTCCCAGACCGGGGCACGAACCTGCGTCCCCTGCATCGGCAGGCAGACTCTCAACCACTGCGCCACCAGGGAAGCCCTGTCACAGGTTCTTTAAAACGGAAACCACAGACAAGTGCAGTTGGGAAGTGCACTGAGCACCTCTCCTCCCTCCCAACAAGAACCACTGGAGGAGAGGAGCCCTGCGATATTTGTCCCAGACAACCTTCCTTTGAACAGACAATCCTGGGAGGCAACTGTGGTTCTCAGATGTCCCTGGATGAATGGAGTCCTTACAATCTGAATGAGAAAAGTCACTTGCAGACCTCTTCTCTCTTCTCCTGTCTCTCTCTGACTTTTCCTTTTCTCACTCCTATTCACCCACAACACACATACTACCTATGCCCTAGTTCTGTTTCATGCTGTGCTTTTAAGGTAAAATGAAATAAAAACTATGCTTTCGAACAAAGCAAGAGGAAGTGGCCTTTGATTTAATATGTAAAAGGCAGAGGAAAGTTGAAAGTCACTCAGGGGGTTATATTTTTAGGATAGCATAGAATAACTGTGGCTCTATCACAAGGAATGGAAGCACACCCATCCTCTTTCCTTCAAAACTTTAATGAAAATATAGGTCATACCCTTTGCCATTTTGCAGGTAATGAAATGCAAGTTGGAAAGTAGAATTCTTTTAGAAATGGATGCAGAATTCAGAAATTCTTAATCCTTGCCTGGTCTGACAGAAATACTTCTTTTCTGTGAACCAAATTGTTTAAACATCTGATAAATGCTGTCATTTAATTGGAAGATAAAACAATGATTCTACAACAGAACTCAATGTTTTATTGCCATTTACAATGAATGTCACAATCTGAAACTCACTGTGATTTGTACGCAGTCCTCCAATTTGATTTTGGAATAAGTTCCTTCCATTTATTTATCTCTTCTACTCCCCTATAATATTGCTATGCGATTTACATGCATAGACCAATGAGTTTAAAAGTAAAATAGTCTTAGTGAAAAAATGAAAATTTCTCACAGATCCTTTTCAGTATATTACTACCGCAAGTGATTATTTATATGATACTTTTATTTTATCCCTGTTGCATAAAGCAGAAAATATTATAGAGCAATCAATGGACCATCATTTATATTTTCCTCCAAATTACAATAATTAGAGAGCCTTACAAACTTTTATTGTACTGCCTACCTAATGTGCTCATAGTAATCATTTTATTATAGTGTTACTCAAGCTACTGCTATTTTAGGTGTTAATAGCCATATTATTTAATTAATGACATCAAACTGTGGTGTTCAGAGTATAACTGTACTTCATAAACTGGTAGGTTGTAGTGCTGTGTTAAGTAAAACAAGTACAATTTATGCCTGCTGTTACCACATATTTTTACTGCTCATTTTCTCTCAGTCTTTTCTGCTAAATCAATGGCAGGAGAGTATTTCATACTAATTTTTGTTTTCAGTCCTTAAATTGTATTAATGATATCTCCTGGTTTCCCTACTGAGTCTCCTGGAATGGAAATTTGACAGCTAAGTGTAATATACAGTTCACTCAGTTTGAAAATAAAGTGAATATCTGTATATTTATAGTAGTACAATAATGGACTTATTCTAATTGCTAAGGTATTTTGAGCCAAAGCATTTAAAATATTGAGAAAATTTGAACACATACTGGCATAAATATTTGTTTTTTAGGACAGGGAAATTCTCAACCAAAATGAGCCTTGATATGAGTGGAAAGTGAGTCAGGTGAGTAAAGGTGTCTGGTGATGAGCAATTTCCTCCTGTAAGGTAAATGTAAATGTTTCAGGAGAGCAGGGTACTACGTACAAAGGTAGAAAAAATGATTAACTAAATTACTTGCTGTCCTAGAGAAATTAATATGCTTTGCTGGGAAAGCCATTTATTCTCAGAGTATTTTACTTATTCAGATTCATGATTGGGTCATATTCTTATCTTCCTGCTCATGAGTCAACCCTACATTATTTGTGAAAGTTAAAAATAAATTTATTATCATTTATTCTTCAAGTTCTTTTGAAGGTAGCAAATAGATTAAACTGAGAACATGGAAGAGTTTAGGCTTCAGATAGAAAATGTTACATGATTGTTAACATCTAAATGTGTAGTTTTAATCAAAACCTTTATTTAATTTAATGACATTTCCAATTCTGGGTATTTTAATGGCTGAGATCAGAATAAACATGAAATATTTGTGTCTTCATAATTATTAGAATAATTATTCTATTATTGTCGTTAATGCTTTTCTAATATATAATTTACTGAGTTATGTGGTGTAGTATTTAATTAAAAATGAGAAATAATTAAACATACAGACAGGTCTAGTCAGGGCCACCTGCCCACATGGACTACAGTTTCTATTCAGCCCAACACTGACACCATCTGGATGGAAACAGAAACGAAGCACAGTATCCAGTGGGCTAACTTCAGAGTGGTTTGGCTAGTGATAACTCAGGAACCCAGGCCATAATTCTAAAAGGATTAACCCTATGGCTTGGATAATGGGAAGTTGGGGGATGGAGGATGTTGAATAAACATTTATGGGATCAGGACACGTGGAAAACATGGTTTTCCTGCAACATCCTGAGGCAGTTCTCACTGTCTTTTACATCCCAGCTCATAAGATGCTGATCCCCTGGCAATCAGGAAGCTGATGCGCTAGCCTGAGTAAGAGCCCTAACAACTACCCTTCAGTAGAAACAGCAGATTGGGTGCACAGAAAGAGTGTCCACATAGCACCAGGATGGGACAGCATAATGCCAAAGATGCCGAATTGACCTTGAAATACAATGACTAGGTTAATGCAGTAACAGCATGTCCTGTGTGTTCTAAACAACGTCCGAAGCAATGGCCAAATAAATCTGGGGCCATCCGTCGGAGTTCCCAATCAGTGAAGGATTGGCAGACTGATTATACTGGCCACCTCCCACCAAGCAAATGTTTTAACTATGCCTTAGATTGTGTAGACACCATGTCTGGCCTAACCCAAGTTACTCCGTCACTGTGCAAACTGGGCTGCCACCATTAGGGGATGAGAGAAGCTGAGTACCATGTACAGATACCCTCATCAAATAGACAGTGATTGGGGATGGCATTTCAAAGGTCATGATGTGCAAAACTGGGCAAAAGATCATGACATTGATGGAGGCTACATCTCCCCTATAACCTGCAAACAGCACGGTTGGTAGAAAGGAATAATGGAGTATTAAAGCAGCAGATTAAATTACTTACAAGTAAAACCACCTTGACCAGGTGGACTAAAGTCCTATGCCAAGCTTTTTTTTTTTTTTTTTTCTTTTTTTTTTTGCGTAACGCGGGCCTCTCACTGTTGTGGCCTCTCCCATTGCGGAGCACAGGCTCCGGACGCGCAGGCTCAGTGGCCATGGCTCACAGGCCTAGCCGCTCCACGGCATGTGGGATCTTCCCAGACCGGGTCACGCCCGTGTCCCCTGCATCGGCAGGCAGACTCTCAACCACTGCGCCACCAGGGAAGCCCTATGCCAAGCTTTAATACATTTGAATGATCAACCAGTAGGGCCTTTGCCCCATATGCCAGACTCACCAGACTTGCCAGACTGGGGCACCCTGCTGAGACACACAATACTGTGAAGTTTTGCAAGTCACCAGAGACAGACACTGCCCCCATTCTCACCATGGATCAATGTGCTGAGAATACCAAGTCATATCACACCTGGGAGAGGAGGTATCTACTGGAATTTGCAGTGGGATGTCCCAGCAGGATGGGCGAGTTACTTCACACCCCTGGGCTAGGGGAACTACTTAATCTCCTCTGGGATCCCACTGTCCTGCTGCAAGCTGGACCTGTTGATACACGTACCATGGAGAGAAGGGACAAGGTGGGGGTCCTGGTCTGGCATTAGGTCCCATCCCCGGGCCATTTCCTCATGCCTGACAGCAGTGCCTCCCCTGGTCAACGTGCATGGTATGCACAACCAAGTCAAGTTCCTAAAGCTGCAGCCACACTAATATCTAAGGACCAGGCCACAGTGTAATTCTTATTGAAAGGGAAGACCTTCCCATACAAGTTGCTACTAAATATCTATCTTTTCAACCTTAGTCTTCTGCTGTGATTTCCAGTCACAGGTTGGGCATCTGATAAAAACAGCTTTCAACTGTGGCCCCATTCATATGCCCAGCAAGGGAATCTATCCAACTGCTGGGTATGTGTGGGCAGCTGCCTTCTCAGCTCATCAGGTTTTCCATGGTGGTATCACCACTCCAGGGAGGGGATGGAGGGCCCTAAAGCAGTGCATTAAGGAAGAAGAAAAAGCTAGGACTAGTACTCTTAATTCATCTGATATTACTGATACTGATCCAGAAATCTGGCCTGCAGCACACACTATCAGTAACACTGGGCATGGGTATTCTTTTTTTTTTTTTTTTTTTTTTGTCAACCAAACTCCTTAGGCAGCACACCAAACAGCTTATCAGAAGGGTCCTAAAAATATTAGCATAAGAGCCATGGGTGGCTACACTCATATTTGGGAGAGATTCATGTGGCTTACCCTAGGTTACAGACATTTGAGCACTCGTGCACACTTATATTGGGAACAGAAAAGGCACTATAAACAGAACCAACCCAATTGTAACAGGGATATGGGGTGGATATCACCAGAACCAGATAGTCATCCTGCCACATTAAAGGATAGCAACTGGTTTGACAGCCCAGGTATTTATCAGGTAGCACCGAATGGGATCCAATGGTTGTGTGGCACAAATCTTTGGCCCTGGCTTCCACCTGGGTGGCTGGGCTGCTGCACCCTGGGTTTTCTCTGGGCACAGGGGAGAATCTGCCCCATGGTAACAAAATTTGCCAACTTCCTTCTCCTCAAGGCCAGATGGACATATTCTGTTTTCCACTGGTACAATCATGTGGCCACTCTCTTTGTTCCCTCCATTGGCCTGGAGGCTGTCATAGCACACATAGAAGCCTTTACAAAATTGACACAGCAAGCCTTAAAGGTCAAAGCCTGTCCTTCAGAACTACTGAAATATCTCTAATGAGAAAAGCTGTCCTCCAAAATGGGATGGCCTTGGATGTTATCACTGTCTCACAACGTGCCATTATCCAAACTGAAAGTTGCGTGTTCATACCTAATGAGTCTGCTAATGTATCATCTTTATTAAGTTCCATGAGGACACAAATGAATGCACTGAGTCATCTGCCCTCAGTCTAGGGGACTCAAATCAGTGTTTCAGATCATGGGGCTCTTGGTGGAAAAAAACTGTTACTTACTTTGGGAAGTATTACCTTAACATGTGTTTTCTCTTGTGTATGCCCATACCATTGCCGTGGCATCTGCCTCCAGTGTGGCCAGATAGCTGCCAAAGGAGCTACCTCCATGCTAATAAACCCACCTGCTGACTGCTCAAGGCACACTGCAGAAGAGGGGAGCACGTAAGATTGTAAGAGCGGGTCACCAGGGGTAGAGTGTTGAAGGAGGTCATCAAGAGGATAGGACCACAAGTTGACTAGTGAGCTGGATTCAGGCAATTAGAGGCTCCTTACCCCCTCGTCTGTCCTGGCAATGTATGTCCCCACCCACTTCTCCTGCCCTTGGAGTCACTTTAAGGACTCGGCCTTAAGAGAGTAATGTATTGTTGAGACAATCTGGATTATATACATAACTGAACCCCGTTAAGGCCTCTATGTAAACTCTTTAGATTCTGGCATGTGGGGACAGAGATCTACACATTTTGAGCCACCCAAGACAAGCCTGGAAATTAAGTCCCTTGCTTATTAAAACTGCCACCTACCTACCAATCTGGAGCGGGCGGCCTCTTTTTTCAGTCTCTCTTTGCCTTTTGAGTTCGGGGGCCAGTTTCAGACTTTACCCCGGGCACTCCTGAGGTTTCCAATCAACATGCAGGGAGGAGACGGGCTGGGAAGCGCTGAGCATCGGGGCAGCTCAGAGAAACACAAAACCAGGCCGAGGCCCGGCAGCCTGTGAACCAACTTCCCAGAAGAAGCAAGATCTCGTGGGATCTCGGGGCTCTACGGGATTCTACAGAAGCCGGAAGGGGAGGGCCGGGATGATAAACACCTGGGTGCACCCGGTGCTAGAGGCCTTTTCCTGCCAAATTGGCCTGTAAGGAGTCTGGCTCCTACCACCTATCATGCAAACCCCAATACTTGTGGGCGCGTGGAGCCTCTCCCCCAAGTCAGTCACAGTGCCGTGGAGTCTGCGCGAGGCCTGACCAGGTACTGGGGAACGGGCACCGGCAAGGGCCATGCGGGGAGGGACTGACGAGTCATTGACTCCCGAACGGGGGACTGAACAGTGGAGTAAAGTGTTAAAGTGAGGGCTGCAAACCTCATAGACTTCCAGGGTTGTGCATGTAAATTTTATGTTTCTGCTTTACTGTAGTATATTAAGTGTGCAATAACATGTCTACAAAAATACCAATGTATGTAACTTAATTAAAAATGATACTGTTGGAAAAATGGTGCTGATAGACTTGCTGGACAGAGGGTTGCCATAAACTTTCAGTTTGTAAAGTATACAATATTTTTGAAGTGCAATAAAGGAAAGTATAATAAAATTATAGTTGCCTTTATGTTCTTCCATAAGTCACCAAATTAATAAGTTGGTAATTGCTGTTAGGAACCTGAATAGAGCGTCATAGTATTAGCCAAATGTACCTAATATTCAGTACAGTGTCTGGCACATAGTAGGTTGACAATAAACAACAGTAAAATAAATGTTATGAAATGAGGTTGCTAGATTGACTTGCCAAAATGCTTAGATTTATAGGAGGTACCACGTGGTTTAAATGAAATACAAAATATGGGTCATACTCACAAGCAATTTTTAAAATACATTAAGGAGTTCAGTCTATAATGCAGAAAACACTAATAAGCGTCATGAATAACATTACTTAAAGATACTGTAAATCCCTATATTATGTTATATTATTCAAATTAAGGCAATATATTATGGTGTGATTTTGTAAAACAAAGAGGCAGTGTTTTCAAAAGGTGTATAAAATACTTGACTAAAATTTTCTCAGGCTATATGTAGGGTCCTCTAAGAATTGGAATCTGTGATGCCATGTTGGGCAGATTGCAAAGAAATGGTTGCAGTGATGAACAGTTTGGAATTGGGCAGTCTCTAGGCAAAATAGAACAATGCAGAATCATGGAAAGGGCTTGATATGATATGATAGCTTCATAAATACTAGTCAGATATTACAGAAAACGTTACAAACATTTGGCCACAGCAGTATATTTATAAGAAATTTATTTCACCTGCCAAATAAAACAAAACCAGTGAGCAAGTGAGCACGCACCCGTGAGAGAGAGCTTTGTTGTACAGGAATGTACAACTTTGTGTGTACTAAAATAAGAAGCAGCACCTGATACAAATGGTCTTCTAAGAATAGTACATCCAAATAATCCAGGTATAAAGTTAATATTAATTGCCAGTTCTCAGTGTTACAAAAAAATGCTGTCTTTGCACAGTATATAATTTAAGCTAATTTGCTTCTCTGACTAATATCTATAACAAAATCTCGCTGGTATAGTCATCAGTGACTTATTGGCAATATAAAATAATTGAAATTATCAACAGATAAAATTAAAGGAGAAGGTTTAAATGATAGAATTATAGTACATGCCAGCAATTTCTCAAAGTGAATTACCCAAATATAATTGCACATCTCTGCTGTGTTCTAAAGTTCAACAGCCTGAAATGTTATTGAACTATGCATGCATTAATAAGACACTGCATACCAGAAGGGGGATAATAAGAGAAACGGTTTAAAATCTATATGGGCTAGAAATCTATTAATGGTGTCTGTGAATTATATGCTCTATTTTATGTTACATTCACTTCAGATGAATCAACCAAAAAGTGTGAGGATAATATTAATTATCCATTTATATAGTATCATAATAATCTCATCTCTAAAATCTTAAGACCTAAACTTCATGCTTTTTGCATCATTTTGCTTCAAAAATTGACTTTTTATGTATCTGCCCTCAATAGAGTTTTGTATTTTAACATAAATAAATTTGAATTTCTTAAGATAGCCCTTCATATGGCCATGCAGATAGGCGGCATGCGTTGGAAAACGTGTACTAACCAATTGCCTTTTTGAAGGGTTAAGTTTCTATAGAGGAGATGGAACATAGATGGTATAAAATGATGTTTACGGGTCCCTCCTTTTGCAATTCTAATGAAACCAGTATTGCCTAGTCGAGGGTCATTTCCATTGGCAAACTTATCAATTTATTATGTTTACTGCTGAGAAAGATATACTGATGTCTTAAATAATACTGATTAAGGCATTTAATAGTAGGGATTAAAATCTAGCATATTTTAAAGAAGAAAATTTATCTACAATATATTAATAGGATTTGGACATAATGGAATAGAAACTCTAAAATGCTAGGACATATACGAAGAAAAAATAACAACTGAAATTCAAAAATCGTCCAATTCTAAGAGATTAGACATACACAATTTTCTGATGAATACAGGTTTTTCACTTAAATTCTTAGGCATGAAACAGTAATTCCAAACTACTTGAGAATATACGTGTTTCATTAGAGCTGCCTGCAAACTGAATAAATAGCTAAGACATACATGTATGCTTATCTTTGAACATTCTCAAATCTTTATAAGATAAAATGTAAATCTGACCAATATCCTGCTGCATTTATGATGCTTTTATCTCAATCAATGTATACAGAAAGTATAGCTGCTAGTTAAGAAAAGATATGCAAGATAAATGACAAGAGATTATTTTGAAACAGGATACTTGGACACATGTTTTGTGTATAATTTGGAGGACGGGGATACACATTATAGAAGGTAACTGATTTGTAATGCAGTGGTCCATGTTTGAAAATAGAGCTGCTTTTTTAAGACATATATGTTAATGCATCAGAGAAATATCTTATTCAACAGTAAATTTTAAACTTTAAAAAAATTTCATTGATGTAATGTATCCTCATTGTTTTAAAAACATGTGTCTATGAGTCTTACAATGAAAACCTTTACTCACTTTCTCTATCTCTTCTCCATATTCATACATTTTCAAAGCAGCCATCCTTGATTCGAATGCTAACTTTCCATAGAACTTATCTCTATATTCTAGATTCCCCGATTGAAAGGCTATTTCGTGATTTATGTATTTTATACATAATCTCATGAGAGTTGCAAGGTAGATGAAATCTTCCTACCAACATTTTCATCCTTATCATCCCTCATACTTAAAGTATTTGGTTAAACAGATAATCTCTACAGTATGTCTACATAAACACTGATCAGTAATGAGTCTGAGAAATATAATATCAGCACAATAACTTTTCCTTTGCATCTCTTTTTCTTTAACTATTGTCTTATTATTTTGACTTACATGATTTTCTATGTGGTTATTATTAACTTTATACAAGTAAACAATTCTGCCACTTGCCTTTCAACAAAATAATTAAATGTTCAAACATGCCAGTTCTATTTGTTTTTCTTTTAAAGACCTCTATCTGGAATCCACCACCCTTGGACTGCTATTTGGATTGTATGCTCTCTGGGTCTGTAATATGGAAATCCAATTGTGGGTTCTTTATATAATCATTTTGGGATTTCCAGTGACATATCTCCTGCATAGATACACTGTCACAAGAATTCCTTGTTTTTATATTTGATTTACATTCTATTTTTCTGGAGCACATCTTTCATAGCTTCATTAGCTTCTTAAAAAGGGCTAGAGATTTATAAACTACTATTTAAAAAACATAAATCTGCATGTAAAAGCACATACAGGGCATTATCATAAAGCATTATAAGGACGAGAGAAAGGAATATTAGCAGTAAGTTAATCACTTCTTATTGTTAAATTCACCAAAAATGCTTCTCACATAGTTTTTGCACTTTGGGGGGAAATAAGTTCAATTTCTGTAGGAATAATACATTTAATATTATCTAGAGATAATATATGGTTGCCACTTTTAAGGTAGCTTGAAATATCTTACTAACAAGAGGCTAAACATTTTGTTAGGTTTTCTGTCATCATATTTTTATACATTATTATATATAATTAGCTTTATCTTATTTTGTGTCATTATTATTCAATTTGGTGAAGTCTTTGGTAATTATTTGCTAAAAAAGTGATAAGTGACTTATTAAAGGACTGTTTGAGGCTTATTTTCCTTATCTGTAACATAGTGGAAGGAATACATAACTTCTAGGATTGTATATGTTTTTTTTTAAATACACATGCAAATATAAACAATTAGAATTTGTTGAGCGCTTACTAAGTGTCAGGCACCTTTCTATATAATCTCGATTAAATAATTCAGTCCTTACAGTAACCTTATTACATTGGTACTGTTTACGTATTTGTAGATGAGGAACAGGCTTAGGTGCAGAGAAATTCAGTGCTTTGATCAAGGTCACAAATTCACAGCGATAGCCATGTACTTAATAGTTACTAGACAAATGATCATTTGTTAGTATTGGTACCAAAACATCTACTTAGCTTTTACAAACATACAAATTTGGTATAAGTGCCATTATTTTCCCCACAGTCATATTTATTAAAATATGTATTGCTTTCAAAAAGTAAAATCTACATTATTCTTACCTACATATTGCAATTCTATAGTGATACAGACAATAACATGTTTTATTTAAATTTGCATTACCTTAGTGTGAATATAAATCGTGTTAAGAGAATCATTCTGTCATTCTTTTGATCAAATATTCTGACCAATGGAATAATAATTTAGTAATTTTAAGTAGAGTTTAGCCTTGATTAGAATATGCTATTAATGTTAAATTTAATCTAACTTGTAAAGTAACTATAGTTATCTTGCATTTTCTTAAAAGCTGGTATAATTTCTCACAGTTACTTTCAGTCTCTTACTAATAAGGAGAAAGAAATGAGAAATGTTTTTAACAATATAGAGAACTCTCAAGGGAAATAAGAAAAATAAAATTTATATTCTGGGGCTTCCCTGATGGCGCAGTGGTTGAGAGTCCGCCTGCCGATGCAGGGGACATGGGTTCGTGCCCCAGTCTGGGAGGATCCCACATGCCGAGGAGCGGCTAGGCCCGTGAGCCATGGCCACTGAGCCTGCGCGTCTGGAGCCTGCACTCCGCAACAGGGGAGGCCACAACAGTGAGAGGCCCACGTACCACACACACACACAAAAATTCTATTTGTATAAAGTTATGGTATGTTTAATAATTGCATTACTTAAAATACATATGTATTTGTGGAAATGAATACATTACACAGGTAAATGAGATAGCAGTCTACTCTTTTGCATGCTATACTATTTCTGAAACCAAGTTTGTATTAATAGAAGGATAAAAACATTTTAATAAAGAAATAACTGGATTTTTGCCAGAAATTTGCAGTTTGCTCACCATACTCCTTCATTCATCTGACTGGATGTATGCATAATTGGGCCACACTTACCACATTTCCTTGTATTCAGTGTAACCATGTGACTGAGTTCCAGTTAACTGGATGAATATACTAATGACGTATCCAGGCCACTCATATACCAAAAAATTCCCATATGTAATCCTATTTCTTGTTTCTCATTTATTCATCTCAGTGGTTAAGACCTCAAGGTCATAAGGAAGGATAGAGCCAAAGGTGGATGGAATCTTGGTCTCTATAATGGGTTTTATATGAATAAAAATGACAATACCCATGTATAAGCCAATGAGATGTTTGTGTTGATTGTAACCACATATTGTGTACCCTGACTAAAGAAGTTCAAAGAAATCAATCCTTTCCCACTAAAATAAATATTCTCACGACTTCCTAAAATATCTACTAAGTCTACGTTAAAACTTTTCAGTATATCCACCAGACACTCACTATTCTAACAAAGAGAATTTTGAAGTGTTAAATTTTACTGAAATTTTCCAAGTCTGCAGATTTATTTCACTAAATAAACACTAATACATTGAAGTGTTTTACATTAAGTTGAAATTTCTGAAATCAAATTAGATCAATCCTCTATCTAAAGTATATAACCAATTTTTAAAGTATGAAATGTAGTTTATCAGATAGGGTTTATTATTTTAGGAAAAAAATGAAACTTGCATATGAGATATGAATTGACTAAATAAATAGCCACTCTCAAGAAAATTATAATCTCTACATTTCTCCTGTTTGATTTACTTATCTCCAAATAAGCTTGTTTTGTTTAATAGGAAACAGTATTTCATTGAATTCACAAAACTGTAGCTAGAAAATAAGTATCTTCTATAAATTGACTGGCATATTGGTAAGGAGGACAAGATAGTTTGTTTTAATATAGTTCTGTGTTCACTTGTTCCTTTCATTTAGTTCCCTTCATATGATAAATTTCAAATGATGCAAGATTGTTGATGTTTTTGAGATGTTATTGTGTTCCTGTCTTCAATTTGAATCATACAATAAATTTGTTTCAGCAACAAAATAACTCTAATAGATTTGTCTTTCAGTCTTACTTACCTGGCTTGATAAATTTCAGCTTAGACAATTATGTCATCTAGGCTAAGTGAATCAAGTGCATTTTTTTTGAATAGCAGAGCAAAATTTGTTTTAAAAACATAGTTCATCATAGATACATCATGAATGTGTAAAGGACAGATTTATGTGCATCGTCATCTTTATGGTCAGAAAAATCATGACTCGATTTTTGTTCAACGATCTTGAATTTTATATGCTTTCTGTATCATTACTGTTCACCTGGCTGCTCTTATGATTAATTCTAGAAAGAACAACAAATCTTGCAAAAAAAATACTTTAAGAGCCTCGGGGCACTTCCTTGGCTCCTCTGGAAATGAGATTCGAAAGGAATTTGCTCATGAATCATAGTATTTAAACAGATTAAAATAAGTTAGCAAATGGCATTAAATTCTGCTGTGCTTTTACTGAGAGACAAGAGGTATATTTTAAAGCCACAGTAACATTTTATACACTATGCTATTTATATATTTTTTTAAATCTATGCATACTGATAGGAGCTCAATAATCACACTTCAGTTCAATGGACAGGTGGTAAAAGAAATGTGTGTGTGTGGTGGGGGAAGGGGATTGTGTGTGCATGAAAGTCAGAAAAGTGGAAGGTCAGCTTTTGGCCTCAACAGTGTATCAGGGCCATGTATATAGGGCCATGGACATACAGTATTGAACAAAATAGAGTCCCTTTTAGATAAGACAGAGTTGAAATGAATACTTTTCAATTAATTTAAGTAACAAATATATAAAAGTGCTTAGAAATGAAAATCAAGTCTCTTATAACAAGAAGATACAACTAACCATGTAGGCCTCCATAAGAGAGAATATATAAAGGAGATAAAGCATAATTAAAGTTTAAAGGTACAAAAGGAATTAAAGAGTCAAGAAACTAAGAAAAGTTCATAAGTCAACAAAATGGTAAACATAGCACACTGAGAGTCAGCAGATGTGGTTAGAGAGAAAAATAGGGGCCAGATTATACTAACCCTAGTGTCTATTTGAAGGATGACAGAATTTGTTCTAAGAGCAATAGAATACATTTATTTATTTGAGTAGAATAAAATATATTTGTTAGATGCACAATGTTGTCTTCTCTATCATATTTCTATCTTATGCCACTAAAATTTTTGGCTGATAATTTGTCATCTTTATTGATGGTGTATTATTATCCTGATCCCAATTGTATGTTTTAGCTAACACTGAAATTGTATTAGTTGGCTGCTATGATGAGAATGCAGAACCAGAAAATTCCTCAGTCCATTCATTATTCTCCACTAAGAATTTTATACGTAACAACATTAGTCAATCATAATGGTAAATAAAGGTCTTTTTTCAAGGGCACAACAATTTTAGACTTTTAGATCTCAAGAACTATTTTTAAGAAAACTATAAATAAAATAATCTTTACCAGAAAGGGAAGAAAACAAATAGAAAGAAATTTGTAGGGTCTGTGGGCAAAGAATGACACTAATTTAAAATAAAGAGTTAAGAGAGTTGTCACTAAGGAAAACAGAACTGGTAAGTTATTTTGTGTGTTTTTTTTCTTGAAGGAGAGAAGTGTTCCAGTTTTACAGTTTTCAAATTAGTGAGTGTTTATATGCAAGGAAAAAATCTAATGGAATATATAAATTATTGATTCTGAGTAAACGAGAACATTATATAAGTTAGGAAATATAAATGACTTAGTTATTAATATTCATATAATAGAAGTTAAAAACACTGAATATTGTTTCAGATATAGTTTTTAGTATAAGGATATTGGAAGGATAGAAAAAGACAGTATCTTTGATGGGAGATGATATTATAAGACATCTAAATTTTCTTCTTCTATAAGATTTAGGCACTAGATAGCATTAAAAAGTTAAGAATTAAGAGATAACACGATAGGTACATTAAACAGATAAAAGCAAGTAGCATAAGAGAAACTTAAGGGTTAAAATTTGTTAGATCTGGTGATTCATGTGCATGTAAAAGAAACTCTGAATAAACCTCATAGTATCTTTTGACGAAACAGTATGCACTTAAGCATTTGATTTTCAAATTTAAACTAAAAAGAAAATTTATGGTACATATCAATTCTTCATTTGTTTAAGAGGTGAAGGGAACCACTTCCTTTACCTATCTACAAAATAAGAAACAGAGAAAACTTGCAAGGCTATGTTCCAGGTTGTATTAATCTTTCTTGATAGAAAAATCAAATGAGAAGAAAAGAAAAAAAACAGGCTTTGAGTGTCTTATTTAAGTTGTCCTCTGATTTTTTTAAAAGGACGTATTAATTGTTAAAACTGGATTAAAATGAGAGTTGCTGGGGTTTTTTCTCAAGATAGCATAGAATTATGGATTGTTGATGCAATACACTTAGGCAGACATACATACATATACATACACATATGCATATATATGTATATTATGTTTCTATTGATTTTGAATACATAGTAATAGAAAATATCTGCAAAAATGCTTATTGAAAATTTGTTTTTCTGTTGCTTTGCACCAGTTACCTTCATAACATGTGGGAATTTGATTAGTTTGTTGAAATGTTCTGATTGAGACACCTCAGGTGTAAATCAAAATTTACTTAATTTAATTTCCATTTGTGATTTGATTAGAATCATATTGCAGCTAAACTTATGCAGATGGGCTAGAATTGACAATTTTTTTTTATTACTTGAATTTCATTTTTGGAAAACTTAATCCCTGAAAAGTATTAAGTGACATTTAAAGAGCATAAGTTTCATACAGCTACTGACTTAACTACTTGGTTTATTTGGAGAATATTTTCTAATGCTTTCACTTTTTTTAGGTTTAATTTTTTTTTTTTTTTTTTTTGCAGTACGCTGGCCTCTCACTGTTGTGGCCTCTCCCATTGTGGAGCACAGGCTCCAGATGCGCAGGCTCAGTGGCCATGGCTCATGGGCCCAGCTGCTCTGCAGCATGCGGGACCTTCCCGGACTGGGGCACGAACCCGTGTCCCCTGCATCGGCAGGCGGACTCTCAACCACTGTGCCACCAGGGAAGCCGTAGGTTTAATTTTTTAGCGTTATATCTCTACATCCAATGTTCTAAGAATTTGTCATTTTTTGTTTCATAATTTTCAAAGTCTGTAGCTTCCAGTGCAAAAATGTTAAAATATTCATACTCCCAAGGAACTTAGACTAGAGATATGATTACTGTAAGAAATTACTCATTTAAGCATTGGGTTCTTGAGGGAACTTTTTTGCTAAACGGTGAGGGTTACATGTTTGTGGACACTGAAATATTAATTAGACGTTTCTGACAAAATCCTCCTATATTAGTTTTCTGTGGCTGCTATAATAAATAACCACAAACCTGGTGGCTTAAAACAATACAACTTTTTCTCACAGTTCTGCAGTACAAAGTCTGAAATCAGTATCATCGGGAGGAAATCAACATGTCAGCAAGGCCTGGCTCTTTTGGAGGCTCCTTCCTTGCCTCCTTCCAACTCCTGATGTCTCCTGGAATTCCTTGGCTTGTGGCTGCATCACTCTAATCATCAAGGTAAGATCTTTAAATTTCTTCCTGCTCCATCCTTACATAGAGTACTCCTATGTGTGTGTAAAGTCTCCCTCGGCCTCTTTCTTATAAAGATACGTATGATTTAGGGCCCACCAGGATAATCCAGGACAACCTTTCCATCTCAAAATCCTTAACTTAATCACAGTTCCAAAGACTCCCTTTGTGACATATAAGATGACAGAGTTTCCATGATTAAAATGTGAAAATCTTCTAGGGGGACACCTTTCAACCTCTTTTACAGTCAGTTGGGCCCTGAGTCTCTAATTTCTCTAGAGCAAATAGAGAGTCACTTAAAATTACAACCATTTAAAAATTGCACGTTTTGTCTCCCTGTCAGAAGCTATTCTGCTCTGATAATGTCTTGAATCTTGCTACTCAGCATGTAGTCTCTAGATTAGACCAGTAGCATCAGCATCATAAGAGACATGGTTAGAAATCCAGAATTGAGTGGATCCATCACAGACCTAATGCATCAGAGCTTGTTTGTTAACAGGGTGGCTCATATGTACAAGCTGTTCATATGCACTTTGGAGTTTGAGAAACACTGTGGTGTGTGTATGAACTTGTGTGTCTTTCTAGACGTAGTCTAAGAAAAAAAATCACAAACTTTTAAAAAAGGTGAAATGACTTACAGAAAAATATTAATGAATCAACATACGTTCCTGTCTCAGCAGTCTTCAGAAAAATGGAATCATAGATAATCATGCAAATAATTGGCAAAGTTATCATTGTAAATAAAAATAGTTTCATTGCCATTTCAGAATAAGTACTGAATAATTTTCTTAAACATACAGCTTCACTAATGAAAATGGGCTTTATTTGTATTTCAGATAACCTGTTATCCTTTGTATTATTTCTATTGTGAAATTTTTATCATAATTAGTTTTTCTTCAGGTCATGGTACGTTAATTTCCATCAGCATACCAAAATATATTTTGTTTTGACCAAAGTGGAACTAAGCTGCAAAATGTTTAGGAGAGCAAAAATCTTTGCTCAGTAGTACTAAATGTTCACACCATGCTTCTCATTTATGAAGATTATCCATAGGACAATTTGTATGTTACAACAATATGTTACTATTAATAAATCATCAATTTAAGCATTTTCCACCTACTAATATCATATTACTGACTTTTCTTAGATGAACAAATTACAAAGACCTGTAAAATATGGTGCCTTCACTTAAGTTTTAATCTAATAGGTGAAATATTGAAATTTGAACTAAGAAGTCATTAAGAAGTACAAAAGTTCAGATAAATATTACAAAAATGTAGAAAAGAAAATTTTCATGGGTATGTTAAAGTATGCTTAGTAGAAAAAGAATTCCAAATTATCTTTGTAAAAATGGAAACAAAAGTGAGTAACAAGATATTCAAGGTTCAGATACTGTTTGGAAAAAAGGCAAAGGAAAGAAAACGTAATATATTTAGGAGAGAATTAAGAAGACACAGAGTAATACATTTTCTATACTTTTATTATAATGTATGAATTAAATTCCAAATTATTTAACAAATATCTGCATATGTTTTACCTTCTTATAGGTGTGGTAACTTTTTATGCAGTATAATACCAAATGCATGGTCGAGTTAAATAAGTTAGTTAACAGCTTAAAAACAGTATGAAAATTTTTAATGATAAGTGTTTATAAAACTAATGTTGTATTAAAAGGGCAACACATTTTGAATTAGGAATCTTGAGGGTTTATTGTAGCTGAAGTATAGAATGGCACTTGGGAACTGTCAAAAATTTTAGACTGAAGAAAATGGAGGCCAGATATGAAGATTTCTTATGTACTAACCCAGGCTTCCAGAGTGCTTACTATACTTGACATTCCTTACAGCACTCTAGGGAAATTATTTAAAACTTCTGAAATACTATGATGTAGGTACAATATGAGCCTCATCTCACAGAAAGGAAGCCGAAAAACAAAATAGCAAAACATCAAGTTCTTAAAATGTTAACTAATGAATGAAATTACTGAGATTCAATCCCAGAAATTCTAGCTCCAGCAGCTATGTACTAAGCCACCATGTCATACTGATGTCTGTTATTAGAATGAAGTTCTACTAGTTGGAAAAACCTAGTTAGTACTGACTGATATGTTACTTGATTTAGAGTTAACAAAGCATCAACAACTGGTGGACAAGATCTTTTGTGTATCAGTATAGACAGTTATATCGACTTGGGTATTAGAATACAATTGTGGTGGCAGTAGTGTCGCTGTGTACATTTACCACTTGAATATCAACTGTCTAATTGACTCATTTTATCCAGTTATCAATCTGTAGTAAAAATTTTGTGAAATTTTTGTGGGACACAGTTTTTCAATCACGTAGTAAAATGAAATTGTATTTAAATTAAAATTTAATTTAAAATATCTACATTATCATAAAGAATAAAATAAATTTATTTTCATCCATGCAAAACCAAACTATAAGCAAACGTACAAGTGTAGGTTCAATATGTATTCAAGAAATCACATTATGTACTCATAGATTATAACTCAATATGAGTTAAGGATTTTTATAGGGGGCCTGAAAGTATTCTCAAACTTTGAAGTAGTCATCATAAAAGATCAATATTAAATTAACTTATAGACTATCTATGGATCCTATATATGCAAAAAAAGCACAAATGACACATCAGCATGTTGATCAACATGACAGCCTCAACTATGGAAAGCTTTATGATTCAGGGGAAGATAAATATATTAATATTTACTATAATTTTATTGTTTTCAAAGTAGTTTATCTCATGAACTCACCATGTGTTAACATTTCTTTGTTGTACAGGAAAATATGATGTCACCATATTTTGCTCTTAACCGGTAATGTAGAAATGAAAAATAGTTTTCACAGCCTTAATTTAACATATTAGGTTGGCCAAAAAGTGCTTTTGGGTTTGTTTTTTTTTTTTTACTTTTTGGCTGAGTTGGGTCTTCGTTGCTGCGTGTGGGCTTTCTCTAGTTGTGGCGAACTGGGGCTACTCTTCGCTGAGGTGCACAGGCTTCTCATTGCAGTGGCTTCTCGTGGAGCACAGGCTCTAGGCACACGGGCTTCCGTAGTTGCAGCACATGGGCTCAGTAGTTGCAGCACACGGGCTCTAGGGCGCACGGGCTTCAGTAGTTGTGGCTTGCGAGCTCTAGAGTGCAGGCTCAGTAGTTGTGGCGTGTGGGCTTAGTTGCTTCACGGCATGTAGGACCTTCCTGGACCAGGGATCGAACCCGCGTCCCCTGAAATCAGCAGGTGGATTCTTAACCACTGCGCCACCAGGGAAGTCCCTGCCTTTGGTTTTTAAGTAAAAATAAAAGACACATTTTTCAGTTTCACCAGGAACTTTATTGAACAACATATTCACCCTTTTGTTCCACTACCTTCTGCGATTTTCCAGGCAACTTCTTAATTCTATCTTCCCAAAACTTTTTATCTTTTTGAGCAAAGGACTGTTCCAGGTGCCTTTTACAGTCTTCCAGGGAATTGAAATTTTTTCCATTAAGAGAATTTTGTAAAGACTGAAATAAATGGAAATCCAAAGGTGCAGTGTCCCGTGCATACAGTGGATGAATCAGAACTTCCCAGCCAAGCTGTAACAGTTTTTGCCTGGTCATCAAAGAAACATGCGGTCTTATGTTATCCTGATGGAAGATTATGCGTTTTCTGTTGACTAATTCTGTACACTTTTCATCAAGTGTCGCTTTCACTTGGTCTAATTGTGAGCAGTACTTGTTGGAATTAATCGTTTGGTTTTCCCGGAAGGAGCTTATAATAGACGACTTACAATCCCACCATATACACAACATCACCTTCTTTGGATGAAGACCAGCCTTTGGTGTGGTTGGTGGTGGTTCATTTCACTTACCCCATGATCTCTTCCATTCCACATTATTGTACAGTGTCCATTTTTCATCGCCCCTCACAATTTGTTTTAAAAACAGAACATTTTCTTTACGTTTAAGAAGAGAATCGCACGCGGAAGTACTGTCAAAGAAGGTTTTTTTCACGTAACTTACGTGAAACCCAAACATCAAAGCGATTAACATAACCAGGCTGGTGCAAATCATCTTCAGTGCTTGATTTGGGTATTTTTTGAGTATGTCGGCTATCTTCTAAGTGGTATAATGTTGACTGTTCTCAGTTAATGTCTTGATTTGATTGCTATCAACTTCAGCTGGTCTGCCCGACTGTGGAGCATCCTCCAGTGAGAAATCTCTAGCACGAAACTTCGCAAAGCACTTTTGACCTGTTTGATCAGTCACAGCACCTTCTCCATACACTGTACAAATCATTTTTTGCATTTCAGTTGCGTTTTTACCTTTCTTGAAATAATAAAGCATGATAGGCCGAAAATGTTGCTTTTTTTCTTCCATCTTCAATATTAAAATGGCAACACAAAAGTTCACCAATTTTGATGTCTTTTTTTTAATTGCACACTAATATGACAGCTGTCACATACAATCTAACAAAATTGTTTTGAATGAATTTAAAGACATCTAAGTGCTACTAGAGCCATCTTATGGAAAAAACCAAAGCAAACCTTTTGGCCAACCCAATATTTAGTTAACTTGATGAAGGAAAGTATAGAAAAAAAAAAGTTTAAAAAAACTGAAGCAATGTTATATGGGGGAATTCTGCTCTAAAATTTCTATCACCACTTACATTTTTAGCAACTAGGTTACCACAGATCTTCATGTGGACCTTGAATAAAAGAATCATTCCTCAGCTTTAAAATTCTTAAAAAACATATGTAAAAATAAACTAGTCTGGCCAGATGCTGAATAATTTTGTCATAGAAGAGAGAGTAGCTTGTTATGATACAGAGAAGGTTTTGCATTCCAACTTCCTTTGTTAAGTTATCTGAGCCTCTCTTTTGCATCATATATCACTTGAGGACATTAATAACTTATTAGCCTGGTCAAAATAATTTCCTTGAAATTTCCATCAGATCAGATTTAGAATTTCTATTAAATTCTTCAACCAAATATGTTTTCTTAAAGTATGTCAATGATGTTGAAAATGATGAAAGTTTATGAAAGATAAGCTAGTCTTCATTGCAGAACATTTGAAATTCTTCACTGTGAAAATATATTTTATACATGCTGAATGTCCCAAGTTTTGTTTACTTCTTATTGCTATTCATATGTTGCATAACACAAACTGTAGATCTTAGGTTCGTCTAGAATATGATCTTTTATTTTGACCTTTCTCTTTAAGAATGGATATGAGGTAGATGAGCATTTTGAGCATTAATATGGTCAAATGATGGTAATGCATGAAATCTGGTGTTTTATTGTCCTTGGAATTATTTCCATTTGGAAGTTGGTAATGTGTACCATCATGGTTCAATGAAAGTTTTGCCTTTCAGAATCACAGTATGATCTATTACTTAGCAATAATTTTGTATATGTGTTTACTTAGGAACGATTCTTGACCTTAAAGTAAAACTCCTAAGACACTTCAGTTTTCAGTATAGTGGAGATTATCTGAATAATTTGAAGTTACCAGAAGGCAAGGAGAGGTGCATTTTTTTGGAATTCTTACTTATCCTGTTAGATCATAGGACAGAAATTAGGTATCCATAAATATAATATTGTAAGGACTATCAAGGAAGAAAATAATTTATTTGAATAAGATTATATATTCTAGACTATGAGAAAAAAGACTAAATAATATTGAAAGGCTTATATTGAGATGTTTTAAAAATTATTAATTTTTAGGGAAGTAGTTATATATATGCTTAGCTCTACAAGTTATTGGTCAGTATATTTTCTCAAAATCTCTTTAGAAGATTAAAGACATATTCTTCATGCAAATAAGGCACCAAATTTTTAAAAATATTTATTTATTTTTATAAATTTATTTTATTTATCTATCTTGGCTGTGTTGGGTATTCGTTGCTGCATGCGGGCTTTCTCTAGTTGTAGCAAGTGAGGGCTACTCTTTGTTGCAGTGTGTAGGCTTCTCATTGTGGTGGCTCCTCTTTGTTGTGGAGTCTGGGCTCTAGTCACGTGTGTTTCAGTAGTTGTGGCTCGTGGGCTCTAGAGCACAGGCTCAGTAGTTGTGGTGCACAGACTTAATTGCTCTGCGGCATGTGGGATCTTCCTGGACCAGGGCTCAAACCCGAGTCCCCTGCATTGGCGGGTGGATTCTTAGCCACTGTGCTACCAAGGAAGTCCCAAGCCACTGAATTCTGTTTCTCTCCATATAGGGCTCCTACTCAGATCTTTCAAGAGATTTTGTCTTCAAGATAAAATGTTGATCTATTTGTATTCTTTCCTAACAGAGCAACCACATGACCCATTCCCTAAGCGCCTTAACTAAAACAAGGCAACCTTTTTTTTTTCCAAAGAGGAAAATTTTACATTCAATGGCAGTGTTACCAGTGCTCATTTTGTATCTGTTTATGGCTTTTGCTTTCATTTTGTGATTATTTTTTGGTTGTTTATTTCAATGCGATTGTAATTCAGTTTCTAAGAAGATCAGCTAAGTCATTCAACAGTAAATCATTTTTATAGCAGGATATTGTAGATAAGAGTCATATAATTTTATCCAATTTATACATCCACCTATAGGTAGACTTATTTCCTTTATAATAGACAAAGCTACTCATGGAAAACATTTCCCTAAACTATCTACAAAATATCTCAATATCAAATTTTAACTTCATAAAATAGTTTAATGTCGAATTAAATAATTCTAGCAATTAAAATCAATTTGTTCTTTAATTTAGATTGAAGATATTTAATCAACAGTTCTTTCATGACACTTGAATGTTTTCCATAGGTCCATATTCAGAAAAATAAAATATGTTATTTGATTCTGCTATAAATGTTTACACGTTTTTATTAATTTATTAACTATAAGAAGTTACCCAGATCATTATATCTGATGACTATTGAAAGTTTAATCCTACTCTTATGTATAAAGTTCCCACTGAGATACCTGAAAAAAAGTTTCTACTAATCAGAACAGTAATCTAATTTAACTCAAACATTTGTAAGCAAGTTGGTCATGCTGTATCAAAGGGAATATTTTGGGTAAGCTAGTCCATTCGTTCATAAACCCATCCCAAGTTTCTAACATATATATATACACATATAATAAATATCTAACTAAATATAAAATATACATAAAATAAAAATTTGTAATAGTCCTAAATGTAAAAGGGAAGAGTCTAGCATGTACCTGATTCTGATCTCATGTAGTTATTATTATTTTTTTAATGTTTACTTATTTATTTATTTATTTTGGTTGTGCCAGGTCTTGGTTGCGGCAGGTGGGCTCCTTAGTTGCGGCTCACCAGCTCCTTAGTTGTGGCATGCAAACTCTTAGCTGCAGCATGCATGTGGGATCTAGTTCCCTGACCTGTGATTGAACCTGGGCGCCCTGCATTGGGAACTCAGAGTCTTATCCACTGCACCACCAGGGAAGTCCCTTATGTAGTTAGTTTTTGAACAACAGCAGGAGCCATGAAAACATCAGGACAAAGAAGAGAAGGTCTTGGACAATATTAACTCCCAACTTTATTTATGGGAGAGTAAAATGTCACTCACTTGGGTAAGAGGTTACTGGCAAGGATAAAAAATTTATTAGAATGTCCCACTTGGGTTCTACAACCAATAGTGTTCAGACTTAATTTAACTTCTGTATATCAGCCAGATTAAATTGTTACACTCTGGCTGTAAATAAGATAAACCACAATAGTTCATTAATCCATTTGCACATACTGTTATTTCAGTGTGAAGTACTGAGCATACAGATATAAAAAAGGCACAGACCTTGTCCTTGAGGATCTCAGGCTAACTGAATAGAGAGAGAGAGATCCTCAAGAGTATTTCAGTATTACAAGATGAATGAAATAATAAGAACATGCATATTATAGAGCAGAATAAAATGAGATATACTTAGAGCTAGATATGTGTTTGCTTTTTACTAAGGAGCTGTCAATTTGAGATATAAATATGGAAGTAATCATTAAATACTGGATAGTTAAAATCTGTTATACAGAAAAGCTAGGGGTGCTTAAAAATGTTTTAATATTATGGATAGTGAGAGGAAATGAACACTTAGTTCTCTTTGCTAAGTGCTTTAACTTTCAATGATGGACAAAAAATGGTTTAAATAAAAGATAACTATTTTTCATGTTATCCAGACATTAAATACGGCTATGAAACCAAATAAATAATTCCCCAAATATTTTAAATGGATTCCATACATTAATAGAGTGAAAAACTTGACCTACATAAGAATATCAGTGAACACAGCAGGTAGCATAGTCCTAATTGTGTCAGGTGCCTGAAAGCCGTGGTGCTGGTGCCTACAGAGTGAGGGGAGTTCCCATGGGACGTGTGCTGGACCTGGAGTCAGAAGTCTTGGATTGGATTTGGAAATCTGTTATCTGACATTACAGTGGCACTTAACCTTCTCTGAGCCTCTGTATCTATGTTTGAAACTATATGTTTCTCTCTTTCATATAACTGAGAATTAAAGATCACTATTTATTGAAAGCATTAAGCAAAGAGCTGTTACACAATGGCTACTTAGTAAGAGTATGTTGACTTGAATTATGGGTAATCTCTACTGTGTCTATATGTTTGCCTTTACAATTAAATAGAAAGACATTTTAAGTTAATGATATACATTTCAAGTAGCATTTATTCATTACTGTTAGGCATATGTGTTTGTTTAAAAGTGTAAAGCAGTTTAATTGTCATCTTATTTATTCTAATGCTGGAATAAGAGTTAGTAGAATTTTACAGTGTCTTATATTATGATTAGAATGTGGTTAGAGCATATGGTGTGAAAAAAGTATTGTAACTGTCACATGTGTTCCTTTTAAGACATGATTATTATCTTTTTGGAATTAGATGATAGGAAATATTATAGTCATTCTTCTTGGGTTTTTGTTTTCCTCAAAATTTCATGAGTTAACAGAAATTGTCAGGCTAGGGAAAATGAAACAAAAGTAATTTGTGTTTAGACATGTTTCCTGTTTTTCGGCCTTCACTGCAGAAGGTGTCACAAAGTCTTAACATATACAGTTGCTTGCCTGCAGTTGAAGCTGTAATAGGTCTCTCTGCTAAGCAAATTTCTGTGTGTCCTATGTCTTATCCTGCCCAGGTCAACAGATACACAACCATTGTAAAATTAATTTGTTGTATTTCAAGTGAAATTTTCTGAAAACCAGATATTTGCTGAGGTTGTTTTAGATTATTTGTTTTATATGAAATTTCAGTATTTTTGTCCTTAATACTTTGAATTTTCATTTGCACACCTTTCCTTGCTGTTTTCTTATTTTATAATAAATTAAACATATTAGAATTTATGTGACTGAAGTTTTTCAAATCAAGGTAGGTGCAAACTGCAGCAAGATGTGAATGTGTTTTTAATTCATTTTTGAATCAATTTTGAGATGTTGAACAACTGTTCTTTACAACATTATGCAACTTATTCTGAATTTTTCATTTCATGTCAGAGGTGAGTTCCATAATTTATCCATTTATATTTTCCTTAAAGTGTGTATGGATTATAGAAGGGAGTTCTGTAGTCTAAAATCAATTTCCTTGGCATTAACTTCTTGATTTATACATGAAATAAAGACTTTTGCTTTATCAAGAACGTCAGTGAAGTAGTAGAATAAAAGAATTAATCTGTGCATATTCCAAACACAGAATAATGAATTGGCCCTTTGAGAATTTCATGCTCGTTAAAATTTATCACCATGTGAATCCAGAATGCTCTCAGTAGCATACCCTAATCATATGAAAACCCTATACATTCTTTGCAAGACTCTTTAATTTTAACTCTTTCATAACTACCATAATATCTTTCTACATATTTTCATAGCCAATTTCACAAATGTTCATATGTTTTGATTCAGTTTTGTATAAACAATTCAATTTGTTTAATTTATATAACTTTTACCTCTTTATCAAAGTAATTTTTGTTTAAAAAATAAGTCCTTAGGTTTCATTTTATTTTTGTTTTTATTTTCATTACGCTAGGAGGAGGGTCAAAAAAGATCTTGCTACAATTTATGTCAAAGAGTGTTCTGCCTGTGTTTTCCTCTAAGAGTTTTATAGTCCCCGGTCTTACATTTAGGTCTGTAATCCATTTTGAGTTTATTTTTGTGTATGGTATTAGAGAGTGTTCTAATTTCATTCTTTTACAGGTACCTGTCCAGTTTTCCCAGCACCACTTATTGAAGAGGCTCTCTTTTCTCCATTTTGTGTTCTTGCCTCCTCTGACATAGATTAGGTGATCATAGGTGTTTGGGTTTATCTCTGGGCTTTCTATCCTGTTCTATTGATCTGTATTTCTGTTTTTGTGCTGGTACCATACTGTCTTGATTACTGTAGCTTTGTAGTGTAGTCTGAAGTCAGGGCTTCACAACAAGGGAAACATAAAAAGTTGAAAAGACAACCATCAGAATGGGAGAAAATACTTGCAAACGAAGCAACTGACAAAGGATTAATCTCCAAAATATACAAACAGCTCATGCAGCTCAATATAAATAAAAAACAAAAAACAAAAAACAACTCCATCAAAAAATGGGCAGAAGAGCTAAATAGACATTTCTCCAAAGAAGACATACTGATGGCCAACAAACACATGAAAAGCTGCTCAACATCACTAATTATTAGAGAAATGCAAATCAAAACTACAGTGAGGTATCACCTCACACCAGTCAGAATGGCCGTCATCAAAAAAATCTACAAACAGTAAATGCTGGAGATGGTGTGGAGAAAAGGGAACCCTTATGCACTGTTGGTTTGTAAATTGATACAGCCACTATGGAAAACAGGATGGAAATTCCTTAAAAAACTAAAAATAGAACTGCCATATGACACAGCAGTCCCACTACTGGGCATATACCCAGAGAAAACCATAATTCAAAAAGATACATGCACCCCAGTGTTCATTGCAACACTATTTACAGTAGCCAAGACATGGAAGCAACCTAAATGTCCATCAACAGAGGAATGGATAAAGAAGATGTGGTACATATATACAGTGGATTATTACTCAGCCATAAAAAGGAGCAAAATTGGGTCATTTGTAGAGATGTGGATGGACTTAGAGACTGTCATACAGAGTGAAGTCAGAAAGAGAAAAATAAATATCGTATATTAATGCATATATGTGGAATCTATAAAAATGGTATAGGTGATCCTATTTGCAAAGCAGAAATAGCGACACAGACAAAGAGAACAAATGTATGGATACCAAGGGGGAAAGAGGGGGTGGGAGGAATTGGGAGATTAGGATTGACACAAATTCACTATTGATACTATGTATAAAATAGATAACTAATGAGAACATACTGTATAGCACAGGGAACTCTACTTAATGTACTGTGGTGACCTGAATGGGAAGGAAGTCCAAAAGGGAGGGGATATATGTATATGTATAACTGATTCATTTTGCTGTACAATAGAAACTACCACAACATTGTAAAGCAACTATATTCCAATAAAAATTAATTTAAAATTGAAAAAGAAAATTAAAAATAAGCCCTCATAACAGATTTCTTCACACATGATATTATGTATAACACTCTTAATAACATGGAATGATTATTTAGTCACTCCATTATGATAATTATTCTCAGTCCTCCATGGGGCTGTGGAAAAATTAGGAAAGATAATTAGTTTGGTAAGGCTGAGAAAAATAAAAGTGTTTTTTAGTATACTGATGCATCTGAGTTTGGCTAAGAGGCTATCAATTTTCCCTGAATTTCCAGTCTACCAAAAAAGATAGAATAGTGTTTTTTATAATAGTACAGAGGAGTTTTGCTAAAATTTGAGTGATAATAGTTATAAAATTCACCAGTACTGTAAATACTATCTGTAATGACCTGCATATTTTTGTCTGCCCAAATTTGCATGTTGAAACCCTAATTCCCAATATGGTGGCATTAGGATGTGGGGATTTGGGGAAGTAATTAGATCATGAGGGTGGAACCCTCATGATGGGGGTGTCCTTATGAGAAGAAACAGGAGGGATTTGCTTCTCTTTCTGTTCTCCACCATGTGAATATCCAAGGGGAAGGCCGCCATCTGCAAGCTGGAAAGAGAGCCTTCACCAGATACCAGATCTGCGTGCACATTGAATTTGAACTTCCCAGCCTCCAGGACTATGTAAAATAATGTTCATTTATTTCTCTAGTTTATGGTAATTTGCTGTAGTAGCCAGAGCAAATTAATACACCACCAGAGGCTCAAAACAGTATTTCTTAGGAGTTGCAGAGTGAGAGGCTATAAAAAGGAAAGTTTGAAATGTGGGAGAGCAACATTCTTCTTCTTATATCCTTGAGTGTTATGATAAGTTGATTCTTCTGTAATAGATTAAAACATCTGCATTAAATACGAGTAAGAGATGAGTAGAGATGAGTAGTAAAGTTGTATTTTATTTACCACAAGACTCACCAGTAAGCTGGGAATGCAGTGTATTGGTGGATATGAACATTCCTGAAGGTCCTACATTTCCCAAGGAGGGGCATGACTGACAGCTCAGAAGTAATTGATTTATAGAACCATCTCCACTTGGGGATGGAGAATCACCGTGGAGTTCAGGAAAAAAAAAATGGAACTGCAGAAATTGGTAGAAGGGAATATGTGGCCCTTCGATGAGAACAAGTGGTTTCCCCACAGGTATGACTGCTTTATCTGGATATAGAGAAGAGAGCTTTTTAATGGGGTCTGGTACAGAGAACTACACTGCCTCATAATTGTGCTGTGGAAGCGGTTGGTCCCGTGGAGGGTGATGTGTGAAACTTGAGTATTTTGGTGAAGCTCCTAGAGCTATTTAGTGAACAGGTAACCTAGCACCCAAACTAGTACACTTTTTTTTTTAACTGAAGTATAGTTGATTTACAATGTTGTGTTAATTTCTACTGTACAGCAAAGTGATTCAGTTATACATATATATCTATATATATACTTTTGAATATTCTTTTCCATTATGGTTTATCACAGGATGTTGAATGTAGTTCCCTATGCTATACAGTAGGACCTTGTTGTTTATCCATTCTATGTAAAATAGTTTGCATCTGTTAATCCCAAACTCCCAATTCATCTGTTCCCCTTGGCAACCACAAGTCTGTTCTCTATGTCTGAGTCTGTTTCTGTTTCATAGATAAGTTCATTTGCGTCATATTTTAGATTCTGCATATAAATGATATCATATGGTATTTGCCTTTCTCTTTCTGACTTCACTTAGTATGAAATAATGTCTTTTGCAGCAACATGGATGGACATAGAGATTATCATACTAAGTGAAGTAAGTCACACTAGTACACTTTTGAGAGTAAAATGGGGAATTATTACTATTAATGATTATGCTAGGATAACCAGCATAAACCAGAACTAGGCTGGGCAAGCTGTAATCTCTATGCATTCTAAGTTTAGAATAAGATTTCTTTGCTCCAAGATGACAAATAATATTTAAGCAAAAGTAGAAAAATAGTCTTACTTAATTCAGTGTAAAACAATGTTCAACAAACAAGATCAGGAATCTCTTAGACATAGGATACATTTATTATTGACCCTAGAACCATATATCCCCAAATGAGGTAACATACCTGTGTTGATCAAATAATGTATTGGCTAGAACTCTGCATATCCTGTGTAAAATCAGGTTCCTTATATGGAGTTAGTTAATTTTTTTCTCTTTATGAGTGGCTTATTTGCATCTATGTGACCTAGGCACTATAGAATTCATTGCAAAATAGAGTGATTCAGTTGATGAGAATCCAAAAGACTGAGAGTACTTCTTCATTTAACAAAAGTTAAGATAATTTTCAGCATGGCCCTCAAACTGTGAGATTAAACAAAATTTTATTGAAACGCCAGGAACTCTTTGCTTGGAAAAATAACATATAGATTGCCTAGTTCACATTTTTGAAGGCAATAAGTTATGTCTCTGCATCTTCATATGTAGGAAAGAACCATGGCTCTCTATTATGTTTGGGAACAGAAGAGCATATTGGAGTATTCTCCCTAAAACAGAACATTTCCATTGGGTTTATTGTTTGCCTGCTATTGCAATTCACATGTATAGGAAAATAAATACTCTGATACCCAGATAATGGATAGAAATTGAGATTGGTATTCAAGCCTTGGTATGAAACTGGGAGCAGTTATGCTAACAGGCAGTGGGAAAGGACCCTAACATTTGATAATGGATAACAGAATAGCTTCCAGTTTAGAAATTACTGCAAGAAGATATTGGACCTACAAGGTAGTACATCAAGCCAACATTCTAAGCCCCTGGAAAACTAGAATGGAGTATTCCCTCAAAACAGAATGTTGAGTGTTAACAACATGATCACAGGAGTGTACCTTGTTTTCTTTGTCAGTGAAGAGCTGCTACTATTATTATTATCATCTTGCCTAAGGATAAAAATCATATAGACTGACAGGATAAAATTTGATAAAGAAATAACCAGAAGTGTCAATAACCTTTTTGTCCCATTGGCTGGCATGTACATGGTCTTTATTAACTGATTCTAAGATGTTTCTAATAGTGACATATACCTTCTCACCCTTTTATATGTTAAGGGATTATACAGCAAAAATGTGACACACAGGCAGTCAGACATAATATTTTATTTTCAATTTATTTTTTGAACATTAACACTGGTAAACATCACGAACATGAAGTTGGGGGGGTTCACGTTTCAAACATGGTATGAATGCTTGCCTGCTAAATACAGTGGGAATGCTGGATAAGTTGTTTAGTGTTAAGATATTTAAAGTACACCAGGTATTAAAATTCTAGAGTTTCATGTTCTAGCCTCAGCAAATATTTTCTGTAATGAATTTTAATACTTTGTAGGTCTCTTTCCTTCCTTAATTCACTTGTCTAGGGAGGTCATAATCTGTTTATAAATACATAGCCTCTTGTGCCTTTTCAGAATCATCAATGCATGAAGAAAAGCAAAAATGAAAACACAATTTAATTTATCAAGTACAGTTTTTTTTTACAACCCATGAATATTGAAAGAGAATTTCAATTTTATTTTAAAATAAATAACTGCAATTAATTTTCTCTTGTTTTAGTATTAATTAGGAATTTAATTAGGTATTTTCTGTGAAGTTATATTTAAAATTTGACTTCAGAAAAGTGTTTTCAATATATTTTACGTATTATAATAAAGTAAGAATTCAAGGCATTTTGGAAAACTGGAAAAACTAGCCAAATGGTGTCAACTTTCAGTTTATCCTTCTATAGAAAGAACTATCTCATATTCCATTTTGTGTTTCTTCATATTTCAAAGTTAAACTTATTTTATATTTTAACTTAGAAGTTTTTGACTGTAGAAAAAAATGGATTGTATCTGGTTCTAAAAGGCTTTTATTTATGTAACCTTAAAATTACTATTTTATTATTAAGATATGGCTGGTTTAATTTTAATATGAAAAACTTGTTTTTAATATACTCTCTTAGGAAAGCTGCAGTGATATCTTGGGTATTGTTGAAATGGAATAAATAAGATTTTGATTAAAAACCCTTATGTTTGGGGCTTCCCTGGTGGCGCAGTGGTTGAGAGTCCGCCTGCTGATGCAGGGGACACGGGTTCGTGCCCCGGTCCATGAAGATCCCACATGCCATGGAGCAGCTGGGCCCGTGAGCCATGGCCGCCGAGCCTGCGCGTCCGGAGCCTGTGCTCCACAACAGGAGAGGCCACAACAGTGAGAGGCCCGCGTACCGCAACAAAACAAAACAAAACAAAAAAACCCCTTATGTTTGAAGCTTATTTATTATATGTAATTTAAATTTTGTATAATTTAAATGATATATTTTTAAAGACATCAGTTACCACATTTGTGTTTTTTTTAAACTGGAAGTTTAAAAGTTTTCATATTGTAGACCTTGAAATATCTACAAATGGACCACCTCTCAAGTTCCTTTAGATAAACTTGATTGGATCATAATCGTCTCCATTTGGCTATTAAGTATGATATTTGTAATATGTTTGTAGAATCATTACAATGATTTTCCATTTGAATCACTTACTTTCTCTTTCTTGAGGCTTCCTCTTCTCTGGAGTCCTCCATCATCTTATTTAAGCTGTATGAACTTTTAAAAATACATTCTACCCGTCTCCTTGGATTATCTTAGGTTGGAATTTTTCCTGTTGTTGGAATTTCCTATCTGTGTAGTATGTAACTTTCTATTTCTATTTTTAAAGCAACCTCATAGTTAGCTTGAAAAAACCTACTTGGGTCCCTTATTTGCCAAGTTATCTATTTGCATCACTCTTCTTTCTTTCATTTATCTGATAAGAATGGGGCACTTAACAAGTATTCATGTATGATGAGAATATCATCCATATATGATATTCCATTTATGGAATATTCTTTAAATTCTTAAGTTAGGGCATGTGGTTACAATCAGGTCAGCCCTAGTTTACATGCTCGAAATTACATTGGAGTAGCTTTTCCAGTAACTATGGCTATCAGGAACTGGACTTAAGGTCTAGAAATCAAAAGTGTTTACTTTTTATTTAATCTGCTTTGCATTAGATTGGACTCTTACTTCCAAAGACATGTTTTTATGTTCTTTGAAAAAAGCCAACAGTCTCAATATGTTTCAAATAGTAGAAGATAATAGATATTTAAAGTGTAGGCAACTATAAAAAAGTTCTCATTTTATTTTTTTGGAATGACTGCAGTTTGAAATATTTTTTTGAAATTGTTTTGTAATAACAGATCTCTGTATTATGGAATTCATTTTTTCCTTACATTCTATAATACAATGATTCTGACAATATTTCTAAGTTTTGGACCAATGAGTCTTAAGTGTGTTCTTTGTATATCCATTTGACTATACGACCCAGAAATACAATATTTCAATACACCTTTAACAAAATCAATAAATATATGGCTACCTAGAGGATAATTTATCAAGGCTATTGCATTTTCAACTTTACATGAAGAATTTGCACAGGAGTTGGATCCATCACATTATGATAGAATACTCTATAAATGTATAGTAAATTAGATATTTCTGTTTTATTTTAGTTATGGCATTAATCCTTAATGTTTTTCCTGTAGGCAATAGGAACATTTTTAAGATTCAGAATACTACTTTTAAGATAATAAATTATATTTTAGCTTATTATTTAGCTTGTTTATTTAGCATATAATTTAATCACTACATTTTATTTCTACTTCCAACAACTATAGTTGATCATTTCAATAGGGAATGAGATTTTAACCACACTAATATTAATTTTACCAGCTGAAATTTTAACCCAGCTCAATGCTAAAATGTAAAACTGGATTGATTTTGACAGATGAAAATATGTGGTAGTTTACAAATTATTCTCAAACATTCAATGTCAAATAATCTTCCCTTTAAATGAAACATAGATTATATAGATGTATTTATACACAAAAGTAGTTTGGCAATGAAAAATTATTTTTTTCACATAACTGGTTATTGTGACAATATCCCATTATATGTATATATATGTATATGAAATTTCTATTACTAATCTAAATAATTGTATACTTGTGATGATTCATATGTTAAATTCCTTTACCTATTAAATGGTTTTTCTTTAGTTTTAAGAATTCCGTCTTGACAGTCACACATTGTTTTCTTATCTGTTGAATAAGAGCAGCTTAACAAAGAGCAGCTAATATCTCTTTCACAAGGACATCTAACCTAAGATCAAACTCAAGATCCTCAATTCCATCTTCCATTTGTTGACATGCACAGGTGGTGAATGAAGATGACCACTCATTTCTGAAACAACAGATTAACATTAAGTTGTCCAGGGCCTTTGACACCCAAATTTCCATACCAGGTATAAGATGACTAGACAACCATCAGCTAGTTGGCAAGGAATCCTTGACAAAGCTGTAAGTCTCTTAGGATTTTCCTCTGGTCAGTGCTGTTGCCAGAATCATGGCTACATTATCCTCTGTCCCATACTGTGTAATCTTATAGTACTCCTTAGCTTTTGAAGGTAACATAAATTGTTCTGAGACAAAGTCTTTCTTCATTATTATCTGTTCACTTATACAGGCAAATCTTAAGTGGTTAATATAAAGCACTGTCTCCCTTCTCTAAAACCTATCAGTAAAAATATTGGGTTGGCCAAAAAGGTCGTAAAATTTCTGAAAAACACGAACAAACTTTTTGGCCAACCCAATGTATTGGCGATGCCTGGGGAGGTGATACAACGTCTGCTTTGGTATATAGCTGCAAAGTTCTGACCTCAGACTAGAATTCATTGACCCAACATCATGACTACATCATCTCAAGCTATTCTCAAATTCTTAAAGCTCATTTGAGCATCTCTGAACTAGTTTCTTGCATATTCTAACCTTTTCTTTTTCTTGTGTAGGAATTAGAATATTTGGAAGGTCTTTAAACTTTAAAATGAACAAAGAACTGTACTTTTTGAAGAAAGACAGTGATTTGGCAAATCATATTTTAAATCAAAGCTAAATTTTTGATTGATGCAGATATGTGCTCAAACAAGAATGATCAAGTTTTGCATCATACAAATGAAGATTTGTATCATATGAGAAGAAAAATGTGTAGCTGACATGTCACAGAAAAAAATTAAAAGTATTTATTCATTTATACTGCTGCATGTTAAAAGCTCAAGCTATAATTTAAATGTTTTCAATGTGGACCGATTTCCTATTAACTGCAATAAGCCCTATTTTTTATTTGCAACTCTTTGTAAAGTCCTATGTGTTCAATTAAAAGAAAGAGTATTACCCTTAGATTAGAGAATGACAGGTTTTATACTGGTATAACTGGACTATCAATTGAGCCTTTGAAAGAAGGAGTCCAAAATAATCTACTGAGACATTTTTATGTCATATTTCAGTCTCAAATATGTGGTTTCATTAAATCATTTTAAATAGGTTCAACCTTAAACACAGTATCACACTTTTTTATTTGAGACATTATAAAAGTAAATACAATAAATTTTAACATATTTTTGTTTTAAGGGCATCTCAGTCCTTGTTTTAAAAATAATTTGTGACAAAGTATTCCAAAGAGTGAATAAGTTAGCAATGGATCACTGCTGCAGAAAGTTTGGAACTTGTTTTCTACTGACTGTCTTACCTATTTAACTTCAATTTCAATATAGTTATTATTGTTTGGGGAATGATATGCCACAACTATTTATTATTTTACCGTGTGTTATAGGGTTATTTCAATGTTTTCATTTTAATTCAACTTAAAAATATTAAAGATAGAATTTTAAAGAATTTTTATCCTCAAACTAGTTGGTCAATAATAAAAAATAATAGCATTGTGTGTTGTACTAAAGTTACAAGCATTATGCTATCCATATCTCTACACCAGATACAGTTTGATGTAGTATACTGTTGTACAAAAGATGACATAGCAAGAATGCAGCTCAGAAAAGCTAATTAGCTTGTCCATGGTCAAGCTTCTAATAACTAACAAAGTTGCTATTCATAGTCACATCTGTTTTACTCTGCATGTCTTATGGTGCCATGTCCTTTCATAATTTCATGGAATTATACTATCCAACATACCTTGAATAATCTGATCTACTGATATAATGTTTGTGGATTCTATTCTGTATTATAAAGCTTTAATATCCAACTCTTTCCACCACTGGGGTCTATACAAACATGAACATCCCCATTGAACCTACTGGTGGGAGATAAATGAAAATCCTATATGCTTTAGAGATTTCAGAATTTTAATACCAGATAAAGCAAAACTTTGCATAGTTTCATACAATATGTTACCAAAACTTTCTCACTCTCTCAGTTTTATATCTGGGATTCCCAGTCATTATATAACTCTCAAATAATGTATTTGCTTTTATAATTCTATAAAGCTCCTTCCTTTTATTTAAAGAATGGCATTATAAAATTTAAAATGATTGAATTATTTAATAATGTCTTAGGATTAGAGAAATTTTAGAGTAATTCAAACAGGTAGATGACAGAGACTTTTACTGCTGCCAAATTTCCATTTATTCCCTCTCCACTGATTCTCCATTCCTTTTAGATATAGTCATGTGATCAGTTGTGTCCAGTGGACATTGACAATAAGTGTGTTATTCCCAGGCAAAAGCATTTAAGATCTAGTGTGTGACCCTCCAGCTTTCTTTTCCTCTGCTTTGAAGAACTCTGAAATTGTATATTGACACACGAGACTTATGTATACACCCTGAAAATGAGCAATAACAGAGCTTAATAGTGTTATGCCATGGAGATTTCAGGGTTCATGTTTTACTGCTGCATAACTTAGCTTGTTGACTAATACAGATTTTTGTTTGTTTGTTTGTTTTTGTTTTTATAGATTATGTTATTGTTTAGGAGAGGAAGAACTATTTTACCTCTACCCAACTTAGGTTTATTGGCTGGGGCCCAGAGAATTGAAAAGGATTGACAAAAGACAGGTTAATAAGGGGGAAAAGAAAAAGAAGTTTATTAACATGTGCATCTTCATGCACGTGGGATTACCCAGTTGTGAGTAACTCAAAGGGGTGGCCAGCACTTGGGTTATATAGAATCTCAACCTAAGAATATTATGTCTTATTCTTAAACAGGGAGAAATTACACTGACGCAAGAGAAAATAAATCTCCCCTCATTACACAACAGTGATTTTCATTTTAAATCTATTAATCCTATTCATTTAAATTGGTCAGGAATTTTTAAGGCATGAAATAACTAGAATGTCCTAAGTTTAAAGGACTTCTTTATTTACCTACTTTTTGTCCAACTAATTATTTAATCCAATCAGTAGAATTTTTTTAACCATCGATTGAAGGTATATTTAACTGTATTATATGCAATATTTCCAGGTAAATTTTAACTTAGCTCTTCGTAAGTAAATATAGAGAGCTTCGTTTTATTTTCCGAGATATTTGAAGAAATTGAAAAACTATTCAGTTACTTGTAAACCATGCACATTTCTTATGAAAATAAAATATATATCATCATCTAAACAAATTTATTGTGAAGCTCATCCTTTAATGTGATGTGAAGATAATTGGAAGAAAAAGGATATGTTTATGAAGAGAGATACCAAAGGTGAGGTTAGACTAATGCTGAACTGTGCTTACAGCTCTTTTAAAAACTAAAACCCAAGTTAAAACTTTCATGTAGCTGCACTTAGAAAATTATTTTACAAATTATTCTATAAAGTTGGGCTTCCCTGGTGGCGCAGTGGTTGAGAGTCCGCCTGCCGATGCAGGGGACACAGGTTCGTGCCCCAGTCCAGGAAGATCCCACATGCTCTGGAGAGGCTAGTCCCGTGAGCCATGGCCGCTGATCCTGCGCGTCCGGAGCCTGTGCTCCGCAACGGGAGAGGCCACAACAGTAAGAGGCCCACATACCACAAAAAAAAAAAAAAAAAAAAAAAAATTATACAATGATCTAGTTAAAGATAAATTTCTAACTTTATGGCATCAAATACTCCCTTTTCTTAGAAAGAGAAAAAAGAGATGTTTTCACAGAAAAGTAGTCATAATCCCAGGAAAATTGAAAGTGTATTACTCATAACAGGAATGTTAATTTACTTAAGCTTGCTCCAAATAGTGGTATTTTGTCTTATTAAAGTAAATTATTAGTAATATTTATATTCTAGCTTATGTTCAATTAAACTGTCATTCTTAAATTACTGGTTATATTTTATAGGACTAAGAACCAGACCCACTTCTTAATTATTGTTAATTTTTTTGCTATGTAATCTTGTAAGATTTGTATGGTCATCTTTTGAATACAGCAACAAAACCCTTCCCTGTAATGCCATTTAGCATTGTGTTTTCACATTCCAATTTCATCATGAGGTCACAATCAACTGCTTCTCTGCATGCTGATGCAAACAGTCTTTCCTTGGATAATATAACTAGTACATGTCGGTATTAATATGAGCCCTTGCCCTATCATACTAAATAGTACTTCAGGTTTTCTTAAATGATCAATTTCAGACTAGGCTATTCTCCTAATCCATCATGACTTGGCCTTATAATTATAAGGCCTGATATGGCCTTATAATTATTGTGAGTAATCAGTCTTCCAGGAATGAACTCCCTACATAAAAGTTCAATGCACCTTTCATGCCATGCACTTCTTTTGGAAAAGGTATTAATACTCTAAAAGTCACGTAGGCACTGTTTGTTCTATACAACCACACAGTCGTTGCACATCATTTTTTTTTAACATCTTTATCGGAATATAATTGTAATAAAATGGTGTGTCAGTTTCTGCTTTATAACAAAGTGAATCAGCTATACATATATTTCCATATCTCCTCCCTCTTGCGTCTCCCTCCCACCCTCCCTATCCCACCCCTCTAGGTGGATACAAAGCATCAAGCTGATCTCCCTGTGCTATGCAGCTGCTTCCCACTAGCTTTCTATGTACATTTGGTAGTATATATAAGTCCATGCCACTCTCTCACTTTGTCACAGCTTACCCTTCCCCTTCCCCGTGTCCTCAAGTGCATGCTCTACATCTGCATCTTTATTCCTGTCTTCCCTTAGGTTCTTCATAACCTTTTTTTAAATTTTTTTTTTTAGATTCCAGATATATGTGTTAGCATACAGTATTTATTTTTCTCTTTCTGACTTACCTCACTCTGTGTGACAGACTCTAGGTTCATCCAACTCACTACAAATAACTCAATTTTGTTTCTTTTTATGGCTGAGTAATATTCCATTGTATATAAGTGCCACATCTTCTTTATCCATTCATTTGTCCATGTACACTTAGGTTGCTCCCATGTCCTGGCTATTGTAAACAGAGCTGCAATGAACATTGTGGTACTTGACTCTTTTTGAATTAAGGTTTTCTCAGGGTATACGCCCACTAGTGGGATTGCTGGGTCATATGGTAGTTCTATTTTTAGTTTCTTAAGGAACTTCCATACTGTTTTCCATAGTGGCTGAATCAATTTACATTCCCACCAACAGTGCAAGAGGGTTCCCTTTTCTCCACACCCTCTCCATCATTTATTGTTTGTAGATTTTTTGATGATGGCCATTCTGACTGGTGTGAGGTGATACCTTATTGTAGTTTTGATTTGCATTCCTCTAATAATTAGTGATGTTCAGCATTCTTTCATGTGTTTGTTGGCAATCTTCTTGGGAGAAATGTCTGTTTAGGTCTTCTGCCCATTTTTTGGTTTGGGTTGTTTGTTTTTTTGATCATGAGCTGCTTGTAAATTTTGGAGATTAATCCTTTGTCAGTTGCTTCATTTCCAAATATTTTCTCCCATTCTGAGGGTTGTCTTTTCACCTTCTTTATGGTTTCCTTTGCTGTGCAAAAGCTTTTAAGTGTCATTAGTCCCATTTGTTTATTTTTGTTTCTATTTCCGTTTCTCTAGGAGGTGGGTCAGAAAGGATTTTGCTGTGATTTATGTCATAGAGTGTTCTGCCTATGTTTTCCTCTAAGAGTTTTATAGTGTCTGGCCTTTCATTTACGTCTTTAATCCATTTTGAGTTTATTTTTGTGTATGGTGTTAGGTAGTGTTCTAATTTCATTATTTTACCTGTAGCTGTCCAGTTTTTCCAGCACCACTTATTGAAGAGGCTTTCTTTTCTCCACTGTATATTCTTTCTTCCTTTATCAAAGATAAGGTGTCCATATGTGCATGGGTTTATCTCTGGGCCTTCTATCCTGTTACATTGAGCTATATTTTGGTTGTTGTGCCAGTACCATACTGTCTTGATTACTGTAGCTTTGTAGTATAGTCTGAAGTCAGAGAGCCTGATTCCTCCAGCTCCATTTTTCTTTCTCAAGATTGATTTGGCTATTCAGGGTCTTTGGTGTTTCCATACAAATTGTGAATTTCTTTGTTCTAGTTCTGTGAAAAATGCCAGTGGTAGTTTGAAAGAGATTGCATTGAATCTGTCGATTGCTTTGGGGAATATAGTCATTTTCACAATGTTGATTCTTCCAATCCAAGAACATGGTATATCTCTCCATCTGTTTGTATCATCTAATTTCTTTCATCAGTGTCTTATAGTTTTCTGCATACAGGTCTTTTGTCTCTTTAGGTAGGTTTATTCCTAGGTATTTTATTCTTTTTCTTGCAGTGGTAAACGTGAGTGTTTCCTTAATTTATCTTTCAGATTTTTCATCATTCCTGTATAGGAATGCAAGAGATTTCTGAGCATTAATTTTGTATCCTGCTACTTTACCAGATTCATTGATAGGCTCTGGTAGTTTTCTGGCAGTGTCTTTAGGATTCTCTGTGTATAGTATCATGTCATCTGCCTACTGTCTGTTTATATTTTCTGTTTCCTCCTGGTTCAGTCTCGGAACGTTATGTTTTTCTAAGAATCTTTCCATTTCTTCCAGGTGTCCATTTTATTGGCGTATAATTGCTTGTAGTAATCCCTCATGATCCTTTGTATTTCTGCAGTGTCAGCTGTTACTTCTCCTTTTTCATTTCTAATTCTATTGATTTCAGTCTTCCTCCTTTTGTTCTTGATTAGTCTGGCTAATGGTTTATCAATTTTGTTTATCTTCTGAAAGAACCAGCTTTTAATTTTATTGATCTTTGCTCTTGTTTCCTTCATTTCTTTTTCATTTATTTCTGATCTGATCTTTATGATTTTTTTCCTTCTGCTAACTTTGGTTTTTTTTTGTTCTTCTTTCTCTAATTTCTTTATGTGCAAGGTTATGTTGTTTATTTGAGATGTTTCTTTTTTCTTGAGGTAGGATTGTATTGCTATAAACTTCCCTCTTAGAACTGCTTTTGCTGCATCCCATAGGTTTTGGGTTGTCATGTTTTCATTGTCATTTGTTTCTAGGTATTTTTTTTTATTTCCTCTTTGATTTCTCAAGTGTCTCTTGGTTATTCCACAGATGCAGGGTACATCAAGTTGATTGTGGAGATTTAATCTGCTGCTCCTGAGGCTGTGGGAGAGATTTCCCTTTCTCTTCTTTGTTTGCACAGCTCCTGGTGTTCAGCTTTGGATTTGGCCCTGCCTGTGTGTGTAGGTCTCCTGAGGGTGTCTGTTTCTGCCCACACAGGACAGGGTTAAAGTAGTAGCTGATAAGTGGGCTCTGGCTCACTGAGGCCAGGGGGAGGGGCAGAGGGAGGGGTATGGAATGCGGGGCGAGCCTGTTTCGGCAGAGGCCAACATGATGTTGCAACAGCGGCTGTGTGTTCTGCCTGAGAAGAGTCCCTGGTTCACAGGACCCTGGCAGTGGCGGGCTGCACTGGCTCCTGGGAGGGGAGGTGTGAAGAGTGACCTGTGCTTTCTCACAGGCTTCTTGGTGTTTGCAACAGCATCCTTAGCATCTCATGCCCATCTCTGGTGTCTGTGCTGATAGCTGTGGCTCCTGCCTGTCTCTGGAGCTCGTTCAGGCAGTGCTCTGAACCCCCTCTCCTCATGCACCCTGAAACAATGAGCTATTATCTCTTAGGCAGTTCCAGGCTTTTTCCTGGACTCCCTCCTGGCTAGCTGTGGTGCGCTAGCCCCCTTCAGGCTGTGTTCACGCAGCCAACTGCAGTCCTCTCACTGGGGTCTGACCTCTGAAGCCCAAGCTTCAGCTCCCAGTCCCCACCCATCCTGGTGGGTGAGCAGACGAGCCTCTCTGGCTGGTGAATGCTGGCCGCCACCGATCCTCTGTGCAGGAATCTCTCCACTTTGCCTCTGCACCCCTGTTGCTGTGCTCTCATCTGTGGCTCTGAAGTTTCCCCACCACCACCACCCCCACCGTCTCCACCAGTGAAGGGGCTTCCTAGTGTGTAGAAACTTTTCCTCCTTCACAGCTCCCTCCCACTGGTGCAGGTCCTGTCCCTATTCTTTTGTCTCTGTTTTTCCTTTTTTTCTTTTACCCTACCCAGGTACGTGGGGAGTTTCTTGCCTTTTGGGAGGTCTGAGGTCTTCTGCCAGCGTTCAGTAGGTGTTCTGTAGGAGTTGTTCCACGTGTAGATGTATTTCTGATGTATTTGTGGGGAGGAAGGTGATCTCTGCGTCTTACTCTTCTGCCATCTTGATGGTCTCTCCTCCCATTGCACTTCTTAATGCAAGTTTTTTCATGTAACATTAGGGTGAAATGAGGTCATAAATAAGCAAAGGGTGAGTTTTTTATAAGCTTGTGAGTTCTAGACATAAATGTCTTCTTTGTGCCCTGTTAGGTATCAAATTATTCCTTGAGACTAAAATATTGCCCTTACTGACCTTATTCTATGAACCTTATTTAGGACTTTTTAATTTCTCCAGACCAATAGGCCAGTGCTGTATACTTGAATACTCAATTAATTTCTCTGAGAGTGATTGCCATGCTTCCAACAGTACATGAAAACTTTGCATTCTGCTGCAGAAATAGGTATGCTTTTACAGCAGATTTACCTCCCCTATTTTGAATATTACAAGAATCAGTGAAGTCACAAACAGGAAAGGAATTTGCTAACGCTATGAGAAATTGAAGATTCTGTACACAAATATTTAATTTTTAAACATTGAGGAGCACTTTCAAACTGTTTTTATTGACAAAATTTTTTACATAGTTGAATTCCTCTAACTGAACAATGTATGGAATGGATTAATAAGGGGATATTTTAAAATGTGGATATTAAACCATCACACAAAACCTTTGAAATACAAAGAAAATATGGCCTATAAGAGGCCAGGAATGTTTTCCTCAGCCTTTCTACTCTATGTATAAGCAAATTCCTAATGTAGATAAATTTGGTTTAGAACGAAAGGAGTGAACAGTGATAATATTTTTCATGGCTTTCTAACCTTCAAAACAGTTTGAAAAATTATCATGTATAGAGTCATAGAATAAAGGTCTATTTGGTTTGTTTGACTTCATGCTACTTCTAAATAAGACACTCAAAGTAAATATAGCTCCATATTTTCCAAATCATCAAAGAGTTGCATCCAGTGTTGTGCTGGTGTTTCATAATCTAATTTCTAATGTAAATTTATTGAATTTTACCCTTTTCCATTTTATGTATATAAGTTCCCTCCCATGACCGATGTCATGCAACCAACTTGACGCCTCTTCAGAGTTGTGGCGAGATAACCTCAAATGGGCTCTCAGGATGTGAGAAACATCTGTACCAGCCCAACAGTGGATTCAGTCATGATGCAAATTCATTAGAATATCATTGTTGTGATGGCTAAAGTCGTAATTAAAAGATTTACATTTATTTTTTTCCAGTTTATGTTTTCTAAACCCCCATGTCAACATTAATTTGGGGTCTCCTCCATACTTATGTCTGTTAACTGTAACATACCTTTATTGCATTTATATTTAACAGTCTGTCCTATTGGGAAATGATACTACTATGCAACTGCCAAAAATGCATGGAGTGGAAAATACCTTTCCAGTAGCATTAGCAAATTTAAATGAATCAATCCACAATTTTAAATATATATGTGTGTGTATATATATATATATATATATATATATATATATATAGGGTTGGCCAGAAAGTTCGTTCGGGTTTTCCCGTAACATGGAATTTATATATACATATATATTTAGCTTGAAGTATTTTTCCCAATGCTGTATTCTTCCAAGCAATGGAGTGACTCACCTCATTCCAATGACTTCTTTCTGAATTGTAGTCTTTATAAAGTTTGGCTTTATAAAGTTCTGGTTCATTTTTACTTTTTAAATGTGTCCTCTGGGATTCCATCTGAGTTTTGTTTTTTGTATTTCATTTTTCTCTTTATTTATTTACTTGTTTGTTTGTTTAAATTCAGGACCACCCTCCTTTCAGAGTCCTAAATTTCAATTTTTGTTTCCTTAGCAACATATGACTGCTGAAAATTCTGCTTTACCTTTTTTTCTGTTACTTTTTACTTGGCTTTCTTCCCCATGTCCTTCTAAGTTCAGGAATCAGCAAATGTCTCTGGGAAATCCAAGTACCTGTCTCCCTTCTCTGCTTCTTTTTTCTATCCAAGACCTTGGATATTTATGTCCTAGCACTCTGGAAAGCCTGGAGTGCCACTTTTAATGTCCATGTGACTGTGATTAATCTTGTGATGTACTCTGCATATTAGCAGCTATCTCCTTTATAGCTTGTAAGACAAGAGTTGGCAAATTCTCCAAGAGGAAAAGCAGCGTGCAGAATACTGCGCTCAATTCAATAAGTTACTCTTGTTTGTTGGATCTTCCTTTAAAATACTGTGTGAACACATTGCTAGGACCCACTGAAAGATTCCACTGCAAGGAAAGAGTCTTGAAACTTAAGATTTATTAACTTCATAAACCCAGCTGTGATTGAAATAAATATTTTAGTAAATTTCCCAATGCTCCCTAAATGTTGATAGGTTCCATAAAATGCTATGGGGAAAAGGGTAATGATGCAAATTCAGAGTTCAGTAAGGGTTTTATATTAGAGGTCATATTTAATTTAAATGTTAAAAATCATTAACATATAGAGTTAAAGGAGTTTGAAAAGAGGGTTGAGTCTGAAAGAAATAGCAGCCTGTGTAAGCCTGAAGAGGTGTGAAGCAGTATGACCAGTTGCTCTATACAGCTGGAGAATAGAGTATGACTGGGAAATGGGTGGGAATGATAAACAATAATGATGGACAGTGAGCCCAGAAGGCAGATCACAAAGAACTTTGTATATTATGATAAAAGTGTGGTTCTTTAGCTGTTCTTAATATAATCATAATAGTAATAATAATAGTAGTAATAGTAGTAGTAGTAGTTATTATTATGAAGATATTTAAAAGTGTTAAGGGCAGGTAAAACTAGTGAATTCATTGTTTGTTTGTTTTTTTAAACAAAGATGAGATAATGCTGGAGGACATGGATATCACAGTTGATTATTTTGTTTTTAGTCATTTGAAATAAGGCAAGCTGTTTAATGTCTTTGAGATCTTGTTCCCTATCTAGGATAGTGTTATTTTTTCTTTCTCTATTCATCTCATCTCATCTCATTATATAATGTTCTATTATGGACTAAAAGAAATTAAAATATACCTAAGGAACCACATAAATGCAAGGCCTTAGAGAAATACGTTGGGCTGACTGCACAAAATTTGATTGCTTTTTTATTAGGGGCTAGACTCTCACTAAAAGACAGTGAGTTTATGGTAAGTGTTACTACGTTAGATTAATTGCAGAGGAACTCAATTCAGAATCACATATACTTGAGGATAATGTGCATACAGCAGTCAGAAATCATAGGATGTTTACATATTTAGCAAAGACAAGGTCCAAATTCATTTAAAATGCCTTGTCAGTGCTCAGATGCAATAATCCCTCATGCACATTGTAGGGAAGGTCATTGAAAAGAGTAGCTCCAATTGCCTTATTAAAATGGCAATGAAACCAGTCAATGTTGCCAGACAAATGAGAATTTGAAGAAGTGTTTAAACTTTCACTGGAGCATGTCCAGATGTTATGTGCCTACCTCAAATAGCTTGTGTTCTGATTTCATTTCATTGACCCTCGGGAATATTTTCACTTCGCCACAGCTCTTACATTTCAAAGTGGCACAATGTTAATTTGTACTTGACTCCAGTTAATTGTGTGGTTTCTGTCTCTTAAATCTCTCTCTCATCTATTATCTCTAATTCCTGCTTATATTGTTATCATCTTGCCCTTAATTTTTTTGATTCAGTAGATTATTTCTTGTCAAATATGTACTTTTTCAGGAAAAACATGCCACGTTGTGAAAAAATATATAGTTCTTCAATATATGAAAGAGGATATTTTTTCTTTGCTACTTGCTCTTTAAAAATTAAGTCATTGTGGTTTTTCTTCTCTATTGAAGCTCACCTTGTTAATTTCTGTATTTAAATTTCTATATTTACAAGTAAGATAATCTAGGCAAAATGATTTGCTATGAAATCTTCTCAGTGGACTAATAATGAATAGGCTAGTTGAACATCTATCTGATTTCAGAAAGTTGAAGGATGATTGGAGCATAAAACAAATTAAAAATATATATTGATAATCATACAATATAAATGTTTTAAAGTATTATTTTATGAAACAGTAATATAAAATGTAAACATTGTTTCTAAAATGAATCGTTTTCATAATTGTATCATGTAGTAAAAATTATAAAAACAAATAATGAGTAATCAATATTAGGCCTATAATTAACAAGGAGAGACAACAAGTTATCAAGAAAATGAGAAGAGGTCGTTCCAAAACAAATATGAGAAAAGGGAAAAATGGCTGATTATCTTCTGAAAACATATTTAACCTAACTAATAGTTTAAAAAATAAAATTATAACAACAGTGTGGTATTATTTTCAGTCCAAATCACCCAAACTTAGAGTCCCTTTGAAAATGATAACCCTCCACTTGGCTTTTTTACAGTAAAACGGTCATTTGTATGAAGCTAGTGGAAATTTAGATTTGCATAATCTACTTGGAATGATATTTGGCAAAGTACATTTTTTACTTCAAAGGCATGAAATAATTTATGGTACGTCTATTGGCTGCAATATAATTCAGCCATAAATATTATCCTCTGAAAAATGGTTGATTGACATGGGGAAATTATCACCACATGAAGTTTATTAAAATAATAGCTACATTATATTAAACATAACATGATCATAAATATATAAGAAGCCCTTGTTCATCTCTGTCTCTTCAGCCATCCATCCATTCATCTATTTGTCCTCCATCTGTCTGTCATCAAGATAGAAGAAGTAACCCCAAGGCATTCTTTTTTTCCAGATGGTCATGCTGCATTCCTTTTGTTGCATTTGTTTTTTCTAGAAAGGCATGTATTTTTATAGCTTTGTTTTTTTTCAGTTAAATTTTATTGTGGTAAAAATACTTAAAATGAGATCTACCTTCTTAGCTATGTTCAGTGCTGTTCAGCAGATCTATAGAACTTACACATTTGTGTGATTGGATTTTGTCCATTGATTAGCAAGTTCCCATTTCCCCATCCCCAAAAGCCCCAAACCACCATCCTATTCTCTAATCCTATGAGTTTCACTGTTTTGCATACCTTATATAAGTGGAACTGTGCAGTGTTTGTCCTTTTGTGACTGGCTTATTTTACTTAGTGTAATATATTCAGGGTTCATACATGTTGTCACATATTGCAGGATTGTATTCTTTTGGTAAGACTGAATAAATATATACATATATAAATATATATAAATCTCACCGTATTTTTTATTAATTTAGCCATTGATGTGCATTTACATTGTTTCCACATCTTGGCTATTGTGAATAGTGCTTAAATGAACATCTCTTTCAGATCCTGATTTCAGTTCTTTTTGGATAAATACCAAGAAGTAGGATTATTGGATAATATGATAGGTCCATTTTTAATACTTTGTAGGTATTTTTTAATTCAAAAAGAGATAACTGTACCCTAAACATGTTTAAAAGTTAAGCAGCAAAAATACATTTAAGAATCTTCCTCCTAAGCTAAAATTTCTAAAAGTGGAATTTCTGAAAAAAAGAGGTATTACAGTTTCAATTTAGAAAGATATTGGTTCTTTGCCATCCAGTGAAGCTTCACTAATTTAAACTCGTACAGTGTGCGCTTGTATCTACGTCTTATTACACTTGCTAACATTATTATCAAACTTTTGAACTTTTCTACTGTGGTAGGTAACATTTCTTAAATTCATTATGTCTTTAATAATGTATGAGGTTAAGCACTTCATGTTGTAAGGCTTTTGAATATATTTTTCTTACATAATGCCTATTCCTGTCTTTTACCACTTTCAAGTTGGCTGCTATTCTTTTAAAAAATTGATTTAAGAATTGATGACTCGAGGACTTCTTTCCAGCATGTGTTCTGTCTCTGCTCAATCATTAATTTCTCCTTCTCTACAGAATTAATACCAGTGGCATCTAATGTACTTTGGTATTTCTCTTCAAAAATATTTCCTCAACTTCACATTCCATCAGATTTACTTTCCCACCAGCCACCATGTTTATGGTGACATTTATAATAGGCATTTATAAATCCTGTCTTTGCCTTCCCATCACCCATTCTGTCCATATGTAATTCAATACTGTGTCTCATATCTTCCAGTCGACTGAAATATCCCCTGTCAATCAAACCAACTTTATCATGGCTTCTTTCTATATATCTTATTCACATTCAGTCTTCTTCTTAGAGGACCACTCATTCTTCCTAAACATTTTCTTAATTTGTGTTTAATAATATCATATTTTGTTGGTTTGCTTCCTACTCCCAAACCTTTCAGTCTCCTTTATTGGATCTTCCCTTTCAGACTAATCTCGAAATATTTCTTGATCAAGACTCAATTCTTATTTCATCTATTCTCTTTCTAGGTGATCCCTTCTACTGCCATGAGTTTAGTCTCCATCAATATGCTGATAATATCCAGGGTCCTCTGTCCATTGCTGACTTGATATCTCCACTAAGATGTCTAAAAAGCACCTTAAATTCAGCATTTCTGAAATAAAACTGACGCTGCATCCAAACATGCCCTAGTCTTCTCAAGCTGAGTTAGTAGAATTACCATATATTTGCTTGCTTAAGCCCCAGAGACAAAAAGCTATCCTTGAGTACTCTATTCATTCTCTAAGCCAAAATCATTACAATAACCTAAGAGTCCTAGCAGTATTTTTTCCAAAATATGATGTGACTTCAAGCCAAGAAACTACCATAGCTGACTGGTATCCTTGTGTTTTAGTCTGCTTGGGCTTCTGTAACTGAATGCCATAGACTGGGTCAATTAAAAAACAAATTTTTATTTTTCACAGTTCTGGAGGTTGAGAAGTCCAAGTTAGTATTAAGTGTCTGGTGAGAGTATTGCTTCCTAGTTCATAGACATCTGCTTTCTCACTGTAACCTCACATGGCCAAGCAAGATAGGGATCATCTCTATCATACCCTTTTTTATAAGGACATTAATCCCTTTAAAATGTCTCCATACTTATGATTTAATTACCTATCAAGTGTTCCACCTCCAAATACCATCACATTGGGTATTTGGAGTTCAACATATGAATTTGGGGAGGACACAGATATTCAGTCCATAGTGCCTTGCTTCTACTTCTAAACCCTGTAATAAACTCTTCATCATATAGCCTTTAAGTGGGTTTTGTACAACTTAAAAGAAGACAGCATAGCACAGTGATTATACATGCAGCATTTGGACACAGAGTGTGGTGTTCACTGAATACATTGCCCTTTCAGTTCCTTCTGTCAGGAACATTTTTCCATCAGTTCTTTGCATGGCTCTCTCCTTTCATTCAGGCCCCAGATGAAATGCCATTTCCTTGGGTGGTTAAGTCTTGACCTCCATTTCTAATAGTCATATCCCATGACACACTATTATTTTACACAGTTTCATGTGTAAAATAAATCATATTACCATCTACAGTTAACGCTTATTAATCTGGTGATTGTTTTTTGCCTGTGACCTCTAAGAGTCTAAACTCAAAAGACAGCAGGACTTGTCCACCATCTACATCATCTGTTCCCTGGACTAGAGTGGTGCATGTCATATTGTAGAACCACCATGGATTTTTGTTGAAAGAATTGATATATAAATGAATAGCTTGATGAATAAATAGATGAATAAATCTCCTCTACTAAAACCTTGAAATGAGCCTTTATGACCACCTTGTCCAGTTCTCTGAGATCATATTCCTTTATTCAGGGGTTCTGCTACACCCCACAGTTTCCCTTTTTCAACTGTTTAGAACCATGCCCACTTCTAAAGATGATTTACTGCGTGTATGAGAGATTTTATCTCTTTTGGTAAATTCCATGTTAGCAATATACCTATAAAATTATGCTATATGAACTTTAGAAAAGTACTATTGCTAAAATAACTAATTTACCAATCTATTTACTTGAACAGGAGTGTTTCAGATAATGGAAATAATTTTTAGATGCATTCTTTCTTCAATTACTAATTTGTTGTTTACAGAAAAGAAAGCCATCTATTTACAAAAAGAAGAACATAAAAATTCCGAGGAAAATACATTATGCTGTTGTAAATTAATGTTAATGTTTATTGGTACAAAAGGTCAGGTTTTATGCTGAGAGACAGTATACTTTTGTATAGAAAACATTTAAATATTCTACTTTCTAAAATATACAGAAATGTCAACTTTTGATTCAACAGGAATAAAAGGCTAAATATTTCTACTGGTTATGGTATTTATTCAAATGCTAATCTGTTAAAAAAATCTGTGTTTATGTATATACAGTTGTACAATAATTTCCTGTACAGGTTAGCCTTTTGGGGGTGGGGGTCTTATGTGCTTTACAGAGACTATTTTAGCATACCTAGGAGTTTCAAAGAGTATAAACAAAGAAAGAAAATGTGTTCTCTCTAAAGAAATTAAAATTCCCATAATCAAGTAGCTTTAGAAATAGACATGAGATTAATTTTGCTTACCATGAGATTGCTTTGCCAGGGTTCCAAAGGACACATGTCACTTTGCATAATAACTTAAGTTCAGAAACACTACAGAAAAGGTAGCACATTAGCAAACTTTCATGTTTACCTTTCTATAATGTTTCTCCATTTCTAACAGTAACTAGTTCTGGACTCCTGTCATACATTTAAGTTTTCAATAGAAATAATGCTCTGCAACTATGTCCTTTTCTGTTGTTCTCTATGCAGTATAACTTGCTTTACTAAGAAAAATAAGAGTTAATTATTTAAAAAGAATAACATATCTTTAGTATCTGGATTTGAAAACTAAAATATGATTATGTAATCTGTCAATATTCTTGGAAATCAATTTACTTAATAAGTTTCCAGTATTAAAAAATATAAAAGAATTACTGGCTTGCAAGAACAATATACTGAAGGTGTTGCTTAGTAATTTGAATTAATAAAATAGTGGGATGAGTTTTAAAATGGCATACTATGCTCTTGTGTTCACTAATTGTAGATATTCTGTTAAATTACTTTCTCTTTGTTTTAGGAATTTAAAATCAATAAAAGAAGTGTATTGAGGTTCTTTGTCAGGGGTACTATATTTTAAGGTTATAAGTGCTATCAAATCATATAGAACAAAGGATTTGTTTTTATATGTTTATGATTTTTACTGCTTGATTCATACTTTGAAACATCATGAAATGTTTTTAAAAAGAAATGATTGTCCAAAATATCCACGTTACTGCACTGTGACTATTTATGAAATAACAAATCATATAGACCCGACTGTTTTTCTGAAGTGCTTAGTTGGAAAGGAAATCAATGGCAAAAAAGTACTCATTCTATACAAAATTCATATTAAGCACGGTAATTTCACCACAATGTTGTGAGTTAGATGTCATTATTATACACATGTAAACATAGGGAAACTGAGGTACACTTGCCTAACTTTACCAGGATGATATAGCTTGAGTTTAAATAGAGTTGGAATCTGAGCACAGTCCTCAATGTGTATCTGGTATAAGCATATGATATAGATATATATTTTTTTATCTATTATATATATTTCTGTAAAATTGTACACATGCACATGCATTTTCTGGGATATATATATATATATATATATGAGAGAGAGAGAGAAGGAGGGAAACATAATTTTGAAATTATGTGTACATATTTAAAAATAAAGGCAAAAATAATTGTTATATTTTACAAAGTTTACAATGATTATTTAGTTATTACTCTACAGTGGAAGATAGAATATTATGGTTATAAGCTTCAAATTTAATTTTCAAATGAACTACAATTTAAATCAATTATTAAGCAATCTATTGATTAGCTTGTCAAATACTTATAAATTTTAACTGTCCATGATAATGCTATCTACCCTAGAGTAATGGCTTTTCAAATTACTGTATCAATCAGAAGTTAGCTGGCACAAATCATTTGGTGGGGCATTCTAACTGCTACTTTTCTTCCTTTTTTTAAGCTAGAAAGATTATTCAGCAAACCTATCTATACTGAATATGCTGGATGAAAAACTGAAAAGTTTTCTTTATATATGTATTATTTTATTACATAATTCAGCAATAATTATTAGTGATGGCAAGTAGAAAATAACAGATATTTTTTCTTTAAATACTTCACAGCCACATATGTTCCTTTTAAGCTTTTTCTATTTATATGTTTAGATTTGTTAATATTTCCTCTCAATCCCTTCCTTCTTTTCTTCCTTCCTTCTTTTCTTTCTATCCCTTTGTTTTGTGTTTCTACATACTTTGCATGTTTGGTTATAGTTCTTTCTTACAATTTGTTTTTAATTTAAAGAGAAGTATGTATTCTCTGAGTAGTATTTTAGATTTTGAAAGCACTGAAGCTTAGGGGTTAGTAATTTACAGGAAGAGAAGATACTGGAAATTATTTATCACATATATAGAGAATTAAAAAATACTCTGGGATCTTAGATATAATTCCAGTGAGTTTTTATTTTTTTATTATTTTTTATCAAAAAAATAATAACAAACATATTTTTAAAAGGTGCACTATAAAATGTTACTTTTGAAGTTTGATGATTTAGGAAATCCTTACAAATAATGTTAGATAAGCATGCAGATACAAATGTAAATGTACAAATTATACATAGTTTTATAAAATTATTTTACTTGCTTTAATTCTTGTCCCCAACCTGCCCCTAACCCATGCTCCCACTACCAAACATGACCCATTCATTCTCTTAATCCATAGAGGAAAAAAATCTTGATATAAACTAAACTGAAGATGCTAACAAACAGTGAATTTATTATAGGGATGATATTGAATTTAAATTTATTTTTTAATTTGCAATATGCTATAATTGTTAGCCATTACAATATGAAAGAAATTTAATGAAAATTAAGAAATGAGATATGATTGATTGATTTTAAACTGTGTTCTTATTCTAACAATATATTTAATGCTTCTCTCTTTTTTAAAGTAGTTTGTATGGTTTAAATGCATAATCAACACTGATACATTGTTACATAGTGTGTGTAATATCTAAGAACTCAAGCAAAATGATAAACAATCAAGTTACTATTATACTTATATAGTGCATTGTTGTCAAACAAGATACAAACAAAATAAAAATAATTGCTATCATTCTAAAGATTTCTATTTTGGAATACAGATAAAAATTATGGGTATATGAGAGTATTTTTAAAAATATATGTTACAGGAGCCCTTAAATATATTTGTTTCAGTAATGATTCATACACACACAAACACACACACATGCATATATGTGTGTTTTGTTTCTTTCAGATCTGACCTCGACGGTATAAAGACTACCAGTATAAATCAGATATATTTTTGGAACTCAAAGAAATTACATCCTAGTAAGAAATCACACAGTACCCCTATGAAAAAGAACATTAAATGTGCACGCACTCACACACACACGTACACTTTATTAACCACCTTGATGGTGCTTCCATGTTAAAAGCATGGTGTATCTCATGATTACACAGTAGGATCTTCTTCCATTATCACTCTCTTTAGTGCTGCTATGAGCTCGTATGTTATCTCTGGAGCAAAAGTCTCATCCCTTGCTTCTAGGACAGCCAGAGAGACTCTTGGTTTGGAGAGGCCCTTACATTTAAAGAAAAGCCATAGCTCCATGCCATGCCCAGGCACAGGCTTCATTTCAGGCACCCTGCTTCCTGAGTGTGCTGATGATGGCTTATTACTCAATACTTCCAGGACCTACTGTACTCCTGATTCTAATACTTTGTGAGATTATTAACTCCATGTTAATAAATATATAATTTTAATTTTAAAGAATTATTTTCAAAATGTTTCTTTGATATTATACAAATAAGTAGAGATGCAACTGCTTCATTTGGGTAAAATGATCTAACCACAGTATTTGACTTAGAAGCAACTGAAAAAGCTTCTTTATTTTGTTAATATGAATTTTAAAATGGAAGGGATAATTTAAAGTTAAAAAAACAACTGTTTCATAATCCAGTTTCCTAGATTGTTTTTAATCAGAATTTTGAAGGGCATTGGTTACAGTGAATGCTTATGTCCATTAGGATTTGCACTAGTATTTGTTCTAATTATACCTGAGGTTTCCTGTCATATCCTGAGCTTTCTCAGAGGAGAAAATTAGCAGATTGTCTTCTGGAACAGAAATTTGCTCAGCATTATTGTATTTTCCTAAATAATCATTAGGGAATATCCTAACGGTAGTTGGAAGGAATGGTAAACACAACTACCCAGTAGCATTGTCAGTGTCAGTATTTAATTAATTATTACACTGGAAGTTTCATTGGTCTTATGAAAAATATGCCTTATTAAAAAATAGAAAACTTTACATAAAGAAAGGATGCCATCATTCTTTCTCATCAAAATATCACCAATTTATTTTCTTATATTGGGTATTATACTGTGTTCTGTATAGTTTTTATAGGCTTAATGTTATTTAGATATAGTATATGAGTTTAACTTTATTATATATTATTTAAACCTTACAAGAAATTTTACTTTAAAAATTATTCATGGATCAAAGAAACTAAAGAAGTCAATCTTTTTTTAAAGAGTCACTTGTAGTCAGTTGCTAATTCACCTTTATATCATGTTTTTATAAATACATAATTTTTAGAATTATCCACTTCAGATTTTTCTTTGAAAATCTTTTGTTAATTGTCAGAATTTGATTTACTGTAAAGAAGCTGCCTATCAATTGGCATTGCTTGATTGATGAGACATAGGAATGATCTTAGTTGTTGCTTAAGGTAGTGGTATAATTTTCAGACTCCCTTAAGGTAACTAGAAAAAGAATAATGTAGCTCTCCACTTACATGAATGAGAAAGGATTGCTGGAATTGGTCTAGTATGTTGGCTTTTTTAGCATGTTTACGTGCTAGAATAATTTCACCATGATGTTACCTTTTCTTCCTGGAAAGGAAAATCATTGTATTTTACACCTCAAGTGACAGACTATAAAAATGGTTACTTCAAAAAGTAAGGGCTTAATGAAGGGGTAAATTATGTTTTTGAGCATGGAAACCAAATTTAATATTAGGCAGCAGGCATCTGTGAAATAAAATTTACTTTTATGTAATTTTACAAATGTACTTTGCCAGAGTTGTGCAGTCTGCCTTCTGTCACTAACTCAGGCCCTGTGAAGGCATATTCAATGTTGGAACAACAATTGCTCTCTTGACCTTTTTGTGCAGTTGCCCGTCCATCAGGAATCCTTCCCACTACCCCGTCCACCCCTGCTGTGTTCTTTCACTACCACCCACTCCTCAGAAGTGCATGTGCGTGATGTGCCAACCTGTTATCTAAGCAGGCAGGGAGCCCTGGTTCTCTTGGCAGAAGGTAGTTGAGTGAGGAGGTGTATGTGTCCTTTTCTTTGATAGTTAGCTGTTGTTCTACCAAGTTTTGGGGTGGGTGTGTTTTTCATTTCAAACTCAAATCATCATTTTACAAGTATCTTCAGTTTCCCCTGATATTAATATGTGTGAGTAAAAAATGGATCAAAATGAAATAGTAAACAGAATCAAGAATGGGAAATGGAAATTTAATTATGCAAAACTGTCGTCTTTAATTTCTTAGCTACACTGCTAACTGGGCCTTTGTGATCCCAGCAGTCACAAAGATTGCACAGGTTTTTGATACTATGCTGAATAAATACCCCTAAATAATCAGCGTGTGATCTTGAAACACTGTTTCTGTTAGATTATAAATTGTTAGCACTTTGACACAAGAGGTACTTGATATTTCAGTCAATGACCGGTTCACTGAAGACTGTATTTTTCATCTTGTCGTCATGTTGTAAACTGTTTACTAACTCAGGCAATAGTCGATCTCAGTAATGAGGCTATACACTTAACCATTGAGCAGCAACCAGAAGTGAGGGTATATTTCTGTTAAAACACTTGAATGTTGCTCATGGAGAAATGAGTCTTAATATCAGTTCCACCCTTGATGTAACAAGTGCTCTTTGGTGAGCTGAACTCCTTTAATGAGATTATTTGTAAGCATAATGGGGAGTATGGAAATGTGCCAATTGAAGAGTCAGTGGGAGAGGAAAATAGGGATAATGAGTGACAGGGAGAGAAACAGGCCAAGCAAATCAGGCACATTGAAAACCTGTAACATCAAGTGGGTGAATTATAGCTGTAAGAGGATGTCTAATGGTAATCATTGATGTATTTTATACTCAAGAGTGTGAAAGTCACTTTATGCATTCTATTTTTGATAATTAAGAGATTACTCTTATAGGTTTGCCACCTTTCCTTTTGCAAATGGCAAGCCTCCAGATCATTTCTGTACTATCACACTGTAGAGGGAAGTGGCAATAGAACAAGCTCTCAATAAGCACACTAAAATTCCTAAGTTATTGCTATTAAATAAATATTTTGTAAAATAACTCTGTTATATTTTTTCCAAATTAACATATTTCTTTTTAACAGAGACACTGAAGCTACATTTAAACAGAGTTGAAAGTGGTACAGGAGTGAATCCTGTAGCTATCCAGATATAGAGAAGAGCAAGTACAAAAGCCTGGAGGAGTGGGAGAGTGGTTAGCAGGTTTGAGGAACATCAAGGAGACCGGTATAGCCAGAGTGAATCAGTGAGCAAGGAGAAGAGTAGTGGAGAGCAAGTAGTAGGAAGGGGGCACAAAGCCAAGGCCTTCATCATAAGAACTTTGTCTTATACCCCAAATACATTGTGAAGCCATATTTCTTTATGAAAATATAAAGAGAAATCTAACATTAAGAGAATAGGGGAATGGATATCTGAAATAATAATTTTACTATATATATATATATATATATATATGTTTCTCTTCCTATCTCCTGGATGTCTATGCAAATATATTATTGAGAAATATTTATTGCAGCATCTCCTTAGCACTTGTATGTTTTCTAAATGGTTTTTCTTTAATTGTTGTTTGTCAAACTATGATTCCTTTCCCTTCCTACAACTCCAAATTATGGCATGTTTTAAGCTGTTGATAATTAATATAGTTTTATATTTTAAGCAGTAGACAGAGGAGGAGGTTTAATTGACAACAAGAATCAGGAATAAAGCATGTTAGTTGACTGCTGTTGAGAAAATATGGAAGATGTATCTAGGGTAGAGAAGCAATGCCGACGTGAAGGAAGATTTTGTCAGTTTATAATCTTCTCTAAATATTTGAGTACTTTCAATGGAGTCATATGTTAAAAGTTAAAATCCTGCTTCTGATATTATACTAGAACTTTAGATGAATGGCTTAATCTTCATGAACTTTACTTCCCTTTTCTTTAAAATGAAAATTATACCTATATTATAGATTTGATACTTGAATATAAAATGAGGTCCTTGACTTCCATCCTTCTCCATATACTTCCTTCTCTCTTGCCCTGCTTCGTGACCCGTCATGCAATGACCCTAAAGGAGATTGCCCATAACAATTTGACAGATGTCATCATCATTACCTGTGTCCCATGCTCTTACTGATCTTGATGCTCAATTTATAATAATGTATTTCTATCAACATGTAAAACATCACATTATAAAGGGATCAGCCAGCATAGACACACACACACACACACACACACACACACACATTCTCTTCTACATGTCTTTTTCAGAAAAAAAAGAAGTTTCTCTCTTTTTTTTTTTTTTTTAGTTAAGACCATTTTTAACTTTATTTAAATGGAGTTATAATCTATGTATTCTTTTGTGTTTGGTTTCTTTCTCCCAACATGGCATGTTTAAGATTCAGCCATTTTGTTGTGAGTAGCTAATAGTTCATTTATTTTATTGCTGAATAGAATTTTATTATAGGAATATGCTCAAATTTATTTTTTTGAATTTTATTTTTTTACACAGCAGGTTCTTATTAATTATCTATTTTATACATATTAGTGTATATATGTCAATCCCAATCTCCCAATTCATCCCACCACCACCACCCCCTGAAGTGTTTCTCTTAGAGTGTTTCACTTAATATCTTATTAAAAGCATAAGGATGTGATGATAAAAATGGAACAATACAGAATATGTGGAATAAATCTTACTCTAGGGTTCACAAGAACAATCTTGAAGTCAGGTGAGTCCCCATATGCAAATGACTCTTGTATTTTTTTGGTGGGGCCCTTACATTTGTTGCTGCTGTTACTTAAATCAAGTGCAAAGGCAGACCTTCTCAAATTTAGAGTTACAGTTTTCATTTGGAAGACAATTACATAAAATAAGACTTCAGTTTCTTAAGTTAGTATTTGAAAATTGGAAGTGGTAGACACCTGGGGGAACTACGTTTACATTTAGGGAATTTCAGAAATGTGTCCCTTTAAAATATCCAATATTATTAAAATACTCTATGCTATTCATGTTTGAAATATACTTCTCTAATTGGTTGCTTTTGAATAATGCCATTAAATATATGCTAGTTTCATTATAAATATTAGTAATCTGTATATACCACCTTAAGTAAAGTTAGTTTGTCCTGTTGCTGTTAAATTTGGATCACAGTTGCACTCCGTGTTTTTTTCCTCTTCTCTTTCAGTATTCAGCCCTCTCAAAGAATGAGTGTATGTCTGTTTGTTTTTAAAATGCCACCTGTAGACATTCATTTTCTTTCAAGATAGAGGTCAAATAGCCCAAAAGTATTTTAGTACAACAATTTAAGAAGTGTTTTAAATTAATAAAATTGGGAGGAGCACATGGCATCTTTATACATATAATATTTCCTATGTTTTAAAGATTAATTTCACATGTTTTACCACAAATTCAGTGTTTTAAACCCTATAAAATGATTTGCAATATAAATTAAAAACTAGAGTTGAACTTTCAGCTTTTGAAATAATACAAAATACTGTTATTGACAATGAAATGATAATATCATTTTTCTGTCTGTCCACGAAACATTTCGCCCATCTTTAAAAGTACTTGAGGGCTTCCCTGGTGGCGCAGTGGTTGAGAGTCCGCCTGCCGATGCAGGGGACACGGGTTCGTGCCCCGGTTCGGGAAGATACCACATGCCGCGGAGCGGCTGGGCCCGTGAGCCATGGCCGCTGAGCCTGCGCATCCACAGCCTGTGCTCCACAACGGGAGAGGCCACAACAGTGAGAGGCCTGCGGACCAAAAAAAAAAAAAAAGTACTTGAAATCTGAATGTAATAGTTTTAATTCAAAGGGATAGAGCATATTATTAAGTCTGGAAGACTGATTTATCATATGCAGTTATAACAAGCATATCAGATCATTTCATTCTTTCAACCTGTTCAAAACAATATTTTTCATAAGTTCATTATGCTTCCTTACATATTATTTTTCTGAACAGCCAGTGTGAGCTTAAATCTCAAAACAAACAAACAAACAACAAAACAAACAAGAATGTGGTGCCACAAAAGGCTGAAGGATATTTGAACTGTATCAGCTACATTATTTAAAAAGCCTTTAATTAAAATAATCTCTCAACTTTTGTAAATTTATCATTCTGAGCTTAAGTTAACATAAAATATGAGATCTTAATATTGAAAATTCTTTATCACATAAAAATGCCGTTTAAAACTTTTAAAGTGACATCAGAATCCTTATATATTCTCTGAGGAATAAAAAGGTCAAAACACCTATATCTTTTTTTCCATTGGCATATATTGCTATAAACTTTCCAATTAAATAAATCATTTATTTAACTATCATGTAAAGTCCATTACCTTAATTGTGGAAGAAAATGAAATTTTATTAAGGATTGGCATGATTGCAATGACTGGATATAATAATGAGACCATCAGAATAATTTGTCATGAAATGTCATCATCCACCTTCATGTTCCTATTTATTCCCCTTACCATTGCCTCTTGGTATATGTGGGAGGACAGTCCCTACATGTGGAAAATGCCAGTGTAGGTGGGCAATGGCTGCTTTACAGTTGCACAGAATCATTTCATCAAAGAAAATGATATAATCATTATATTTCAGTATAGTTAAGTGTAATATCTAAAATGCTTGTGTTCTTTTCATTTATTTATTCAGATAACTTATTCAAAATTATTTTCCTAAGCACTCTTGTAGATGTTTGATAGATAATCAGTAAACTGAGGCAAAATATCCATTTATATGGAACATCTGGTTGACTGCTGTTCACATGTATGCTCACTTATGTTATAAGAAGGAAAATCAATAAAATAGGTACTTTTTCTGACTTTATAATAATATAAGTTTTAAGGAGCATTAAATGAGTTTATTTAGATGGAGCATTTTAATTCCTTTCTTGGTACATGTTAGGTGTTAAAAAACAATGTTTTATATCATTATAAATATTCATCAAAGATTTCTTAGTGAAGGTAATGAATTATTTGACAATTTATTTTTGATAACCTGTTAATTTATTTCTACTATTTTTCTGCTTTTGATTTTCAAAAAGCAAAGTTGATTACCTAACTTTAGTCTAATACTCACCTTTACCATCACTCTTATGTGGGCAATTTTTTAAAAAAGACTCTTTTTCATCACAAAGAAAAGAGCTAGGAGTTTCAGATTCTCTTAGAGTAAATTGGATAATAAAAAAAAGCCATATCTACTCCAAAATGTTTAATCTTTTATACTTTGAACCTGAACCAAAATTCAGGGCACACTGTCCCAAATATTTATTTTCTTAAATGACTTCCTCAATATTTTTTCAGTTGGTGTTTTTCAAACTATTCAAAACCGAGCAAGTAAATCATAAATTGAATTAAAAAAATAAACAAACTCCAGCCACGGCAGCAACATCTTCACACGCACTCACTGACACACAAAGATTTGAAATGTAGAGATTCTACCATGACTGAATAACTTTATAGACATGCAATATCAATGCTAAGAAATGATAAAACCTGTTCTTCCTTCCTCATACAGTATGCATCTTAAAAAATGAAGTGGAAAACCGAGTATTTAGTCAGGCAATTTTATCAATAGCCTTAACCTAAGTAGATGACTCAGGCTTTAAAGAGCTCTTTTCAATAACAGATGGCCAGTTGTAGTCTGGGTGAAACAGTTAAATTCCCCAAGCAGTGCTCTTGGCTTAGCCAGTGTATAAACTGTCTTAGTTTCTTCACAAGAAAAATGTACCAAGTGCAATTTACAAGTCTACAGATAAGTGGATTTGCTAAGAATACCATATTTTCCTGATTGGATCCAGAGCAAGGAATCAGATAAAGCTATAGGGATGTTGCATATATAGTCCTAGTCCTTTATACTTCAGTTATCACCCAGGAGTTGTGTGACTTTATTTGGTCAAATTTGCCAACTTTGTGAGAACTTATCCATGGATTTCTACATGAAAGCAAGAGAAGGGAATTATTGGAATCACTTTATAAAGTTGTGACTTTTCCATAAGCAATATTATTTAAATGTAAGTGTAATTCTCCCTGGAGCCCTCATGAATCAATTATGGGTATGAAGGAGTTCAGATGAGAGCCAAGCATAAATGTACAAACCAAAGTATTAAGGTAAAGAAAAATTACCTGGGTCATAAAGAAAGGACAAGATTTAAGTTTGGGGACGTTTAAAATTTAAGAACAACTGTTAGAATGTTCAGAAACCATCTTGTCTTTAAATATAATATTTAATCTAGACATAATTCATGATAAAGTTTAGCATTGTCTTCTTAAGGTGGATAATATTTATATTTTCTTCTATTAAATAACTTTTTTTTTTTTTTTTTTTTTTTTGCGGTACGTGGGCCTCTCACTGTTGTGGCCTCTCCCGTTACGGAGCACAGGCTGTGGATGCGCAGGCTCAGCGGCCATGGCTCACGGGCCCAGCCGCTCCGCGGCATGTGGTATCTTCCCGAACCGGGGCACGAACCCGTGTCCCCTGCATCGGCAGGCGGACTCTCAACCATTGCGCCACCAGGGAAGCCCATAACTTTTGTTTTAAAATTTAAATTATGAGTACTAGAAAGTATGATAGTATTGCTCATTTCATTCTATATAGCAATTCCAGATAGTTAGATAGAAAAGATCAGGAAAGTTGATTTACAAAATGAAATACGTGGGAGAACAGGTGGAAGGATACATAAGTACAGTATGGATTTTAATGTTTTATGATAAGTTTTGTAAAGTGAGCTATCAATATTTTTACTTAGTTTGTATTCTAAACAAATGCTGTAGACAAAAGTGTAGGTTTCTACCAAAACGCTACTTATATTTTTGTTAAAGACCTGACAATATCAATTATTTTTTATGTTGGAAAGGAATTAAAACAACCTTCCCAGAGAAATTTGTTTTGCTTAATTCCTCTGAGTGGATATGCATGAGACCACTGAATATATAGTTCATCATCCAATTTATAGAGGGCCTGAACTGAGTAAAAAGGTAAAGGAAGAGTGGAAGTCTCACTTTCTCTTCTTAAGCTGAAACATCTACCTTCTCCTGCTCTTGGACATTGGAGGTCCTGGTTCTCAGACTTTTGACTCAGACTGAATTATACCACCAGCTTTTCTGGTTTCTCAGCTTGCAGGTGACATGTTGTAGCATATCTCAGCCTCCATAATTGCTTGAGCCAATTCCCATAATGAATCTCCTCTTACATGTTTCTGTATACCCTAATCATCCTGTTACTCTGGAAAACCTTGACTAATAAAGATATAGCTACTGAGAAGTGGGGATGCTGCTGTAACAAACACCTAAAAGTGTGGAAGCGGTTTTAAAACTAGGTAATGAGTAGAAGCTGGAAGAGTTTTGAAGTATATGCTAGAAAGAGTCTTTATTGCCATGAATGGACCAGTAAAAGCAGTTCTCATGAGATATCAGAAGGAAGAGAGCTACAGAGAAAACCTACATTTTAAAGAATACTTAAGTGTTTGTGAATAGAATGTTAGTAGAAATATGAACCGTAGAGGCTATTCGTACGAGATCTCAGGCAGAAATGAGGAACATGTTAATGAAAACTGGAGGAAAGGTGATCCTTTGCTATGAAGTGTCAGAGCCTGGCTGAATTATGTTTGTGACCTAGTATTTTATGGAAGGTAGAGCTTGTGAGAGATGAAATTGGCTATTTGGCTGAGAAAATAAGCAAAATGTTGAAGGAGCAGCTGGCTTCTCTTGAATGCTTATAGTAATGTGAGAAGAGAAACAATTTTAAGATGGAGTTGTTAATCAAAAAGGAAGCAGAACTTAAAATTTTGGAAGCATCTTGGCCTATCCATAGTAAAAGGAATTTAAAAAAAAAGCTTGTGAGTTAACATGAAGGTTGTAGCCAAATTTGATAAGAATCTTCTGGATTGGCCATCTTAACAGCAACTAGGAGCTACCTCAAGAGAGTGGGAGAGATTGGTCAGCCGTGTAAACAGAAGTCTGGGCCTATTGTCCAAGACAACGGAAAAATGGCCCCACAGGCATTTCAGAGATCACTGGGCTGCCCTTCCTGTCACAAGCCTAGAGTGCTGCAGGGGTTTATGGGCACAACGATTTTGAAGGAGGGGCTGCATCTATTTGATGCTTGCTTACATTGTGAACTCCACTCCCTGCATTCCAGCACCACACTCCTCGGCCACTGCAGGTGCAGCTCCAGCGAGTCCTGGTATGGCTTGCACTGTATCAAGCAAAGCATGGGGGACCTGACTGCCTTCACCTAGATTTCAAAGGTTGGAGCCACGTGGAGCCACTAACACATAGCTGAGGCAGAGGACCGCTGCAAGTGTGGGGCCATCACAGAGAATCCCCACTAGAGTAATACTAGTGGAGCCTTGCGGATGGGGCCACCCCCTCAGCCCCAGACCAGTAGAGCCACCAGTTAGTGATTCCATCCTGGGATAGCTGCAGAAATTCCACTCCAACCTGTGAGAGCTGAGGAGTAGACTGTACCCAGCAAAGCTGTGGGGATGGGAATGCCCAACCCCTGCCCAGTGTGTCCAGAAGGTGGGTCATTGAGCCAAAGAGCATTGTTCTCAAGCCTTGGGATTTAGTGTGGTTTGTCCCATTAGATTTTAGACTTACCTTAGACCTTTTACTCTTTTTTATTCCTTTCTGTTTCTCTTTTTTGGAATGAGAATGTGTATCCTCTGCCTGTCCCATCATTGTATTTTGGAAAGACACAGCATGTTTGATTTCACAGGTTCACAGCTGGAGAGCAATTTGCCTTAGACTCAATCATACCTTGAGTCTCACCCATATCTGATCTAGATGATATTTGGATGAGGCTTTGCACTTTAGACTTTTGAGCTAATGCTGGAACAAATTAAGGCTTTGGGGGCTATTGACATGGAATGAATATATTTTGCATATAAAAAGCATGAATTTTGGGGGCTAGGGGTAAAATATTATGGTCTGAATGTTTGTGTTCCCTTAATTTTAATTCCCAAAGTGATGATATTAAGAAGGGGGGCCTCTGGGAGCTAAATAGGTCATGAAGGGGGAGCCCCTCATGATTGAGATTAGTGCCCTTTAAAAGAGGCCCCACAGAGCTCCCTAGCCCTTTCTTCCATGTAAGGATACAGTAAGAAGTCTTCAACTTGAAGGATGGCCCTCACTGACCATGCTAACACCTTGACTTTAGACTTGCAGACTCCAGACTATGAGAAGTAAATTTCTGTCAGTTATAACCCACTAAGTCTGTGGTATTTTGTAATAGCAGCCCCGACTAAGAAACCAATTGGATCCATGTTTTTCTTAATACAGTCAGCCCTCTATATCTGCATATGCTAAATGCACAGATACAGAGGACCTATATATGTTACTTTATATCAGGACTTGAGCATCCATGAATTTTGGTGTCTGTGGGAGGTCCAGGAACCAATCACCCCCTGCAGATACCAAGGGGCGACTGTCCTACAATGTTTACCTATAGTAAAGGGCCAAAATATCTCAACTTACTCTTAGGATATATCTCTAAAAGATCATCACTATACCTAAGGTCATCTAGATTTTATCCTATGTTAGTCATAAAATAACTTGCCGGGATTTTTATTAGGATTGCGTTGTATCTATAGATCAAATTGGGAACAACTTGACATCGTGACTATATTGAGTCTTCCTGTCCACGGACATGGAATATCTCTCCATTTATTGGGTTCCTCTTTGACTTAGTTCATTAGAGTTTTGTACTTTATACAGCGTTTTATAAGAAAGTCCTGAATGTCATCAGTTTTATTTCATATCATGCAGTGGCCAATTGAAAACATAATACCAATATATTGTTTGGTGTTTTATTCTTACTTTTGTCTCTCCCTTTTCTCTCATTCATGCCAGGATTGCTTTGCCTAATAAAATACTAGAACATATACACATTTTTCTCAGGCTCTACTTTCTGGAGAACCCAAGCTCAGACAATTGATAACTAAGTATGGCCCTAGAAAGCAGACCCTCAGATTAAGAGCAAGGAGCTTAAATGCTTATAGTTCTGATAAAGACCACATTGCTGAGAGTAAATATAGTGATTATAACTCCTGGCATTCAGTAGCACCAAAAGTATTAATAATGCTTTGAACAAGTTACAGGTGGAATCTAGGGCATTAGGATATGTGATGTTTGTGGTGTTAGGACTGCACTGGGCTATGGCAGTTATATGAATGAGGGCACTCTCAACAGCTAACTCTTCCAGTACCTGGGCATCAAATACTACCTCATGGCATACTGTGAGTAGCTTCTATAAAGTTTTTCAGAAGCTGCAGTATCAGGACAGAGCCTAATTGTAAGGGTCTGTATAACATAATTAAGTGTGAAATCTCAACAAGTCTCATTTGTCAATGTTAGGACTTTGATAGGAGAAGAGTAGAACTGTGAAATTTATGATGAGGAATATGGATGAACAAGTCTGATATATTTGAATTCCCGAATTCCACTGAATTCATTATTTCAGCAGAAGCTGTCCCCATCCCCTTGTTAGAGGAAAACAGCCTCCCCTTGAATAGTGACTTTGAAATGACCTCACTTGAATCAGATGCTTACAGAGATGAAAATCGTTTCCATAAAATAAATTTCCCTGACTCCCTTCATTGACGCTAAGGCAATTACACACATCAGATTAAGCACGGTCCAAACAGGGAAATAAAATCCCTCTTCCATAAGGAAGAAATAAGGAAATAGTGTACACATTAAAGGAAGTAAAGAACCTAGCTAGTTTTTGCTGGCAGGAATTATTGGACAATATTTAGGCATAGATCTTGAGTATGCATCCAGGGGTTGGAAAATATGGTTTAGAAGGGGACAACTTAATTACTTTTGAGAGTTTATTTCCACTGTAAAATATCCTAATGACCTATTAATCTGGCTACTTAAATCCTGCACTCAATTACAGTAAATTGGGAATAAATGTTGTTACTTCTTTGACATAGTAGTGAGAATGAAATCAGAAGACTCAGAGAATATGGGAAGGTAAAATGGATTTAATATTTAAGAACCCAGAATAGCCTAGATAGTACTCTCTTCAATAAAGCAATAAGAAATGAATTTAGAGGGGGTGTTATGCACCTAGTATAGACTATTCTTTGCCCAGGGGGTAGGCACAAAGCATGTGGATCTTTATTTTCCATGATTGGAGCTGTCCATTTTGAGGTGTGTTTTAGTGTATTCATTTTGGCATAATGCCAGGTAGGATAGGAAGGGTTTATTGTGAACTTAGAATGTCACGGTAGAGACTTGTCTCAGGCAGATCAAATACATATTTAAATTACATGAACATGTAACCCTGCTGCCCAAGTTACCTGGCTCTGTACAAATGAATTTCCTTCAACTCATGCTATGAGTTGATGGGGGTTCCCTTTGACCAACTGATGGAGTAGGATAAATCTCAGCTTATTCACAGATGGATTATTGCAGTATGTTTGTGTTAGGTGAAAAGGGACTGTTGCCTCACTACAGCTTTGTATTACAAAGGGGTGGTACTAAAGTATAGTTATGAGGGACATTATTCCAGTGGGCCAAGATGTGTGAGGTCACCTTGTTGTCACTTTCTGTGGATGAGAAGTGGCCAGAAGTATGGGTATACATGAAATCTGGGACAGCAGTAAAAGGTCTGATTGATCTGGATTTGGAAATTAAAAAAAAAAAAAAAGAAGGAAGGAAGACTGGAAGGTAGAGTTCTGGGGAAGAGACATGTGGGTAGACACATGGGAGTGGGCACACAGCATAAGGATCTTTTTTTCCATGTTCGTGCGTACCAGAATGACTAATACTATGATTTTCATAAGCCTTTCTTATCCCACCCAAGTTTGGGCAGTAGTCCAGGAACAACAAAATTATGTAACTGATGAAATCAATGCATGGGAGTCATAATATATGCACTAGTGCTTGTAGGCTGATCTAGCTAATTGCTACTGCTGCACAACCACACTGCCATTAGCAGAGACCAATGATGGGTCTCAGGATGACATCATCCCTCAGAAAGACTAGTTATATGGTTAGTGCCATGTCACCTATCTTAAATATCTTCATGCTCTGAAAAGGGCAGCAGTACATACTCACTGGTATCTCTACTTACTCTGGATATGTATTCATCTTCTTATCTCATAGTCTCTCTGTCAGCACAAGCACACAACCTGATTATTAAAGTGCCCTCTTATTGGCTCTCCTTCTTTCTCTCCTGTCTTCTTTTTTTCCCTCAACCCAGAACCCTAGGACTGCACTACCTATAAAGTAGTAGCGCATAGCTTTTACTCAGGTTCTGTGTCCTGGGGAACCTAGAGTAAGACAATAAGTACATAATAATTTTAATCATTCTTTATCTGACATCCATATCAAAATCTTTTTTATGATATATATCAAAATCTTTTATTTAAAGCCACAGTTTTTCTCTTTTAAGTTATTTTGACAACCCTTCTCTGTAGTCTTTATTTTGCATTCAAATTTATCTTCCTATAACTCAGATGTGATAGTTATCCTGCTCAAAAAACTTAAAATCATTATATGATTGCTCATCACTGCAGGTTAAAATCCAAAGTTCACAGCAGAGCATGCATAGTCATCCAGCCTTCAGAACAAGTGCAAGTTAACCTCTCATACTCTTTTCCCCTGTCAGTGACTCTGAGCCTTACTCAGTTTTAAGCCTTGTCAGTGATACTACTCCCTTTGTCTAAAAAAAGCCTTTATACTTACAATTCCTGGTTTCCTACTCTGTGATTTTTCACAACTCAGATATAAGAAAAAAGAAGGAAGTGCTGAAAAGACCAAGTAACAAAATGTGACACAGACAAAGAGATTATAAATGAGGAAAATCACAGAAAGTTGAGAAGTGTAATATATACACTTCTCAGTATATAAATATATATACACTTCTCGATATATCTTATTGCCTTACAGATATTTCAAGACTGACCTAAGATTTGGAAGTACTTTAAATTAAGTATATCAAGGCTTACACTATGAGGTATATACTAATTATCTGTATAGGTCCCAGAGTGTTTAGTTCTGGTCTGATACATAAAATACTTTTTGAATGCCAAGATTTTAGTCAACTCAGTTTACAGAATAAAACTCAATGATAGTTATGTTAACTGTGTATTGGTTTCTGTAAAATTATATGTATAATTTAAATGTATTTATTGCATCATATATTTATGTGTGTGTGTGTAATATATATATATATATATATAAATAAAGAGAGAGTGAGAATATGGTAGAAGTTTTTTGCAAATAGGAAGCTATGTAAGAAAAATATGCATTGCCTCTCCTGATGGATAGCTCTAGGAGACCAGATAATCTCTCCATCTTCTGTCATGATTTGTTTGTGGCAAGAAGCCTGAGACATTTCTTTTTCAGACATACCTTCTGAATCAGTCTAACAAATAGAGTCTCACAGATTATGTGCACCAACCACTGGTCACTCTCAAAGAAAAGGAACTTGACAATACACATTACTAGAAACATTTACATCTTTCCTTTTAAAACAAACAAAACCAAAATAAAACCAAAGGCAAAACAAACAGACTCTTGAGCAAAATTTCAGAAATGAAGGCCTGATTGAAATAAAGAGATGTTTATTTGGGGTTTGTTAGGACTGTATCTCGAGAGACAGATTCAAGAAACATTTGAATTGTGTTCTGCCAGACTACAAAATGAATGAAGCTTACAAAGGCAAAAGCTGAAAGGCTGCAGTTAGCTACAAAAGTTGTTTGTCAAGAATTGTAATTGGAGCCACCAAGAAGCAAGGGTGCTTGTTAAGCAAGGATTGGTTGGGGTCTGAAATGGTTGCATAGCTACAAGGGGGAGCCTTGAGACCATAAAGTTGCAGCTGACAGATGTTCCAAAACACTTGGTGTTGTCCTTGGGTTTGATATAGTTCAGAGAAAATTCGAGTTCTCACTGGTGCAGGAACATGTCTGAGACCAGATCCTCAATGGCTACCATTTTTGTATGCCTGAACTACAATTACTTTATTATAATTTCAATTTGTCATCAAAACAAATGTCTATTTGAGCAATTCCAATACTTCACTCAGGAAATAAAATAACAACAACAATGATAACAGTAAGTAATGTTAGTAGTAGTCTCAGTAGCAGAGCCCACAAGAACAGTAGTATCTGAGGAGTGCTGCACCCACAGGCTGTGTGCTCAGGAGATAGGACTTGGGGAGTTGGACAAGGAAAAGGCCGGCGCCACCACGTCGTCTGCCTGCTCCCCACATGGAGGCCCCAGCCCAGTCAGCCACCCCGTGGTAGCCAGTGAGCATGGAGGTGAAAACCCGCCTGTTGTTCTGCTGCTCCAGGCCTCCGGTGTCTCCCCACCACCTGGAATGCAACCCACCCCGACCTTGGCCTTGAGCATCTGCAGCTCCCCAAAGGCCCCCAATACTCTTTAGCCCACAGCTGCCTGCAGACCTGCACCTGGCCTGTTTCCCCCCTCCTGGGGGCCTTTCTCACTCTCACCCTGGCTGGCTACCTGGCCTGGCCAACCCTCCCCACCCTTGGGAAGCCCCCCTGACCATCCAGGCCTCACTGGGTGTCACAGCCCCCTTGTCTTGGCCTCTTTGCTGGATGCTTGTTTGCTGCCCATGCCTTCCACTTCTTCTAGACTGAACCCCAAGGTGATGGCCAGAGCCGCCATGCTGTTACTCTCTCCAGTCTGTCTCCACGTGTGGCACACAGTAGGTGCCTAATAAATTTGTGTAGAAGAAGTAAAAACAAAAAACAAAAAACAGTAGTATTCATAGTAAGAATATAGTTAGTGGCAGTAAATTACTTATATGTGGAAGAAATTTTAGGTGTCTTACAAAATAGGAGATAATATTTCTTTCTGACCTCAGCACTCACCCATTTAGTGAGTGAGTGGGAGGAAAGGAATGATTATTTATAGTGGAGACATTTATTACAGAAGTTAATTGTCACAAATTAGTTCACAAAATATATTAATGGGTAAGCCCAAGAAATAAAAAAATCTCACAAATTGTTAAGTCAGATGCTTCAAGAATCTTTCCTCTCCATAGAATGAGTAGTTAGTGCTACATTTAAAAAAAAAAAAAAGGGAGAACAGTTAATCAGGTTATTAAATGGAGAATTTGGCTCTATTCAGTTTATTCTGAACAATCTACACTACATTAAATACCTTAATCTTGGTCGCTATTTAGCCCTGTTCCTGATTCTCCAGGCGTCCTACAGATCCATCAGTCAAAAAGTTATCAAGATTGCAAGTAAAATTAACTAGCAAATGTATTCAGTAGCTTCTTCCACATAATATTCAAATTGAATTCATAACTTGAAGAAACAATGCACTGAGGTTTTCACTTCAATTTTAAGATTGAAAGGAACTTGGCTAACCCCCTCTCTTTCTTTATGGGTAATCCATTCATACACTCTCATACAGTATTGAAGGAGTACTTATTTGTTTGCTTGTTTACTTATTTATATACTACTTTATGGACTTTTTCAACAGGCTTCTGTTCCCAACCCATTGATTGGGACACTGTGGATATGAATTAAAGTAATTTTTTATAAATGACTTAATCTGTAAAATACCTATACTATTTGCATGACACAATGATACAGGAACACTAAGGACACTCACAATGAGCATTCCCCAACTCCCTGTGTCTCAGTCAGAGACCAGATCTCATTTACTGAAGGTCAATTCATTTTTCTCAGCTTGGAGTACCTATTTCTCCATAATCACTTTCAGCTCTTTCAAGATCCTTTTAAATCCTGTTGATGTTGACTTAGAGAAACAAATTTCTTAGTGTCTACTCTTCAACCATAAGATTTTCCTTTTTGAATGGTCATATCACTTCAAATATTTAGGCTATGAAGTGAAATTATTCTATGAAGCAGCTGTACTATGGAGTAACATCTACGCTGTTTGAAATTTTGAATGATTCAGGCCAACTTCAGTGGGCTGATGCCAGTTCACTGACTCTTAATTGTGTTGGGTGAAGAAAGAGGCTAGAGAAGAGAAAGGGTCAAAATGCAATTCCCAGATTCTCTCAGGGGCTAAAATATAGCTCTCATTCTCCCATTTTGGCAGTTGTCAAAATAAATATCTGGAAGCATTTCTGGAGAGAACAGGGCGTTTTGTCTCCTAATCCCAAAGCACCAGAGAAAGCAAGTTGTATTTGCAGTTCTTCAAGGTACTTATGAAAGGTACATTTAAGAATAGCTTTGAGTTATCCAGGTGTGCTCACATGAGGTATGATTGTGAGCATATCACTAACTGATTCACAGGATGGGGTTAATACATTACTAATGACTGAAAACTCTTAAACAACCCTCAGAGTGTTTCGAGTCTTTCATCTGGAAGCATTTAAACATGAGATGAAATTTATTTGCAATTTTAGGTGACAAAAATTACATCAGTATTCTTTTGGAGAAGATGAGATACAGAAAGACTAATTATTAGAAGAAATGACAGGGGGGTGGGTAAGGGTGTTAGTAAGGGTAAGACCAAGGCCACCATAGTAGGCATAGGCAGCCGTATGTTTCAAATCACTCTGATGCCCTTGCTCCATGTTAATGCTTCTTACCTCAATAAAACCATAATAATGATAAAACTCATAAAAATGTTTTATCCTTTTCTGAAAATTATAAGTGAACTTGATTTAACTAATGTCCATGTTCTTTTTGTTGTGAAGAGATTATTGGGTAGCTGTAGCATAATTCACTCAACCCAGCGTTTGAAGAGGTTTATTTTCTTCATTTGGGCTGTAAAGTGAACATGGTGAAGGAACCTAGTGATATTCATTTGGAAAAGTAATGGGGATGTGCTCATTCCCTCTCTCAATGAAGTTTCAAATTTCAAGCTTCCTCAGAGATAGTTTAAAATAGCACTTCAATGAAATGATTTAGCAAACATTGCTGTAATATTTCATGGTTGACTAAAAATTTGAATTTGAAATGGAAATCAAGTTTATTCATGAAATCCTCTTACAGTAATAATATATCATTTTAATAGCAGAGTGTCTAGACACCTAATGTCAGATGAGATGATGATAATTTCGGTGCTTTATATCTGCCATATCCATCAGTATAATTATACTTTTTTGGCCATAATTGAGTATGTTAAAGAAGAAATCTGATGACTTAAAAGGAAATATTGGAAAGGGGCTCAGGTGAAAGACCAGTTTATAACCTCTATTTTAAGGAAATATTTTTAAAATCTGGAATAATACCTAAAATATTTTAACACACACTGATCTACCTAATATAATTTTAACAAGTGTTAGTTCATTTGCCATACTTTCTTCCGAGTGTATTTCCTAGTAAATAAAATAAAACTAACACAGTTGGAAGTCACCTTTGCATCCCATGCTGGTCCTGTTCTCCTTCCCTCTGCCTTAGAGTAACTGGTATTTAGACGTTGCTATTTATCTTTCCAGACCATTTATTTCAGTTCCACTATGTATGTATGTATGTCAATCAGAATATCAGAACCACCAGCAGGTGGTATGTGAGTGGGCTTTAACACAGGAAACAGGACAGCTGTGTGTGAAGAGCTAAAGCCAGGGAATCAGTGAAATAACCATTCCCTGTACCTTACCCTTGATTTTGCTGTGAACCTTAAACTTCTCTAAAAATAAAGTCTTTTTAAAATAAATTATTATTAAGTTAGCCTGAAGCACTGGCGTGAGAGTGGTGGTGGAGAAGTTGCCAGTCAAGGGAAAGACCTAGGGCAGCCTGAGATGTTGCTGGCCCTCCAGTGGTCACTGGGAACCATGTATGGACAATCTGAAACTACTGGTTACCACTTTACTTCCAGCTTAAAAATCAGTGAGCTCCTTTCTTTGGTAGACTTTAAGAGGACACATTAAGAGGGTTATTCTAGGAAATGTAGTCCCCAGGTTTCAATAACATGATGGTGGTGCCAGGTTGACAATGGAAAATACAGCACAAAGTGCATCCACAAAATAAATGCAACATGGTTTGTTTTAAACTTTTACATAATTGGTCTCATAATGTTCATCTTACTTTCTTTAGTTCTTTTTTAACATCTTCATTAGAGTATAATTGCTTTACAATGCTGTGTCAGTTTCTGCTATATAACAAACTGAATCATCTGTACATATACATATATCCCCATATCTCCTCCCTCTTGCATCTCCCTCCCACCCTCCCTATCCCACTCCTCTAGGTGGTCACAAAGCACCAAGCTGATCTCCCTGTGCTATGCGGCTGCTTCCCACTAGCTATCTATTTTACATTTGGTAGTGTATATATGTCCATGCCTCTCTGTCACTTCGTCCCAGCTTACCCTTCCCCTTCCCAGTTTCCTCAAGTCCATTCTCTACGTCTGCATCTTTATTCCTGTCCTGCCCCTAGGTTCTTCAAACACTTTTTTTTTTTTTTTTTTAGATTCCATATATATATATATGTTAGCATACGGTATCTGTTTTTCTCTTTCTGACTTCACTCTGTATGACAGACTCTAGGTCCATCCACCTCACTACAAATAACTCGATTTTGTTTCCTTTTATGGCTGAGTAATATTCCACTGTATATATGTGCCACATCTTCTTTACCCATTCATCTGTTGATGGACACTTAGGTTGCTTCCACGTCCTGGCTATTGTAAATAGAGCTGCAATGAACATTGTGGGACATGACTCTTTTTGAATTATTGTTTTCTCAAAGTATATGCCCAGTAGTGGAATTGCTGGTTCGTATGGTAATTCTTTTGTTAGTTTTTTAAGGAACCTCCATACTGTTCTCTGTAATGGCTGTATCAATTTCCATTCCAACCAACAGTGCAAGAGGGTTCCCTTTTCTCCACACCCTCTCTAGCATTTATTGTTTCTAGAATTTTTGATGATAGCCATTCTAAACAGTGTGAGGTGATGCCTCATTGTGGTTTTGATTTGCATTTCTCTAATGATTAGTGATGTTGAGCATTCTTTCACGTGTTTGTTGGAAATCTATATCTTCTTTGGAGAAATGTCTATTTAGGTCTTCTGCCTGTTTTTCTATTGGGTTGTTTCCTTTTTTGATATTGAGCTGCATGAGCTGCTTTTAAATTTTGGAGATTAATCCTTTGTCATTGCTTCATTTGCAAGTTTTTTCTCCCATTCTGAGGGTTGTCTTTTCATCTTGTTTATGGTTTCCTTTGTTGTGCAAAACCTTTTAAGTTTCATTAGGTCCCATTTGTTAATTTTTGTTTCTATTTCCATTTCTGTAGGAGGTGGGTCAAAAAGGATCTTGCTGTGATTTATGTCATAGAGTGTTCTGCCTATGTTTTCCTCTAAGAGTTTTATAGTGTCTGGCCTTACCTTTAGATCTTTAATCCATTTTGAGTTTCTTTTTGTGTATAGTGTTAGGGAGTGTTCTAATTTCATTGTTTTACATGTAGCTGTCCAGTTTTCCCAGCACCACTTATTGAAGAGTCTGTCTTTTATCCATTGTATATTCTTGCCTCCTGTATCAAATATAAGGTGACCATATGTGCGTGGGTTTATCTCTGGGCTTTCTATCCTGTTCCATTGATCTATATTTCTCGTTTGTCCATTTCTTTCAGGTTGTCCATTTTATTGGCATATAGTTGCTTGTAGTAATCTCTCATGATCCCTTGTATTTCTATAGTGTTATTTGTTACTTCTCCTTTTTCATTTCTAATTCTATTGATTTGAGTCATCTCCCTTATTTTCCTTGATGAGTCTTGCTAATGGTTTATCAATTTTGTTTATCTTCTCAAAGAACCAGCTTTCAGTTTTATTGATCTTTGCTCTTGTTTCCTTCATTTCTTTTTCATTTATTACTGATCTGATCTTTATGATTTCTTTCCTTCTGCTATCTTTGGGGTTTTTTTGTTCTTCTTTCTCTAGTTGCTTTAGGTGTAAGGTTAGGTTTTTTTATTTGAGATGTTTCTTGTTTCTTGAGGTAGGATTGTATTGCTCTAAACTTCCCTCTTAGAACTGCTTTTGCTGCATCCCATAGGTTTCAGGTCATCGTGTTTTCGTTGTTATTTGTTTCTAGGTATTTTTTTGATTTCCTCTTTGATTTCTTCAGTGATCTCTTGGTTACTGAGTAGTGTATTGTTAAGCCTCCGTGTGCTTGTATTATTTACAGATTTTTTTCCTGTAATTGATATGTAGTCTCATAGTGTTGGGGTTGGAAAAGATACTTGATACAATTTCAATTTTCTTAAATTTACCTGGGTTTGATTTGTGACCCAAGATATGATCTATCCTGAAGAATGTTCCATGAGCACCTGAGAAGAAAGTGTATTCTGTTGTCTTTGGGTGGAATGTCCTATAAATATCAATAAATCCATCTTGTTTAATGTAACATTTAAAGCTTGTGTTTCCTTATTTATTTTCATTTTGGATGATCTGTCCATTGGTGAAAGTGGGGTGTTAAAGTCCCCTACTATGATTGTGTTACTGTTGATTTCCCCTTTTATGGCTGTTAGCATTTGCCTTATGTAATGAGGTGCTCCTGTGTTGGGTGCATAAACATTTACAATTGTTATGTTTTCTTCTTGGATTGATACCTTGATCATTATGTAGTGTATTTCTTTGTCTCTTGTAATAGTGTTTATTTTAAAGTCTATTTTGTCTGGTATGAGAATTGCTACTCCAGCTTTCTTTTGATTTGCATTTGCATGGAATAGCTTTTTCCATCCCCTCATTTTCAGTCTGTATGTGTCCTTAGGTCTGAAGTGGGTCTCTTGTAGACAGCATATATACATGTCTTGTTTTTGTATCCATTCAGCCTGTCTGTGTCTTTTGGTTGGAGCATTTAATCCTTTATATTTAAGGTAAGTATCAATATGTATGTTCCTGTTACCCTTTTCTTAATTGTTTTGGGTTTGTTACTGTAGGTCTTTTCCTTCTCCTATGTTTCCTGCCTAGAGAAGTTCCTTAACATTTGTTGTAAAGCTGGTTTGGTGGTGCTGAATTCTCTTAGCTTTTGCTTGTCTGTAAAGGTTTTAATTTCTCTGTCAAATCTGAATGAGGTCCTTGCTGGGTAGAGAAATATTGGCTGTAGATTTTTCTCTTTCATCACTTTAAATATGTCCTGCCACTCCCTTCTGGCTTACAGAGTTTCTGCTGAAAGATCAGCTTTTAACCTAATGGGGATTCTCTTGTATGTGATTTGTTGTTTTTCCCTTGCTGCTTTTAATATTTTTTTCCTTGTATTTAATTTTTGATAGTTTGGTGAATATGTGTCTTGGCATGTTTCTCCTTGGTTTTATCCTGTATGAGACTCTCTGCGCTTCCTAGACTTGATTAACTATTTCCTTTCCCATATTAGGGAAGTTTTCAACTATAATCTCTTCAAATATTTTCTCAGTCCCTTTCTTTTTCTCTTCTTCTTCTGGGAACCCTGTAATTCGAATGTTGGTGTGTTTAATGTTGTCCCAGAGGTCTCTGAGACTGTCCTGAATTCTTTTCATTCTTTTTTCTTTATTCTGCTCTGCAGTAGTTATTTCCACTCTTTTATCTTCCAGGTCACTTATCTGTTCTTCTGCCTCAGTTATTCTGCAATTGGTTTCTTCTAGAGAAATTTTAATTTCATTTATTGTGTTGTTCACCATTGTTTGTTTGCTCTTTAGTTCTTCTAGGTCCTTGTTAAACGTTTCTTGTATTTTCTCCATTCTGTTTCCAAGATGTTAGATCATCTTTACTATCAGCACTCTGAATTCTTTTTCAGGTAGACTGCCTATTTCCTCTTCATTTGTTTGGTCTGGTGGGTTTTTACCTTGCTCCTTCATCTGCTGTGTGTTTCTCTGTCTTCTCATTTTGCTTAACTTACTCTGTTGGGGGGTCTCCTTTTCACAGGCTGCAGGTTTGTAGTTCCCATTGTTTTTGGTGTGTGCCCCCTGTGGCTTAGTTTGGTTGTGTGTTGTGTAGGTTTCTTGGTGGAGGGGACTAGTGCCTGTGTTCTGGTGGATGAGGCTTGATCTTGTCTTTCTTGTGGCAGGACTGTGTCCGGTGGTGTGTTTTGGGGTGTCTGTGACCTATTATGGTTTTAGGCAGCCTCTCTGCTAATGGGTGTGATTGTGTTCCTGTCTTGCTGGTTGTTTGGCATAGGGTGTCCAGCACTGTAGCTTGCTGGTCATTGACTGGAGCTGGGTCTTAGCGTTGAGATGGAGATCTGGGAGAGCTTTCGTTGTTTGATATTACATGGAGCCGGGAGGTCTCTGATGGACTAATGTCCTGAACTCGGCGCTCCCACCTCAGAAGCACAGGCCTGACACTGGCCAGAGCACCAAGACCCTGTCAGCCATATGGCTCAGAAGAAAAGGGAGAAAAAATGAAAGAAAGAAAAAAGTAAAGTAAAATTAAAAAATTAAAAAGTAATGAAAAGAAAGAAGAGAGCAACCAAAGCAAAAATCCACCAATGACAACAAGCACTAAAAACTATACTAAGACATAAATAAATAAAACGGACACTCAGAACCCCAGGACAAATGGTAAAAGCAGAGCTTTACAGGCAAAGTCACACAAATATTTGTACACATACACACTTACAAAAAGAGAAAAAAGAAAAAAATATATATATTGTTTCTCCAAAATCCACCACTTCAATGTTGGGATGATTCGTTGTCTATTCAGATATTCCAGAGATGCAGGGTACGTCAAGTTGATTGTACAGATTTAATCCACTGCTCTTGAGGCTGCTGAGAGAGACTTCCCTTTCTCTTCTTTGTTTGCACAGCTCCTGGCTTTCAGCTTTGAGTTTGGCCCACCTTTGCATGTAGGTCGCCTGAGGGCGTCTGTTCTTTGCTCAGACAAGATGGGGTTAAAGTAGCAGCTGATTAGGGTCCTCTGTCTCACTCAGGCTGGGGGGAGGGAGGGGTACGGAATGCAGGGTAAGCCTGAGGCGGCAGAGGCCAACGTGACATTGCACCAGCCTGAGGTGCGCCATGTGTTCTCCTGGGGAAGTTGTCCCTGGATCCCGGGACCCTGGCAGTGGCGGGCTGCACAGGCTCCCCGGAAGGGAGGTGTGGATAGTGACCTGTGCTCGCACACAGGCTTCTTGGTGGCGGCAGCAGCCGCCTTAGCGTTTTATGCCCGTCTCTGGGGTCCCCGCTTTTAGCCGCGGCTCGCGCCGGTCTCTGGAGCTCCTTTAAGCAGCGCTCTTAATCCCCTCTCCACGGGCACCAGGAAACAAAGAGGTAAGAAAAAGTCTCTTGCCTCTTAGGCAGGTCCAGACTTTTTCCCAGACTCCCTCCTGACTAGCTGTGGCGCACTAAGCCCCTTCAGGCTGTGTTCACGCAGCCAACCCCAGTCCTCTCCCTGGGATCCGACCGAAGCCCGAGCCTCAGCTCCCAGCCCCCGCCCGCCCCTGCGGGTGAGCAGACAAGCCTCTCGGGCTGGTGAGTGCCAGTCGGCACCAATCCTCTGTGTGGGAATCTCTCCGCTTTGCCCTCTGCACCCCTGTTGCTGCGCTCTCTTCCATGGGTCCGAAGCTCCCCCCTCCCATCACACCCGTCTCTGCTAATGAAGGGGCGTCCTAGTGTGTGGAAACTTTTCCTCCTTAACAGCTCCCTCCCAGAGGTGCAGGTCCCGTCCCTATTCTTTTGTCTCTGTTTTTTCTTTTTTCTTTTGCCCTACCCTGGTACGTGGGGAGTTTCTTGCCTTTTGGGAGGTCTGAGGTCTTCTGCCAGCGTTCAGTAGGTGTTCTGTAGGAGTTGTTCCACATGTAGATGCATTTCTTATGTATTTGTAGGGAGGAAGATTGATCTCCATGTCTTACTCTTCAGCCATCTTGAAGCTATCCTTGTCTTACTTAAAATATTTTCTGTAGAGTCTCTAAGAATTATCTGTATGCATTTTAACATTTGCCAACAAGAGTGTTTTTGCTTTATTTCTTTCAGTTTTTCTGCTTTTTTATTACTCTTCTTTTGTACTACCTAGTGTCTATATTATACTTTTGAATAAAGTACTTTATAGTAGCCCTTTTTTCATACATACTTATAAAGAAAATGCTTCTAATGTTTTTCTAGTGATTTATTTTGTGGAATTTATTACTTACCCATAGTAAAATGTTTAAAAATCTTTTAAAGTTATCTAAAATTATTTTATTATAGATTAGAGTAGAATAATGTCAAGTGTACATTTGTATCTATTGAGATAATTATTTTCTCCTGTAATTTATGCAGTGCATTATGTTAGCAGATGTTCTGATGATAAAACGTCATTGCTTTTTTTGGATAATCCTAATGATGAGAATATATATGGCACATGCACACACACACTAAACATATACATGCACACATGTTGAATTTATATTACACACACATGCACACATATATAATTCAATCATACGGATTTAGTTAGGGAGTATTTTTATCCAAGACATTTACGTTTTAATGAGATAAGTTTATATTTCTAAGTTCTTATACTATGTTGTTAGTATGGATGCTCTTATAGATTGCCCTCCTTTTCCATTTGGTAAGATAGACAGTATAAGATAGGTAATACATACTGCCTAAAGAGTTGTTGAATCATATGTCCGTTCCTTCGCTCTCTCTCTACTCTTTCATTTTCTGCTTAAATTGCCTTCGGGTGGTGCCCTTACTGTGCCTGAATTGTGGGAAAATTATGGACTTAGGTTTCATTTTCCTTAAGTTTTTCAGGTATATATGTTTTAGATAATTTTGGTAATTCATATTTTCCAAGATTGAGAATTTAGTATTTCTTTTAGAATATTGGAATAAATTTAGTGTATTACTTTATTCTCTTCCATATTGGTCATTTGTTTTCTTTTATAATTCCTCACATTATTTGTGTTTTCAATTTGCTGTTGAATATTCTTTCCTGAGGTTTTCTCTTGGTATTAATTTTTTTCAAAAAACTATTTCAGTTTTTTCTTTATTATCGCCATTATATCTTGTTCTTCTCTTTTTTCTCCTATTTGTTATTTTTGTTCAGTTTTGCCATTTGTCTGTTTTTTTAACTGAAATACCTTTTTCTGGAATTCAGAAAATATCTGGCTCCAAATTTTATATTGAACCTATAAATTTCCATCCATTTAGTATATTAACTGCAAATCATAATTAGGGAATGCAGTATTTCATATGCTGTTTAGTTTTAAATATTTTATAAACATGCAATGTGATTATCTCTGACTGTGGAGTAGCAGGCACTATATTTTCTAATTCTTGAAAAAATTAGATTTCTTTTAATGTTTTTGGTTTTGCTCTCTAATATTATTTTATTTTAATATGTTTAGAGAAATGTGACCATATATTATCATTTTGTATTTTCACATATATTTTATGTGAAAATAAATATTTTTATTTTTTTATTTTAAATATTTTTATTTTAATAAAAATATTTTAAATATTTTTATTTTTTTATTATATTTTACACATATATTTCTTTAGTATAGTTATTGATTAAGTTTTTTTAATGTATTATGTCTGCTAGAAAAAGTATGCTTTTAAGTGACTGTTGTACTAGACTAAGCTTATACTATGTTATTTGAATCATATGTCCGTTCCTTCGCTCTGTCTCTACTCTTTCATTTTCTGCTTAATACATCAGTCTACAGATTAAGTGAAATGTATAAACATTTATGGTGTTATTTTCTTAGTGATTTTTGTCACTTTTATGATTAAATAGTGACTATTTAGATCTCATAAAACATTTTTATTTTATAATCTGTTTTCTCTGATATTAATATTTTGACACCATCTTTTTGTCAGTTTGGAGTTTTGTTGTTAATTTTTATGCATTCATTTCCAGTTTTACTATATCATCATGTTTTTGGAGATGCTTATAGCTGCATTTAAAAATACCTAAACCAAGTCCTTACATATATCATAGTTACTGATCATTAGACTAATTACTGCAAACTTATTCTGAGTCTTCTAATTTTGTGGGTTTTTTCAGCTTCTACTTTCAATCATTTTTATATTTTGGGGGAGTCAATGTGGTTGTGGTTGTCTCTTCCCAATTTTTAAATTTCTTCCTGTTTGAATGGTTTACTTTTTACTTCTATATTTTTACACAGATTTCTGCCCTCCTGCCATCCCTAATGAAAAGAAGCTATTATTTTACTTCTACCTGTCTTTTAATTATTTTCTGCACTTAAATTAGTGTATGTAATTGTCAATGCTCAACACTTTTTTATCTTTATCATTCTGTTTGGCAGTGTCTTTGCTTACCTTTGCATCTTGCATCTCACTTCTTTTTTTCTCAGCTCAGTGTTCTTTTTACTGAAAGCTAAACCTCTGTTTCTTTCAGAAATCATCTTTAAATTCTAGGTCCTTTCATGATTTATCTAATTAATGTGTTCTTACTTCATCTTCCTGATTTTTAAATAATTTTTATGTGTAGGACAATCTACTAAGGCACTTGGCTCTGTGTATAATCTCTTTTCCAATTCCTAGCCTCTCCTAAATCATAGATTTTATCTTGTTTTTTTGACGGTATTAATCCCCCCCTCCTTTTTTCAAAGTTCATATTTTAATCTTTTACGTTCACTGAAAAACTGAGATTTGAATTCCTACTTGATATTTCCCTTTTATTTACATTTTGTTCTTGAAATGTAGCAAATTCCCTCATTTTAAGATTTAGTATTAAATTTTGAAACCAGAGTAACTTTTCCCATGTTTCTAGCTGTTTGAAAGGTAAAGAATCCTAACATAGCTTCATATTCACCAGAGGTTTCAATTCCTCATTCTTTCACCCTGCTCTTATACTTCCACCCAGTTCTTATATTAATTTTAAGACTTTCCACTTTAATTTTATAAGGCAGCAGTCCTTATCTTGAATTAACTTGGGAAACGAATAAATTATTTTTGTCCAATTATCAGAATGTAGTTGAATCTACCTTTTCTTTGTGGATAGTTGTCAACTAGAAATGATACATGTTTTATCTAATGTTAACTTCTACTTGTTGTTCATCTTAAATTTTAACATCAGCATAGAAGATAACATACAAATGAAATACTTATGAAAATACTTTATTATTTGAATTTATTTTGTTAGCTTTGTTTTTTTTAAATTATGAAATAAATATAAACCCCACCTAAACTACTTGTTGAATTAAGGGTTTAATTAATTAAACCCTTATTCACTACGTTTTAATGCAGTAAATACAGGAGCTCAAATTATAATCTTAAGATCTGGTTTCTCTCTAACTCTTGGCTCTACTCTTATCCAAAGTGGTTTATTCTCAGGTCTGTGTAGTGGCCCAATAGCTGCCAGCAGACTCAGCCCCATATCTTCCAACATTCAAGTCCAGTTAAAAAAAAAAATGGTATCCACCAAAAGCCATCCTTTGCTTACCCAATATTTTTATCCTCATTTCATTCTATACATAGATTTTTTAAGATAGCCCAAATGAATGACTAAAGCACATTCCAGGCAATAGAAGTAGAAAGTACCAAGGATGTGAGGAACAGGTTTCCCTTGACTGTCAAGAGCTTGGAACAGAAGAAAGAGTAGGAAGTTGGAGGAAAGGACAGTGATGTAATGTAGGTCCAGAATATGTATGTTTTTGGAACCATTTAAATGGCATTGGTTTTTATCCAGAGTGAAACATGAAGCTGCTGGAGGGATTTAAGTAATGTGATCATAGTATTCTAAAAGCATTTTATTCTGGCTGCTTTCTTGAATATAGACCATTGGAAAGGGTAGGATCAGGGAGGTCAGTTAGGAGGCTTTGGCTTCTAGGCAGGAGAGAATGGTGTCTGTAATTGGAAAAGGTCTTAAATTCTGGATATTATTTAGGACTAAAATGACTTTGCAACGTATTGAATGTGTGATGCAGGAGAAAAAAAAGAAAAAGAATTCTACTTCAGGACGTTTTGAGTGAGTTGGAGTCACCATTAACTGAGATGGGAAAGATTGTCCACAGGCAAGTTTTAAAGGAAGGTACTTTTGATATCCTAAGTATTATGCCATTTTGACTGTAGCTCAATCTGCTAACGGAAGCATGGTTAATTGAGTTTAGCAAGTTTATAAATTATCAGGAACAGCATCTCTGTAAGAGGCACTACAGTATTGAAAAGAGCCTTAGAGTAAGCACAAAAATAATGGCGAAGAAGATCTATGGATTCAGACCACAACAAAAGTATGTTCTTTGTCTCCTACTCAAGAAAATAAATTTAAACTAGGAAACTGGATTTTAAGTGTCAATAAACGTGACAGCCTATTTCTTTAAATTTTTTTCTAGGTTTGATTTTGAATATTAGTAATGGGACTATCTTGTGTCTTAATTTTATAAAATAACTTTTTTATATTTAACAGCGTGTAACACTTGCCTTTCCACCCAAATCAGACACAAAATTTTCTATAATATTTTGTATAACTTCTATTCATAAAATCTCTCGTAAAAATGATTATGATGATGTTAATGATAACACCCTTCTAGATACTTATCTAGTTAATTATTAATGTGAACTTAAACTAGCAATTTGTTAAATGTGTCTTCTTATGTTCTGATTTACTGGTAAATCCCACAATGTAGAAGGACTAACTATATAGCTTTTATAAGCCAATGATTGGCCCACTTATTTTAAGCCTAAATTCCCATGATGCACTTGGACTGGTCTGTCTCACCCCTTTGGGACAAATGGAACTTCTGAGAATACAAAGTTAATGCTGCTTCTATGTCATAACAAAGTTCTTTGTAGTTGAACCAGGAATGTCATGTTTTTTCTCCATATCCACGAATCTTTGGCAGGCTAACTTGAAGCATAATATCTCAGATGCTTAAAACTTCTTGACATTGCATACATAATATTTCACCTAATACAAATACCCTTATTTTTCTCTGAGGAAAGACTTTTCCCCATCAATTTGTTTATATATTCTTCAGGTGAAAAAATTCTATGCAGCTAAACAGAAAACATACATCTCAGCTGTGGAAATTTAGAGTATTATTTAACATAGAAGTTAAACTAATGATAGAATTATGACACAATTTGGATTGTTGAAAATGACATTTAAGACTTCTGTTTAGGGCTTCCCTGGTGGCGCAGTGGTTGAGAGTCCGCCTGCCAATGCAGGGGACACGGGTTCATGCCCCAGTCTGGGAGGATCCCACATGCTGTGGAGCAGTTGGGCCCGTGAGCCATGGCCGCTGAGCCTGCGCATCTGGAGCCTGTGCTGTGCAAAGGGAGAGGCCACAACAGTGAGAGGTCTGCGTACTGCAAAAGAAAAAAAAAAAAACACTTCTGTTTAAATACTTTTAATTTTTTCTATTAGGTCTTTATTAATTGTAGCTATTATGAGGCACCTTAATATCTATGCATTTATTTATTTATCTGTAAAATAAGGATACTATTAGTTTCTATTTCATGGAATAACAGCAAAAATGAAATGAGTTAATTCATGTAAATTCCTTACAGTGTTGTCTGGCACATTGAAAGCATTCAAAGATTGACTATTACAATTGTAATTGTACTTCTGAGAATATGAGCCAAGAGTAGTTGGCAGCTACCAAGATACCACATGGAGAATGAGAATGAATCCAGAACAGAATAGTATTAGAGAAGAATTTGTCCTGGGGAAACTATCTGAATCTCAGATTTCACTTCTGCTTGAAGCTCAGGGATTGTGAGTTATGTATACCAATAAATTCCACCCACTTTTTTTCAAAGTACGTTTGGCTTAGATTTTCTGTCACTTCAATCCAAAAAATTCAGTACTAAGGCAAAAAATGGAAATAACCATTCTAACAATTCAGAATAAACCGAGTAAAAGTATGGTGAATTAAAGTAAGAACCCCTGTATCCTGGTCTGGAATAGTGAGAAATGTGGAACTTCTCTGATTTTCATTTTAGCAGTTCTATCAGCTATCATTCACCTAGCAAACAACTCCAAAATCTAAGTGGCTTATAATGACACATTTCTTGTTCACATTATAGATGATCAAACATGAGCTTTGACTCAGTTTAGCTCAAATTGTCTCCATTCCAAGATTCAACCTGAAGAGCACCCCCTTTTTGTGGCAAAGGGAAAGAAATTAAGAGGGTGAGTTAAACCGTGCAATTCCAGTGATACCTTCTGCTCTAATTTAACATATAACTATGGCATAAAGCTTAATGACTCAAATCTCATGGGCTAAAGCAAGTCACAAGACTGAGATGTCATCAGTTAGACAGAGGAGTATAATTATTCACCAAAAGCACAAGTAAGCCATTTATAGGTGGTGGTGTGCGTGATCCTCTAGAGCAGCGGTCCCCAACCTTTTTGGCACCACGGTCCGGTTTCGTGGAAGATAATTTTTCCACGGACTGGGGATGGGGAGGATGGTTTTAGATGATTCAAGTGCATTACATTTATTGTGTACTTTATTTCTATTGTTATTACATTGTAATATATAATGGAATAATTATACAACTCACCATAATGCAGAATCATTGGGAGCCCTGAGCATTTTTCCTTCAACTAGATGGTCCCATCTGGGGGTGGTGGGAGACAGTGACATCCAAAGTGTGTTGCTTATGTCCAGTCTACTCCGTGATCTCGTTTTGGTTGCTGTCACTGCAGAAAACCCTGCCTCACAAAGATAGGATGCTGGAAATGGAAGCAGGCTTTTCAGTGCTTTTGTGACAATCTCAGGATATTCCGCCTTGACTTTAATCCAGAACGTATGGAGGTCTGAAGTTGTCTCAAACATACTTTTAAGGCCACCGTCATTTGCAATCTCAAGCACTTGATCCTCTTCTAGCACAAAGTTGATTCACCTGGCTTATTCACAAATGGGTCATGGACCCATTCCTTCCCAGTTCAGGGGACTTTTGTGGTTGGGAAGTAATGCTCAAACTCTCGAAAGCTGAGATAGGTGATCATGCACCACCTGGAAGAAAGAAAACCCTGGCTCAGTCTCTTTCAAAATCTCTGCTAATGTTTGAAACATGTCAAAAATCCCAATGTTCACTCGTCACCCCCATAATTCCAGTCTGGCTTTGAATGCAGCCACTTTATCTGCCGACTTGAACACAGTTGTCATTCTCCCCTGAAGTGACAGATTGAGGTCGTTGAGCAGGTTGAATATGTCACACAAGTAAGCAAGTTTTTTGACCCATTCTTTGTCACTGAAATGTGCTGCCAGTGGTGACTGCTCTTCTAATAGAAATCTCTGGAGTGGCTCTCGTAACTCAGAAACTCTGGCCAGTGATCTACCTTTAGAAAGCCATCTCACTTCTGTGTGTAAGAGAAGACGTGTGTGCTCTGGGTCCATCTCCTCATAGAGCTACACGAACAGACGTGAGTTAAGGGCATGTACTTTAATGTGGTTGATAAGTTTAATGACATCCTGGAAAATGTTAAGTTCAGATGACATTTTTCGGCTAGCCGGCATTTCTCTATGGATGACACAGTGCGTAGACTCACATTCAGAAGCGACCTCTTTGACCCAAGTGGTGAAACCAAAAAGCCATCCAGTTATGGCAGCCGCTCCACCCAGGCATATACTGATACAAAATGACCAATTCAGTTTTCTTGCTATGTGATCATTCAAAGACTTGAATAGTTCTGCAGCTGTGGTGTTGGTTGGCAACAAAAGTGCACATAACATATCCTCATGCACATCTTCCTGAAGAATATATCACACAAAAACAAGCATTGTTGCCTGTTGTCAACATCAGTAGATGTGTCAACCTGGATTGTGTACCATGGTGACTCATTAATCCTCTCTAATAATTGTGCCTCAATATCCTCTGCTATTTAATCAATTCGTCTAGTTATGATGCTAGCCAAAAGAGGAACATGTGCCACCTTTTGAACTGCGGCCTCTCCTAAAAGTTCACAACAAATGTCCTTAGCAGCAGGCAGGATCAACCCTTCACCAATAGTAAAGGTCTTCTTAGCTTTAGCAATGTGGTTAGCCACTAAGAATGATGCTCTCAGTGCAGACACGTTTGATGAAGTGGTGGCCTTCAGTAATTGCTTCTGTTCTTCGTGTTCACGTTTTTTCTTTTGAAAAACTCCAAAGGCTTGTCTTTTAATGCAGGGTGCTTGGTCTCCACATGGCAAAGCAGTTTTGAAGGTTTCATGGCTTCGTTGGATAGCTGGTTGCCACATATTATACAAAGTGGGCTTGGAGAATGTCAATCACTGGTTGCAATGAACTCATAATTAAATAGGACTCAGTATTTTCTTTTAAATGCAGCTTCCTTTTTTGTTGGCAGTCTTAGAGTCTTCTGCTGCCTCGTCATTGGGTCTTTCCCCCTTTTTAAAGAAGCTCTCCAGCGACATTTGTTTTGTACTCATTTTGTCTGGGGTTAGCTTGTGCGCTTACCAAAACTGTGACTGAGACAAGTGCATAGTGCGGGAAAGAGGCGTGGATGGAAAATAATCGGTGGGCCACGCACGGACTAAAATAAGTGTCGGATTCTGACTTACAGCCTGCCACCAGATGCAGCTGTACAGTTGAAGTACACCAACTCACTTGCCACTATAAAGCCTGCCACCAGATGCAGCTTAATTGTCACTTGCCACTCACTGACAGGGTTTTGATATGCGTCTGCAAGCAATTGATTTATTACGGTCTCTGTGCAGTCAAACCTCTCTGCTAATGATATTCTGTATTTGCAGCTGCTTCCCAGCGCTAGCGTCACCCCGTCAGCTCCACCGCAGATCATCAGGCATTAGATTCTCATAAGGAGCACGCAACCTAGATCCCCCGCATGCGCAGATCACAGAAGGGTTCTCGCTCCTATGAGAATCTAATGCCCCCGCTGATCTGACGGGTGGTGGAGCTCAGGCGGTAATGCAAGCTATGGGCAGTAGCTGTAAATACAGATAGAGCTTCGTTCACTTGCCCGACACTCACCTCCTGCTGTGTCCCAATTCTTGGCCCTGGGGTTGGGGACTCCTGCTCTAGAGAGGTATAGGGAATGAAAATCTGGCTCAATAACATCTGGAACATTAAAGTACTTATTAGGAAAGAAGATTTTTGGTGTAATGGTTTTTACTTTCAGTTTCAATAGCATTATATTAGAAAGATATTATATCAGACTTCAGGTATCCTCTTCAGACGTGGATTGGTTTGATGGGAATTCCTTTCTACCTATTGCCTGAAATTTAAAATGGATGGGATAATGGTTTTCTAGATGGAGTTTAGTTTTAACTGTAGTAGGGAAATAAAACTGGGGTAGATTGGAACCTAGAAGAAATTTTTCCTTTTTTGTACTTTGAAGCTTCTCTTTTAAACACACTTTCTATGTTGAGAAAGGAATACTTTTCTCTGTTTTAAGAGGCAGCCATGAGGCAAGGGCCAGATTGAATTTGCTTCCTCACAGTCATTTTTATGAATTCCCCAGAGGTAGAAGCCAGGTAAGACCTAGTAGAATGATCAGTCTAATAGCTAATGGTTATTGGGCATTTAATATTTGTCAGACAGTACACTGTTCTAAACACTTGATACGCATTAAATAATATATTTAGTACTGCAACTCTATAAGGTAGGCACTACTAATATCCTCCTTGCGTGGATAAGGAAAATTAGAAACAGCTTGTTTAAGTAACTTGTTCAAACGTACCCAGCTGGTAACTGGTGGTGCTAAGATTCGAGCCTACAGGCTGGCTCCTAATCTAAGTTATTAACCAGTGAATGCACTACTATCTTTCAGGATGAAGAAAGTATCAGTAACTTTGATTGTTGGGGAAGAAGAAATTTTCATTCTACCTCTCTTGAGTTCTTGTGGCTGGACTTGTAATAAAATTGACACAAGACAGATTAACAGGAGAAAAATAGACTTAAATAAATGATACAAATAACAGTTGAATTCAAGTTCACTTAGACGAAACAGATTAATTTACTTGTATAATAAGGAAAACATTAGTCCTAAAGCCTAGAGAATGAGAAGCATAATCTTCTTTGTCTTTTAAAAAAATGTCATTACTATTTCAAGTCCTCATTTTACTGGAGTATTGAAATCTTAATTTGCCTAAAATCACTATTCCCAGTTTTCTTAGGGCTCTCTTTTAGGGCCAGCATAGCTTTGCTCTCCATTGCATTGCTTTTTTAATCTGATAGCTTTTCAGTTGCCCCTCGTCCTCTGGAGGACATGGGATTTACTGTGATCACTGAGGTCAGGATGTGGTTCAGGAAACCACCATCTCTCTAAGGTTGCATATCTACATGTCATCTCTGTCCCCTTCCCCAACCTACTACTCCTCTGAATCGTCCCTTCTCCCGTCAGATGTGGAGAGGATGGTGAGAGAGAGGAGAGCACACTGGGAGGCCTTGCTCTTATTGATCATTTACCTTTCCACATCTTTTTAAAAAGTTTTTTGTTGTTGTTCTGAAAGAATCTAGACCTCTGAAGAGCAAAATCCAGGCTACACCTGATTTTTCCCTCTTTAATATCTTGTCACATCATTTCTCTGAAAAAGGAAGCTCAGAATAGCCTAATGGAGATCAACAATGGAAACTAAATACTGGAGAAGGATAATTGTTAATGTTTCAAAATATACTTTTCTGTCACACACATTTGTTACAGTTTGAAAATCAAAGCAGCAGATTAAAGAACAAATAAACAAAACCATGCCAAGATGGTCTGAGAAAAATATGGATGTTCTATTTTTTTTTCTTATGGACTATTTTTAAAGTCTTTATTGAATTTGTTACAATATTGCTTCTGTTTTATGTTTTGGTTTTTTGTCCGCAAGGCATGTGGGATCTTAACTTCCCGACCAGGGATTGAACCTGCACCCCCTGCATTGGAAGGTGAAGTCTTAACTACTGCACTGCCAGGGAAGTCCCCTGGATGTTCTATTTTAGAGAAAGAAATATATGAGAAATAAGTCTTAGAGTCACTGAATACACCATCTTGTTGACACTGGATATGGTATAGGGAATAAACTGTTCAAAATCACTACAAATTATTCTCTTAGAAGATTAGGTGTGGGATAAAGATCAGAAAAGTAGAAATTTTCTGTAAAATCTGTATGTACTAACACAAGAAAGTTTTCATAAAACATTAAATTAAAAACAAATTAAAAGAGGTTGAAAAACAATATAAATTTATCTCACTTTTATGTTAGTGAAGTATTTTGCTATATAAGTTGTGAATTTTATTTTTAAAGAAAAAGTATTAGCGATGTGAGTTTTAAAACTTTATGTAAAAACTTGCTAATGAGATAAAAAGAGTTAACACATGAAATCTAGTATAAATGTCGGCCCTGATCTATACCTTTGAGGTTATTAAGACTTTCTTCCATAATATATTTGTAAGCATTTAATAAATATAAAATATTTTAGTACCTATAAAACTCCCTTAATCACTCCTGGCTAGACACACCTGGCTAGGTACCTTAGAGAATAGAGGAGAGTAGGAGTAGTCATGTAAGTTTTATAGTCTTTTGTTTTGGGTACCTCCTGGGTCTTTAATTTTTTATTAGCCTTTTACAATGAATCATTCAATGAAGCTGTTTTGGAATCTTGAAGCCTTTTGACAGCTTCTGCATGCCAATTAAAATAGGTATACCATTCTGTTAGATTTGGAAGCCCTTGCTTTTAAGTATACTTCTTAAATGAACAATCTTGTCTAATTGGAACATTCCCATAGTGGCTGTTGTAATTCTAGGTTATTTTAGTAAGACTTTGTCATTTCTGTAGATACCTGCAGCTTCCACACCACAGTTCTGAAAGTGCACAGAAAGTGGTGCACTCAGTTCTTTGAAACTTGAGGATTCCATTTCTTTAGCTAAGCCTTGGGCCTCTTGGAGCCAAATGAATACCTAAGAGAGATGTGCTGCTGGATGGCGGTTTTGTGGGATTTTGCAGTGTACCTCCTTGCACAGACATTTTCGTGAGGTTGGCAGGTGACCTAGTGTGAAACTAACCTGTTCTGTGACCAACTTATCCTAGCAAGAGAGTCTTAGCATTAGATGGTGAGTGCTCTAACAGCTTTTAAGTGCTTGATCCCTGCCCATCAATTTTGTGGCTTTGGTTTGCGAGATTCCCATTAGCAGTAGGTTGAAATATATACCTCCAAAGCGTTAAGAATCACTGTTTCATGGCTTGAACTTTGGTGTATTTCCCATTATTTATATGACAATCTACATTAAAAACTATTAGAAATTTAGCTAATTGGTCTGTTACATGTATAGAGGTGCTCCTATAAAGGTACTCCTATCATCTGGTGCTTTTAATTGAAACTACAAATGGTAGTGAATCAGCATTTCTTTTAGACTAATGGTGGGGCTTCCAGACTAAGAAAATCATTTCCAAGAGGGACTTGCAAAGTCCATTCAGGCATAAAGAAATCTAACAGCTATATATTTACAATTTATTCTTTGAGAAATGTGTATATTTGCAAATTTGTATCTACTATCCATCTGAAAAAAGTAATTTATCTATATTGTGCATACAAGACTGTATCTCGCAGAATTAAAGCAGTTTCCAAAGTCTGATAGCTCAGTGACGTCAGATAGTTAATATAATTTATCCTATACTCCACTGATAAACTGGGGGCTCAAATATAAGAACTGGAGTGCAAATTCAATAAGAGACTACTAATTTTCTTCCTCTTTGCAGTAAAGTTTGTTACTACTAAAAGATAAGTTTGAACTGCATGTACGTTTTCTTATTTTCCCAGTACTACCCTCTTTTTCATGTTTCTTCCTAGAATAGTTGACAGACTCTGAAGAACTATCCATCCAGTATCCAGGCCATTTTCTTAGAAACATTCTAAGAAAAAAAAGAATAGGTGTCTCAGGTGAGAAATATATTCCTTTCTCATTGGGAGTGCCTCCCCTTTTTATCATATTAGATAAGAAATAGTTCCTTGCCATTTTTAAGAAATTGCTTAGTGCAGTTCCACTAAGACCTGTATTTATGCAGGGTTTGGATCTCAGACAGCTTTCTTCAGACTCTCATGCTCTTCCCTTAACAGTCTGGCTGGCACTGTATACTTCTGCCACAAACAAGGGTTCTCAAGACTCTTGCTCTGCCACAATCTCCCTTCTGAGCAATTGGCAGTGGCCACAGAAGAGTTAATGATATATAAAAACAGCCTTTAATTATGAAACTTCCAGAGATTTTAAACTGCTTTGTCTCCCCACACTTGGCTTATTCGAATTCATTAAAATTCCAGCTGAAAAGAAAAGGAAATATAGAAATACACAGAACCTTCACAGTTTAAGACAAAACCATATGTTGATTTTAATTCATGGAATAAAATAGAGTAGAATTAATGTGTAATTTGCCTTAAATTATTAAGCCTTTCTATATGTCTTCACAGTATGTGTGGTATAAACTTGTTACTTTTTCAGTGAAAATACATTTGATCGTATCTTATAAGGCAAAACATTTCTTTGAAATGTATAAATCTCTAAGAAATCAAACATGAGTTAGCAGTTTTGTAGCTAACAGAAAGTTTGTTTTATGTATTACTGTTCTTATTGCACTGTTAGTTGATTCTGTTCTCTTAAGCAAACTTCATAAATTCTGTGAGTTTTATCTCAAGGAAAATAATTTATTTTGTCAGTGTTTAAAAAGATATTATTAGACTTGCTCTTTTCTTTTCATTTCCTTGTATAAGTAGGTAAGAGATGTGTTACAAAACTGTTGTGTAATAAAACAGTCACCCTTATCCATTCTTATGAAAGGAAGAACTCTCTTCAGGAATTCCATTGTCATATCTTTAAATGCTTAACATTATCCCTTCCAAATGTTGCTAATCAATTTGGAGATGTATGAAAAATAATTAGTTCAAATATCAAGCATTGGTGGATTTCTATTAAACCAATAGGAACTTAGAGGATATAAGTATCTTGTCCTAAATGTGCAAATATGCCTCTCTTTCACCTTTAGCCTTCTCTGGATTATTAGCGGTAATATTAATATTATTGTTAAGGATGAGTGTTAGATGCTATTAGTGATATGTTTTATGTTTATATGCTTATTTTATGCTCTTAAATTGTAATGCTGTTACTATCAGCTTGTAGTGGCAAGAGTGGCATCTCAGTTACTGCAGAGTTGTATCTAAACATGGATAATAAAGTAGAGTATAAGGTAAATAGGTTGCTATTCTTCAATGTGTTTAAAGCATTAGTTAATAAACACAAAAATTTTAATGCAGCTCAGGTTCCTTTTATGAGTAGTCCCCTGAAGTAAACAATAACAAAAAGTTACATGGATGGCAATTGACAATAGTAATTATAATACTATTAAATACAGTTAAAAATTTCTACCACATTCATGATTTTATTTACTACATTTTGGATAATAAGTTCAGTTGATTGAGAATTACATTATGAAAGTAAACAGTCCTAGTTTTTCCATAATTGGAATTAATTTTGTCTTGTTGTCTTGATAGCTCATTGAAAACATGAGACCAGAAATTAAGTGTACATAAGAAAGAACAGAATAAACATGAGGAGGCCACTTTTTTCTCTACCTTTACCATGTTAGTTTCGAAAAGTCATACCATGTTTTCCTTCACTGTATTTGCTCTATGTTTGTTCTTCACTGTATTTGCTCTATCTGTTCTGTGGTGATTGGTTTACTCTTTATTGGTGGACTACTTAGACTTTGTCTACCTGGCGTAGAGAACTCTGGGAACATTATTAGTGGAAGAGCTGGATACTGTAGATAATTGAGTGCCCTTCAGAATGTGTCTGAAATACCTCATTGAAGAATCCTGGGCCCCACCTCACATTTTCTGAGTAAGCATTTACAGTGATGCATTTTTTAACAAGAAGCAAGAAAATTATTTTAGATATATGTGTCTAATACTGGGTGCCTGGTGTACAATGAGCTGAGAGCAAGCTGGGGATGGATCAAGATGATAAATAGACATGGATAAGCTAACAAGGGATGTGTGGCTGTGATCTTATTTCTTTGGCGACAAGAGAGCACATGTTACTTGTGTCCTTAGAATTTTAAGAGTAATTCTAAATAGTGCATTTGAGATCATTCAAGGATACTGAAATCCCAAAAAAATCAATGTTGGCCCCTCATAGTTTAGACAGTTACATAGAACAAGGTGCTATTAAATGGCTAAATCCTTCATCTAATTTCCATTTGCAAATAAATAGAGATTTTGTTTGAAGAAATACTAGAATATGACATTTAGGAAACTACACAGTGACCATCTATTACAACTAGTAGAGGGGAAAACAAATCACAAAGTAGGTATGTGGCTAGAAAATATGTTAAAAATTTTTAAAAATTGAACAGATACAATAGCTACAGAATTTAAGAGAGATTTCTTTTGCATGTACTGATTGAGCTTGGTTAAAAAGATAATTTAGAAAAGTGATTGGGCTGTTTTCTGTAATTTATTGTGAAGAAATATTACAACGGTTATCATTATTTTTCTTTATGATCATAATTAGTAGCCACATAATATATGAGAAAAATAAATGCAATAAGAAATACAGATGAAAATATTACAGAATGACATTTTATAAGATAAAGTCTATCTTTAGAAAATATATATGTAAAGAGAGAACTTTTTGAGAGGAAATACTGAGTTGAAGTTGGAATTTGAGAGTGGGAGCACTGATCTATGATAAAGGAGAGGACGGCACAAAAAAGTTACATTTAAAAGAAACTGGAAAAGACATGCAGATTTTGATGAGAGAGAATTAGACCTCAATGGGGTGAGATAAAGAAAAAACAAAAAGAAAAAGGCATAGTTTTAGACTGGTTTTCATGTTTTTAAATATCCCGAGAGCAGATAAACCTATTATCACAGGATGAATCTGACCAAGTGGAGTTAAGGTCTGTAAAAAAATTATACTATAACACTACTGTCTATAATGATGGCATTTTAATCTGAAAAACTACAGACAACTGGTGTGACCTGTATCACACGATTAAGGAAAATGTAAGGAACTAGGGGAGTAGAGGATGAGTCAGAAAAAAAGGTAAGGAAATAAGAAAAAAATAATTTGAGTTGTGTGTAAAATAGTAACCTTGCCCAGACTACTCCAAAGCTTTGCATCCCTGAATAAACGGTATTTTTATGATAATTTTCATGTCAAACTTTCTTGATTCAGAGCACCTTAGTGTTTCGGTAATTTTTTCACATGTCTCGTGGGCAAAAAACAAAATTATAACTGAAAGACATTAGGTAACTTAAACACTGTAATATGCATAGTTTCAAAAAATATCACTGTGATTCTCTCAAAAATTTAAAATAGCCTGTGACTCTTCTGTGACGTCCTAGGGTGCCTTGGCACATAGTTTGAGAACCATGTGCGCAGTTACTTAATCTGGTAGTCGTCTATACATGTCGGCTTACCTATTTTATTCATTAATATTGATGTCTCAAACAGATCATTGGTTGTAGCCCTCTGTGATTTGACCAAAGTTTGGAGCAATCCGGTAACTTGCCTTTTTTGAACTCTTGCTCTACTGAGTGTTTCAGCCTTAACACAGCAGTGGATTCATGATTATGGCCAAACCTTTAGGATATCCAGAGTTGATGATATGAAGTAATTTACAAGGAGATAAAACGTTACAGAAAATGTTCATGACACTCATGTAATTCTTTGTTTTATAAGAGATACATGTTTGGATATAAGATGTAACATGAAAAGAACACCTTAAACCTACATGGTGTTGCACTTTGTGATTGCATTTTCTCATTTAATTCTTTAATTATTCAAAGAAGGTTACATTGTTCCAATTTTTCAGATAAGGAAACTAGCTTAGAGAGGCTATGAAAACCTTGTAAAGTAAGACAGGTGATATGAGATTTACATCAAAGTTTTCTGATTCCAAATTTCATAAGTTTTCTTTCCAAGTATAAACACACACACAGACACACATATAGTATATGTGTTAGTGTTATAAACAGTAAAGGTTTAGGTTAAGAATATGGTAACAAATTCTTTACAGAAATTTTGAAATTTCAGAAAGAACAGATAAGGTTATAAATTAAAGGAAAATATCAATAATTATATAATTATATGTGTATGTGGATAGATATAGATAGAGATAGTTAGATGGTAGGTAAATAGATAGATGATTGATAAATTATGGATAAATGAGGAATGAGAGGGAGAGAGACTTCTTGTTCCTGGAATGTTTTCTCTGCTATTGTTATAAAATTAGTATTATCGGAATGTTCATTTCCATAGCCTGACAATATGGTTCTAAGGTTTATTATAGAAAGAAAAATTAGGTTTTTAATAACTTCATGAGTTCTGAGGTGAGAGGCAGAAAAATGAGAACATAAAAATCTCCAAGTTAACCCTTTAATCCCTTACTCTGAGAGTGTAAGAAAGTCTAAACCAAGGGCTTCCCTGGTGGCACAGTGGTTGAGAGTCTGCCTGCCGATGCAGGGGACACGGGTTCGTGCTCCGGTCCGGGAAGATCCCACATGCCGCGGAGCGGCTGCGCCCGTGAGCCATGGCCGCTGAGCCTGCGCGTCCGGAGCCTGTGCTCCGCAACGGGAGAGGCCACAACAGTGAGAGGCCCGCGTACCGCAAAAAAAAAAAAAAAGAAAGCCTAAACCAGAGAAAGCAGTTGCTCCCTGTGTTCCATTTTCTCCCAAGGGACAGGGCTCCAGTGGAGAGTCCGGTAAATCAACACAGACATGAGGTTGTCTCACTGTTGAGGGAGCCCCAAATAAAAGGCTGTGGCAGTTTTACAGCCAGGACCCTGAGTTGAGAGAAGGCAGGGGAGTAGGACTAGAAGTAGAAACAGGGTTTTCTCTCATTCCCTTTTCCCCTCCCCCAACCCCAGGAGCTCTTGGCGAAGGCAAGGCACCTAAAGTGGACCTCAGATAAAGAGATTTAGGAGTGAAGGCCGTTGGGCTAGGAATGCAGATTTGTGAAGAGCACCACTGTGACTGGTGGGGAGGAGGTGGGGGAGAGGGGGTGGTTCTGAGTCCTAGACCACAACTTCCTTCAAAGACTGCAAGGCATTAGCTGTTCACCAGGTCACTGTGGGGAGGGCAGCTTTCCCCCATTGGGGCCTGCCAGGAAAGGACTTTTTGTAATTGCCTAGTCAGGCCTGAAAAACTACACATTGATTTTTAACTAGGAGCCCAGCCTCCTCCAGAGGAGAAGCAGCAAATATGTATCGATAGTTCCAGAAACTTTTAGTGATAGAAGTTACAGCTCTTAACAGTGCTTTGCACCCATCTGGGTGAGACAACCAAGATATATGGAGCACTATGCACATGTTATCTCACTTAATCCTCACAAGAATTGGTGAAATTAATGTTATTAGACTTACTTTGGTAACGAGGAAGCTAGAACTGAGAGATTAAGGAATTTCACCAATTCTATATAGTTCTTTCTACTACATAATGAAAAAGGAGAAGCTTTTTTCTATGTAAAGATATTATTAATATTCAAAGGATACACTGTTACATGACTTTCTATTATTTCTTTTCAGTAGATGTGTTTTTTTTTAATAAAACCGATGTAGAAAACTATATTGAGTTTTAAATTCTCAAGTGACCACAGTTATCAATATTTGTGTTGAGTTTTGCTTTTCATAAATTGTCTAATAACTTCTTTGCAAATACAAATGCAGAAATAAGCTATATTATTTAATTTTTACTTTTATTTTAAATAGTTTTAAAACTTTGTTTTTCAAATACACAATTAAAATGCAGTTTGAATTTATGACTGTTAGACAGTAGGATTCCAACAGTAGGATCGTTGTCCCATTGTGATTTAATGTAGAGTCTGTTTTTCTCCTTCTAATGTATAAGACTTACTATGTCATATACCAAATGTCCATTTGTGCCTGAATCTACTTAGAGGCATTTTATAATTAAATATAAAAATAAAGACTGAATAGCTATATGTAAAATTATTGATAGTAATTGTTTCTGGTAAGAAAAGAATATAAAAGTTTGAGAGATTCAAGCAAAGTGGACATAAATTTTACCTGTAAAGATTGATCTGTTAATAGTTGAAGAGAGATAATGGAAACGTTATGAGTTAATACTGGATGGTTGTTTCACAGTTGTTGGAAACATTATTCTCCATACATTCCTGTGTCATTTTTTTCACTATAAAATACTTTGTAATAAAATCTTAGTATTTAATTTTCCTTTGTGTCATAATGGGAAAATTTTTTGGCTCTTTACTAATAAGGAGGTTTTAGACAATAATAATTGCATTACTAAATTGAACTTGAGTGATTTCTATTAAATACATTCCTGAAAATGACTTCCAACTTCCAGTAACTGCTTTTGCTATTTGCTTCATCTTAGGAGTGAACTTAATAAGTAGGCAGGACTCAGAAACCATCTATATGGTGCTATTTTTTGGGCACCAGGAAGGCAAATTACCCAAAATTTATACCCTGCAGCATGTTTTGGTTTCTGAACTCAATTAGTTGAGATGTATTCCTGTGTTTCTCAGACCCTTTTCCGTCTTCTGAAACACTTTCAGGATGCAAATAGCCCTCAGATTGTAAACTCTGAAACCACAGCATTTACTTAAAAAAAAAAAAAAAAAAAAACTGATTTAATTCAGAATTCTTTTCCAATTATGATAACTGAATGTAAGTAATGTAACTAGTGATTGTATCTAGATCAAACCCAAGACTCCTGATTCTCAGTCTGGACCTCTTGTTTTACAGTATATCAGTTTCTACCAGATATAGCCAAAGGTTTTATACATTTTTCTGCAGGAACATCTCTTTTACATGATTCTCTCTCTAAAATCTACAAATCAACTCTCCTTGAATAGAAATAAAATAATGGAAATGAAACACAAATTTGTTTTAAATGTATTTTGCATTCTTCTGCATGCTCTTACAATATCAAGGAGATATATATATATCATATATATTATAAGATATATATCTTATAATATCAAGAAGAAGGCTCACACAAGCATCTCTTTGACTTCTTAACCATCTTCTATTTCCTTTCAATAAAATCTACAAAACAAAACAAAAAACAAGAAAATAATTTTTTATTTATTAAAAGGTGTTAAAATAACAGAAAACCGATGATGCAATTATTTGCTATTTATCATTCATTTGCTAAGAAACAGCAAATAAATTTATCCCTTAAATGTGGTACATATTTCAGTTCCTCTTCTCTTCACTTCAAACTTCCTATTTATTTAGTAATCTTATATGATAAAAATAAGATATGTTACATAACAAAAAATCCTTATGTATGTTTAGCAGCCACTAATGACTTCAGAATAAAGTGTCTTACAGTTTCAAGAGGGCATTTTTCCTTTTCTACATCATACTGGGCTTAAGATTCATGACTATGGTTGTCTACCGTGGTTCCTGATAACACCTCACCCCACTGCCTCATTCAAAAATGTCTGTCTCATGTCTTATTGCTTACAAGACATTAACCACTGATATTTATTTCTTCTTTCATATGAATTTTCTATTGATAATATATTTTTACAATCAGGTTTCCAAGCAATTTTCACAAGCCTTCCCCATTACTTACTTAATATCTTGTAGTGGCTGGTACAGTCAACCTTCATTTATTATGGCATCTTGGTGCTTTCAATCTACATTCCTCATGCTTCTCACTCTACAGGTGACAAAGAGATCATATCTTGCACATATGATTCATTTGTGGGGAGAATGTGTTGGGACCTGATCTGAGACCACATGTCTGAGGCAGCAGGGTAGACACTGGAAAGAGAAGGAATGACACAAAGTTGTGATTCTGCTATCTCAGATTGAATCTTGCTTTAAACTTTACTCTTACTCCTTCTACAGAAGACTCAATTCTCTCCTCCACTGTGTATCCATTTCACTTTGTGTTTATCTCTGATTCAAAATTTGATATTGTATCATAATTCATGGTTTGAGTGTCTGTCCTAGTAAACGTTTAGCTCACTAAGCAAATAGTGTTATTAATTTTTATATTTTCACCGCCCAAGAAGGTGTATAGCATAAAGCATGGGCTCAATAAGTATGTTGAAAGAAAGAATGAAAAAAATGGAATTATATTAAATTAATTTTTATGTAGTAAAAAATCATTAATTTGAATGATAGAACGAAAGTGCAGCATCCATCTGAGGATCAGCAAATCTTAGGGTGTTCAGGTTGAGAATGCCTAGAAAATGCAAGTGTGTGTAGAAATTAAAAATGAGTCAAACACTAAAAAATTGTGTATGTTTACATATTTTTAAGTAGAAATATTGTTCAAGTGACAGTTTCTGTGTCAAGAATCATTAGCAAAAGAAATGGATGGCTGAATTAATAGATGAACCTTTGAGATTATATATATCAGGTATGGAAAGGAAAAGAAGCTTTAGAATATTACCTCAGTTTGCAGTTTTTAGTGAATTCTTCATGCTAAGTGAATTTAACAGTACAATTTGGTATGTTGTATTATTAATGATCCTAGAAAATAACATTTTGGCTTTAAAAAGTTAACAGTGTAGAAAGAATAGTACCAATTACAGACATAATATATAGTGAGAATCTATTTTCTGAAAGTCAGCTTTTTGCATTGAAATCAAGACTGTGAATTATAAATATAAGTGCATCTAAAATGCATTAACTGTGATTTCTTTTTAAGGGCATAATTCTATATATTTAAATATTAAATACTTTTTTTGATTTTTATCCATCTGCTGTTGCTTCATTTTTTTTCTTCACTCAATTTTCTAGTTAGATTGTTGTTAGTATTTTGATAAGAAACACTGAACTGAGTATAATCTTTCTTAAAGTAAATATGATTTTACTTCAGCTCCAATAAGAATGCTGAAAACTGAATAGGTATATCTAAATCCTTTAAGGGAACTCATTCAATGTGAAATTGAATAGATGTTCTGATAACTAACAAAACATATCCTCTCAGAAACTGAATTCAGTGTATCCAGACTTGAACCTCTTCTCCAAATCTTCATCCCTGTCAATGGCAAGAGTATTTATCTGATACCATATAGACCTTATTCTAGAAAACTATTTTATTCCTTCTTTTCTTTTTCTTGCATATCTGAGTCTCAGTTTCCTTATCTGAAGTAATAAGATACTAGAAATAAAGCACTGTATAAAACCGACTAACATCATTTGCATGTGGTAGATATTGATAAATGTCAGTCTTCAATATCAATATCACTTTCACCATCATCAGCTAGAACCTTCCTATTCAACACATGTCCATTTGCACAGACTGATTTGTCCAGCTTATTTTAATTTCCTGTCTGGATTTTTGCTACTACATATGAGTTAATAAACTCTTACATCTGTCTTTTTCATTTTCATTGTACATCAACTTTACAAGACAATATGTCTCTCACTTTTATATGTTTTATATTTATATCATATAAGTCAGAAACCTAGCAGCAAAATCTAAATTTATAAACCTGACATTAAACACCTTGCATTAATTCACCCACCATACCTACATTATCTTTTTTTATTCACAAAATTATTTTACCTTATTTTAATTGGAATTTACTTAGAAACTACTCTGAGATTGTTAAAACCTGATATAGTTTACATTGAAATTGGAAATGAAAATATTATGACTAGAAATCAATTTGCCAATGCTTAGTAAAACTGAAAATTTGAACATCTGCATTTTACCTAAACCACTCCTAGGAAATGTGTTCTTGGCTATTCATTGGAGAATTGTTTGTAATAGGAAATAAATATGGATATATTCATACAATTACAGGTTATAAGGAAATATCACCATGTAGTATCTATACTGCAGCATTGTTTTGGGAAGTGCCTTGGAAGCTGCAGTGAGCTGCAGAATTGGTGTCCACCCCCCCCCAAATTCATATGTTGAAACCCTAAACCTAATGTGACAGTATTTGGAGGTGGGACCTTTGGGAAATGAGTTAGGTCACGAAGGTGGAGCTTTCATGAATAGTATTAATACCCTTACAAGAAAAGGCCAGAGAGCTAGCTAGCTTGTTCTGCTATGTGAGGATACAAGGAGAAGTCAGCTGTCTGCAACCCAGAAGAGGGCTTTCATTAGAACCTGACCATGCTGGCACTCTAATCTTGGACTTTCAGCCTCCAGAGCTGTGAAAATTAAATTTCTGTATATAAGCCACTCAGAATATAGTTATATTATTTTAATAATCCAAAATGAGTATGTGAGGGATATAAGCAAACATAGTGTAGAGTCACCTACTCTGTGAGTCTGACTTTAGGATTATTGGAATGGAAAGAAAGAATTCCCACAGTAGATTAGAGTAGATTAGGAAGTAGCAGAAGTTGGATGGTCTTAGTGGCAACACGAAGATTAAAGAGCCTATGACAGTTCATGGGTAAATTTTCTGGGCACTAGGGAAGGCATCAGACATGTAGATATACCATGAGCAGTCAGGGTACCTTGTATCAAATGAAGAAGTAAGATAAAGTGCCAATTTTAGACACTCAAGGATTTATTCTTCAAACCTACAACCTGCCATGACAATAGTGCTACTTACTTCTTTTTCCAGTCCTACTGTACATCAGATATTATCATGGAAGAAAGTTGTTGATACATGGTAACATATCATATATAGTTGATATCATGATAAATAACAGAATTTATTAAATAATATATAAAAGTAATGACCAAATTTAAAAATAATGATATCACAAATTGCTAAAATTTATTGAGAGTTGTTGCAGACTGAATATTTGTGTCCACCCCCCCAGCTTTGTTTGTTGAAAACTAATTACCAATGTGATGGTTTTAGAAGGTGGCTTTTAGGAAGTCATTAGTTTATGAGAACAGAGCCCTCATGAAGGTGTTAGTGCCCTTATAAAAGAGACCCCAGAGGGATCCCTTGAGGGATCTGCCATATGAGGTTAAAGTGAAAAGATGGACATCTAGGAAACGAGCTCTCACCAGATACCAAAACTGCCCACACATTGATCTTGGACTTTGCAGCCTCCAGAACTATGAGAAATACATTTATGTAAATCATTTATAAGTTACTCAGTTTATGGTATTTTTGTTATAGCAGCCCAAACTGACTACGGTGAGGGTTTACTATGTGTCAAACACTGTTCTTGTCTCATTTATTGAAATCAATACATTCAGTCCTCAAAACAACCATAAGAGAAAGGTATTCTAAAAATTACTATTTTACAGGTGAGATAATGGAAGTTTAGAAAAGTTGAACAATTTTTCCAAGATAATACAACTTGGTGGTGGTGGATTTAACCTGTAATTTCAAATCTGTCTGCCTTGAGACCATGGATTTAAATATGATTCAAATCAAATTTCTATGTAATTCTACTTTCAGAAGCTATATATTTTTATGTATTTACTTATAAGTATTTATGTGTATATGTTTTGTGTCACTTAAATTCAAAATAATGGTAATAATGATATTTGATTGTTTCATTAACAGTGAAGTGACAGAGGTTAAGGAATAGCAAATTAGAGAAGATGGGGGGATAGCATCAGATGAGTTCAATACCATCCAGATGTCTAAAGAAAAATTGAGTACCAGTACCCTCCTTGCTTCTAACTTTCTACTCACATCAGGGTTTTTTTATATATGTTAATGAGATGTACTTAAATTTTACATATGGATATTTGAAATGAGAATAGCAGTATTTGATGTACTTCTTGATTTTGAGATATCTGATGTTACTATACCTTATATATAATTTAACTTAAATCTTTTTAATCTTTATGAGGTTGGTTATTTAATTTTTTTAGTTTTTTGTTTGTTTTCCTGCTAGATTAACTGTGAATGAATTGTCTATTCTGCCTAAAATATATCTTCTTATGTGTTCAGGTCTACTCTATGGGTCCACGTTTGAAACAGTTTACTTGTTTCTGGGTCAATGAGCACTTATCTCATGCCAAAGCCCTACCTATATATTGGCCCCCGGCTTGTTCAGACTTACCAAAAAGTCTCAGTCAGTCCTCATCCCTAGTTTGTAAATGTTTTCTTGTTTATTTACTTCTTAGTCTAAGCATATGAACCTAGCAGTGTAATCTGTTTGCCTGTGTTTGTTCGTTCCATTAAACTGCCTTTTAAGGGCAAGGAGCAAATAAAAACTGTAAATCTCAAACCACTTGTTTCAATGTCAGGCACCTGAGAATGAACGATAAATATGAGTGGACGACAAATAGTGGAGAGTCAAGAAGCATAAATAAAGACAAGGAGAGTGGAAATCTAGTACCACGCAACTCTTAGGCAACTTGTCTTGCCCTGAAAAACCTTTAGAGATAAGGTCAAAACGTCACCAAGTTTTGCATAGATAAGCTCTATCCTATCCACTCTCCCTTTTACAGAGCAGGGAGCATAATGCTTAGTATTGACTTTACTCTGATGATTGCTTAACAAGCACAGTTTTGCCTAAGTGACCGATGAGACAAATGACCTGCCAAAGTGGCAATAGGAGAAAAAAAAAAAAAAAGTATCCACTGTAAAGGTAAAACAATTAGAATGAAATATACTGACCAGGCTTTGCCAGTGTTGACTTGCTAGTCAAACTTTAAGTATGTCTTTTCTTAATAGGAGGAGGAGAATGAATTACATATGGATATAGGCATAGCTTTGCAGAGTATCTGTTTGATTTCTGAATTTGGTTCCAAAATAATTATACTGAGTATTCTTGCATAGTGAGATTGCAATCATTTACCTTATATGGCATGATCATCATTATGTTATTAAAAGTTCTGCCTTACTGAAACATTTTTTAAAAATTAAGAAAAATAGTCTCTGTATTAGACAAAAGAACAGTTATGTTTTTGCCCCAGAGTGATATTTGGGCATTTAAATCTATTTTTTTCTTAACAAATGTGACACACACAGCAGTGTCACTAACTCTGGTGACATACAAAAGCATTTGAGAAAGTTTCCATTCTCTATAAGGAATAATCTTCAGTTATCTGGGTGTTTTCATATCAAGCTGTCCTTCACTACATCTTATTATATCCTGGAAACACATGTGAAAAGTGACTAACGTACCGTATTCTTTTGCCTGGGATTTTTATACCATTTCAGTTTTATCTTGTGCTATCATTAAACCCTCTTTTCTATAAAGGCTCAAACTAAAATTGAAAAATAATTAAAGTCCAAGTTCAGCTTACTTGGGTGATTAAATAAATTGCATGGCTAGAAAGAAAATGACTAAAGTAAAGGATAACTGCAAAACTTAGCCCAATGTGGAAGATTTATATTAGCAGTAGTCTCTACATTTTCTGAATTTCATTTTCAAACTTTAAAGTTCAAGTTGGTATTATCCATTATTTCATCCATGATGCCTTTAAACATTTATTAATTTTAACCTACAGCCAGCTAACTTATGACCTGCAACTACTGAAATGACTTTTAGGGAAATTTAATATTTACTTTGGAAAGTGCACAAGAGCAGGTTCAAATAAGAATACGGTTGATATTTTTCATTGTTTGGTATTATCAAAATTAATTGGGCTCAATCAAATTACCTTGACAATTGAGAAGAGCTAAAGTAGGTGCCAGTGTTTGTTACCTGTAGTTTCCATTACTTACGGAAAGTTCTATGGTATGCCTGGCCAGAAAGAACATCCTGGTTACACAGAAAACAGAATGTGAAATTCAGGAGTTATAATTATTTAAAAAATAGTAATAATAATTGGACTTCCATGCTAAGGACAGGGGATAAGCCATGCAACTGTCCAGTACTTCGTTTGACAAATAAGCGTTTTTAATTACCGTGCACCTGGCAATGGGCAAAAGAGAGACAGTGAGACTCGTGATCAGAAGAAGGAAACAAGTAAAACAAAAACAAGTAAACTGAGAAAAGAATGAGAAATTAAATGTTACAGTATTGAACTCATGAATGCAGGGCTTTCTTTCAGAGTTGAGTCGTACTGTGTGTAGTGTGGAATAATGTTAAAACAACAGAAATGGGTTGAAAATCAGTCATGTCGATTACGATTACTCGTTTTCCCAGTTTACTAACTCACCTTCATTTTTTCCCTTTCTTTGTTGCGAGTAGTTGGAGAGCATTTTCATTTGCAGAAAAAGAGATGATCAACATTAGAATAACCAATATGAGTTAATTATTATGTGTGTCAGGCAATCCGATATTCCTGTGATATGTTCAAACTGAGAGGGCAATGGGCAAATGCAATAGCCAGGAGACTTAAGTCAAGAAAGTTCACTCCCCTCATCTCTCTTTACTGACAGCTCACTGATTTCCTTTTTTTTTTTTTTTTCATGAAACCAGGTGGAAATATTAGCAAAAACTATGGAAAAGTACAAATTTTTCACTTCTTTTCAAACAAAAATAGTTATTTTGGTTTTATCATATGTATAGAGCACTAGTCAGAACCACAATATCATTAGATGGTAGTCAACTTTGGGTCATTCAGCAGGAAAGGAGTAAAGCTCCTGTTACTTCAGGAAATGACAGTTCATTTCTTCTGTCTGTAGCCACTGAAATGGTGGAAAGCAAACATAAAAATGCTTCTCACATGAGAATGTCATCTATTAGTATGTTAAAAAACATTTGAGTGTGTTTATATAAGAAAAACAAACATACATAGCACCTGCATACAGACACACCTATGCACACACCACAGCTCTGTACAAATTCCTGTAAATTGCACAGCAAAATATCTTCAGATGATTTTTTGCTTTCCTTTTTTGCCCTTATAAAATAAACTGCACTTCCAGTTGCTCGCTACTTCCCCACTTCTTGTTGATTTAAAACAAAAACAAAACTATATATATATGGAATATATATATATATATATATTCACAAACGTGAAAGTATAGTAAAACAAACCTTATAGGATAACACATACAGTGAACTGAAGTAGCTGGTAGACGTTTGAGTTGTGTGCATTTTTATTTTCCTACACAGTTTGGTTCAGCTGAGTGCAATTTTCTGTCTTCACCTACTTATTTCTCACCAGTTAAATCATGCATAATCAAGCACAGGATTCCCATTGCATTCAGAGTTTTCACTAATATATCAATCATGTGGGAAAAAAAATTGTGGTTTCAAAAAGAGCATTTTTGTCAAACTGACTGTATTTGTGTATCTCGATTCCTTCCATGTAGCCTCAAGTATTGCATTTCTAAAGCAATTCTCAGCTTAGTACATTTCTTATTTGCTTTTGAAATTCTCTTATTCATAACCTTTATGAAAGGTGGGAATTAATGGTGATGGAGACAGAATGAGAGAGAGATGGTTCTGAAATAATTACTACAAATATTTCATTGTTCATGAAGCCTCTATGCATGCAGTTGAAAATCTTCCCTCATTCTTGAATGCAGTTTACAACATTAAATTATTATAATAAATGTATGAGCAGCTCCTAGTTGGCAACATCCAGTTATTTAGAATTTAGGCAAAACACAAACACACACACACACGCACGCATGCAGTAAAAGTCAGCATCCTTCCTAAAAGTATTCTCCATGAGGCAAGTTCCTGGGTGACCCCCAAAATGTCCTTGATGTCAACAACCACAGATGATGAATCTCCACTTTGAAGTCACTTCTGACAATGTCCATGGAAAAGGTTTAGGGTGTTGACCCAAAGGTTATTGGACCACTTCAAGCATGTTAGAGATTGAAAGCAGAAATACATTTTAAAAAGATTAAAATGAGGAAAGAAAAATAAAGAAAAATAGCAAAAAGAGAATGGTGTACTGTTATAAATCTGAGGTCTCAGAAGTAGAGACTTATAGAGTACCTCAAACTCAAAACTATTTGCATAATGATACTGAGACATTATTCACACTCATTATCTCAAGAGAAAAAATAAGGTTTTCTAGAGGTTCTGCATGACTTGTGACATTTCAAAGTTAAAGTGGAATAGATTTGATAATCCGATTGTTTGCTATTAAGCCAGACGATGTGAAAATGTAAAGTGATGTCACTCTGTTCATGAATATTTGTATTGGGAAATATAATAATTTGCATATATATACATTATTTATATTAACATGTAATAATTGTATTACTATTATTTGTTAAAGTAATATGTAAATATTTTATAAATTTTAATTTTTATATGGTAAATAGTGATAAACATAATCCATATAAAAAGTTATTCTATGCCTTCAAATTTTTAAAAATTAAAAATTTTCTTGACCCACAAGTTTGATAAACAATGTTATTAATTAATCTAAAAAGTCTATTGTAGAAAATAAATAGCTAGAAAAATACTTTTGACACAAAATTTCTAAAGGTAATTTGATTAATGTCTATATCATAAAGTTTATAATCTCATAAAGTGATCTATTTAGTAATGATGGGTGGATATTTCCTGCTTTTTATTTTAAAATGTACCTGTTCTGTGTCACAATTAAAATGAATTTCTCTAAAACTAAATGATAAAATCACGCAGAAATTATTATCTGTTGCTATTGTTAAATACATCAAATCAAACTGCTGGGTTCATAAACAATTTTAACTTTATCAAATAAGGAAACACTGAATTTAAATGAAAACTTCACAAAAGCAAAACACTTTAAAATCTGAAGTGATAACACATATGGGTCACATTCTGAAAAATAAGATGTGTTAATTAAAGAACCACTAGTTGTTTAAAAACAACAATGGCTTCTCCCCTGAATTTCAGACTCATATATCCAACTATCCACTTAACTTCTCATGTTGTTCTTTACTAGGCATCCTTAACTTGACATGGACAAAATAAAGCTCTTTGCTTTTTCACAAACCTGGATGACCTCTATGTAAAACAATCTAAATTTTACCACCATGAACTGAGTAGCTCAGGGAAAAAAAATTTAGATGACAAGCTAGATTTGGCCTACAGGCTGCAGTATGCCAACTTTTCTATCTCCTAATGTTATATGATCTCAAAAACCACCCCCCAAAATGGAGGATCTGAATTATTAATCCATTATCACTAAGTAAATTCCATAGAAGAAGTAACAAGTGTTTTGGAAGTGGTGTTTCTGGTTGTTTTTGAATCATCTTTTGTTTGTGCAGATACTGTAATCAATCAGTTCTTTGTTTTACTTGGTTTGTTTGAGTTGTTATATATCGGTTTGTTTTATTGGAGGTATTCATGGAAGTGATATCGCCTGAGTTCTTTAATTCTTGAGAACATTTTCATTTGATTACTGTATGAATGAGGATACAAATTGAGTAAAAAATCCTCTGGCATTTTAAAGGCTTCAGAAAGGAGCTAAAATCAGAGGTATTTCACTCTATTGATCCTTTCAATCTTGCTAAGCACTTGTGGACTTGATTTGGTCCATTGAACTTTCAAACCAAAAACTTTGGTTTAGTTGATGTTTTTCCTCCAGGATTTTGTTTTGAACAATTATCTCCAATATAAGATTAAATTCTCCTGTTGTTAACTTCTCTGATCTGCCACCCCCTTTCACACCTCCAAAACTGGGCTGGTTAGTCTATCAATCAGTGATTCTAACAGAAAACTCTTGGCTCTTGCTTTATAGTAGATGAGCACAATTTGTCTCATTGGCTTTCTCTACTCTTCTTAGAAGTTCTGAGTATGGTCCTTTGATAAGATATAATAAAATAAAATAAAGAATTATAATCTACAGATCTTAATGTGTTCTGACATTGAATGTTATTTTTGAGAACTCTGAAGCTAGCATTTTACTTCATGGGTAATCCACCTATGAAGGTGATTTTATTTTCTTTCCCTATGCAGATGAGCAATATCAGTTCTTTAGAATTGTTATTAATATGTGTATCTTTTTAAAAAGTATAATTGAGTGTTCCCTATGAATATTTAATTCAGTCTTCCTTTCAAGAGTGTTTTCTTTTAATATTTCTTCAGTATAAATTTTCTTATATTTGTAATCATTTCTTCTTCAGGGACAGCACTCCTTTTTCTCTTTTGTTTCTTTCCCATATCATATCTTTCAGCTTCTTTCAAATCAGTTTCTATTTACCTTTTTCTGTATTTTGATTTATACAGTTTTCTGTCAGATTACTGATTTTGTTACCAGTCAGCTTTTGTCTCATCTTTTTGTTGCTTCTAATTAAAGTTAGTTTCTGTAATGGAAATTTGTTGTCTTCTATATTATCTTTCTTTCTTTAGCTCTATCAGTTACTTTGCACTACCTCTGTACTTTTATGCACTCATCTTTATTTTTGATATCATTTGACCAGCATAAATTTCTTTGAGACCATGTACAAAATAGGAATGATAGCTAATATTTATTGAACACATGCACTATTTCATCAAACATAAATGAAACCATTTCACTATTCTTGGAAAGTTTCTTTTTCTTTCTTTCTTTCTTTCTTTTGTTGCACAGAGTCTCAAGTTGCAGTAGGCAGGCTCATTAATTGTGGCATGCAAACTCTTAGTTGCAGCATGCATGTGGGATCTAGTTCCCTGACCAGGGATGGAACCCAGGGCCCCTGCCTCTGGAAGCACAGAGTCTTAACCACTGTGCCACAAGGGAAGTCCCTCTTGGACAGTTTCTGATTCATAAATATTAAGAGTATATCTGGGATTTAATAACAAATACAATTATATACTAGCTACTCTGTTAGAAAATTTATTTGTCTCATTCAATTCGTAACACTGCTCTGAAATATTTATTTTATGTATATAGATGAGGAAACTAGGAATTATATAGTTGAAGAAAAATAATAAAAATTACAGTAAAGACATGGAAGATGAGGTGCTAGATGTTAAAGCACATGATGGCTAATCTTCTTAGGTGGGAGAGAAAGTAACTCTCCTTCTCCAGCCTGTCCAGAAGCTGGTATAATCATGTTCTAAAGAAGTCAAGTCTCAGCTTTATAGGTCTGTGAGATACTTATATCTGCTTAGAAAAAATCAATTCTAATGTCAAAAGATGCTGAAGAATGTTGAAGAATAATAAAGGTATTTTCAGTATCGCTGAAGAATGTTGAAGAATAATAAAGGTATTTTCAGTATCTCAAAAGTGAAAAGACCTAGGTATATGATTCCCATGTGCCTCTGTGCTAGGAACAGTGAAGACCAGAACCAAATATTAAAAGCTATTCTAGACCCCAGTGATCTCTCAGAAAAAATACATTTTTGGATAATTGATAACCTGTGAGACTGAGGAAAGAGAGAAGCTAATGTATATGTATGAAAAATGAAAAATAAATTGAGGTTTTAGTGACATAAGCAGTCCTAGCATTAATGGGAAATTAGTTTACTGTAAATTAGGTGATTTTCAGTGATGGAAATTAACTCTGAATTATTCAGAAAATGAATGTAAGGTTTTAAACCTACTTTTAGATTGTGTAATTAGCGCTGGAAGACTTTTACAGCTTCCTGTTATTCATGCAAACTAGATATGATGTATGTGCACTATTTCAAACTACGTATCTTTGATCCAAAATGATACTTTTCATGTCCCCCCCATATCAAGGTTAGATAGTACCGTTAAAGTTTGATTTACTACAAAAATCTTGTTTTCTTTACTTAATTATTTTATACTGAATTCAGAGTTTTTATAATTTATTTTAGTTAAAATAATACTGTTTTAAGAGACAATATGACTAATTAATACACTGATCTTTCAACAGGTCCTGTATAATGGGTAACGTAAGAAAGAAAAGGCTAGTAGCGCAAAATGAATATTGAAATAAAGGCATGGAATTGTTGAATTTATGAATCAGGAAGAATTAATTATCACTTTTTTCAAGTGCTCAGTTGAAATGATGTGGATTGAGTTCATGGTCTTTACTATTATTTGTCCAAAGTCTCAGGGAATTACAGGGAGGCAGTTTAGCAGAGAGTGACAGAGGAATGGCTTTGAAAGCAAGTGGGACCAAGTCTGGACATTGTAATTTATATCTGGGAGTACCAAGCAACTTGACTTATGTATGATATAAATCATTATATGTCATTTAAATAGTCATTTAAATATTATACATAATTTGGAGAAACCTTCAAGATGGCAGAGAAGTAAGACGTGGAGATCACCTTCCTCCCCACAAATACATCAAAAATACATCTACATGTGGAACAACTACAGAATACCTACTGAAAGCTGGAAGAAGACCTCTGAGTTCCCAAAAGCCAAGAAACTCCCGACGTACCTGGGTAGGGCAAAAGAAAAAAGAAAAAACAGAGACAAGAGAATACAGATGGGACCTGCACCTCTGGGAGGGAGCTGTGAAGGAGGAAAAGTTTCCACACACTAGGAAGACCCTTCACTGATGGGGACAGGGGGTAGGCAGAGGGGAAACTACAGAACCACGGAGGAGAGCACAGCAACAGGGGTGCAGAGGGCAAAGTGGAGAGATTCCCGCACAGAGGATCAGTGCCAACCAGCACTCACCAACCTGAGAGGTTTGTCTGCTCACCCACTGTGGTGGATGGAGGCTGGGAGCTGAGGCTTGAGCTTCAGAGTTCAGACCCCAGGGAGAGGACTGGGGTTGGCTGCATGAACACAGCCTGAAGGGGGCTAGTGCGCCACAGCTAGCTGGGAGGGAGCCAGGGAAAAAGTCTAGACCTGCTGAAGAGGTGAGAGACCATTGTTTTGGGGTGCATGAGGAGAGGGGATTCCTGCTCCATGTGTCCACAGAAGGCAGAGCACCGCCTAAGCGAGCTCCAGAGATGGGTGCAAGCCATGGCTATCAGCTTGGACCCCCAGAGACTGGCATGAAATGCTAACGGTGACACTGCTGCCACCAAGAATCCTGTGTGCAGGCGCAGGTCGCTACCCACACCCCCCCGGGAGCCTGTGCAGTCCACCACTGCCAGGGTCCCAAGATCCAGGGACAACTTCCCTGGGAGAATGCACAGTGCGCTTCAGGCTGTTACAATGTTAGGCTTGCCTCTGCTACCATAGGCTCGCCTTGCATTCCAATTATGACTACATTACACCTCCCTCTCCCCGGCCTGAGTGAGCAAGAGCACCCTAATCAGCTGCTGCTTTAACCCCCTCCTGTCTGGGCAGGGAACAGACAACTGAGGGCGGCCTACACACAGAGAAGGGGTCAAAACCAAAGCTGAATCCCAGGAGCTGTGCAAACAAAGAGGAAGGGAAATTTCTCTGTGAAGCCTCAGGAGCAGCATATTAAACCCCCACAATGAACTTGATGAACCTGCATCTGGAGAATATCTGAATAGACAACGAATGTTCCCAAAATTGAGGCGATGGACTTTGGGAGCACCTGTAGACTTGGGGTTTGCTTTCTGTGTCTGAATTGTTCCTGGTTTTTATGTTTATCTTAGTTTAGGTTTTAGTGCTTGTTATCATTGCTGGATTTGTTTACTAGTTTAGTTGCTCTCTTTTTTTAAATTATTATTTTTAATTTTTTATTTTATTTTTAAATTTTATTATTTAAATTTCTTTTATTATTTTTTCCTTTTTTCTCTTTTTGTCAGTGTGTGTGTGTACATTTCTTTGTGTGATTTTGTCTGTTTAGGTTGTGCTTTTACTATTTGTCCTTGGGTTCTGCCTGTTCGTTTTCTTTCTTTTTTGTTGTTGTTTCTTTGTTTTCTTTTTATGGGTGTGTGTATGTTTATTTGTGTGATTTTGTATGTTTAGCTTTGCTTTTACCATTTGTTTTGGGGTTCTATCTGTTCACTTTTTTTTTTTTTTTCCTTCTGAGCCGTATGGCTGGCAGGGTCTTGTTTGGCCAGGTGTCAGGCCTGAGCTTCCGAGGTGGGAGGGCTGAGTCCAAGACATTGGACCACCAGAGACCTCCTGGCCCCACAAAATATCAGCGAGAGCTCTCCCAGAGTTCTCCATCTCAACATGAAGACCCAGCTCCATTCAATGGCCAGCAAGCTCCAGTGCTGGACACCCCATGCCAAACAACTAGCAAGACAGGAACACAACCCCACCCATTAGTAGAGAGGCTGCCTAAAGTCATACTATGTTCACAGAGATTGCAAAACACACCACCAGTCGCAGCCCTCCCCACCAGAGGAAAAAGATCCAGCCCCACCAACCAAAACACAGGCACCAGTCCCCTACACAAGCCGCTGAACCAACCTCACCGACTGGGGGCACACCCAAAAACAACAGGAACTATGAACCTGCAGCCTGCAAAAAGGAGACCCCAAACACAGTAAGTTAAACAAAACGAGAAGACATAGAAATATGCAGCAGATGAAGGAGCAAGGTAAAAACCCACCAGACCAAACAAATGAAGAGGAAATGGGCAGTCTACCTGAAAAGAATTCAGAGTAATGATAGTAAAGATGACCCAAAATCTTGGAAATAGATTGGAGAAAATACAAGAAACGTTTCACAAGGACCTAGAAAAACTAAAGAACAAATGAACAATGATGAACTATACAATAAATTGAAATTTCTCTAGAAGGGATCAATAGCAGAATAACTGAGGAAGCAGAATGGATAAGTGACCTGAAGATAAAATAGTGGAAATAAGTACCACAGAGCAGAATAAAGAAAAAGAATGAAAACAATTGAGGACAGTCTCAGAGACCTCTCGGACAACATTAAATGCACCAACATTCGAATTATAGGGGCCCAAGGAGAAGAAAAAAATAAAGGGATTGGGAAAATATTTGAAGAGATTATAGTTGAAAACTTCCCTAACATGGGAAAGGAAATAGTCAGTGAAGTCCAGGAAGTGCAAGAGTCCCATACAGGATAAATCCAAGGAGAAACATGCCAAGACACATATTCATCAAACTATCAAAAATTATATACAAATAAAAAATAAAAGCAGCAAGAGAAAAGCAATGAATAACATACAAGGGAATCCCCGTAAGGTTAACAGCTGATCTTTCAGCAGAAATTCTGCAAGCCAGAAGGGAGTGGCAACATATTTTAAAGTGATGAAAGGAAAAACCTACAACCAGTACGGATCTTATTCAGATTCTATGGAGAAATTAAAACCTTTACAGACAAGGAAAAGCTAAGAGAATTCAGCACCACCAAACCAGCTTTACAACAAAAGCTAAAGGAACTTCTCTAGGCAGGAAACACAAGAGGAGGAAAAGACCTACATAACAAACCCGACACAAAAAAAAAAATAGGAACATACATATCAATAATTATCTTGAATGTAAATGGATTAAATGTTGCAACCAAAAAACACAGACTAGCTGAATGGGTACAAAAACAAGACCTGTATATATGCTGTCTACAAGGGACCCTCTTCAGACCTAGGGACACAAACAGACTGAAAGTGAGGGAATGCAAAAAGATATTCCATGCAAATGGAAATTAAAAGAAAGCTGCAGTAGCAATTCTCATATCAGGCAAAATAGACTTTAAAATAAAGACTATTACAGGACACAGGGAAGGACAATCCATAATGATCAAGGGATCAATCCAAGAAGAAGATATAACAATTGTAAATATTTATGCACCCAACATAGGAGCACCTCAATACATAAGGCAAATGCTAACAGCAAAAAGGGGAAATTGACAGTAACACAATCATAGTAGGGGACTTTAACACCCCACTTTCTCCAATGGAAAGATCATACAAAATGGAAATAAATAAGAAAACAGAAGCTTTAAATGACACATTAGGCCACATGGACTTAATTGATATTTATAGGACATTCCAATGAAAAGCAACAGAATACCTTTCTTCTCAAGTTCTCATGGAACATTATCCAGGATATATCATATCTTGGGTCACAAATCAAGCCTTGGTAAATTTAAGAAAATTGAAATTGTATCAAGTATCTTTTCTGACCACAATGCCATGAGACTAGATATCAATTACAAGAAAAAACTGTAAAAACTACAAATCTATGGAGGCTAAACAATATGCTACTGAATAACCAAGAGATCACTGAAGAAATCAAAGAGGAAATCAAAAAATTACCTAGAAACAAATGACAATGAAAACACAGTGTCCCCAAACCTTATGGGATGCCACAGAAGCAGTTCTAAGAGGGAGGTTTATAGCAATACAATCCTACCTCAAGAAACAAGAAATATCTCAAATAAACAACCTAACCTTACACCTAAAGCAATTAGAGAAAGAAAAATAGAAAAGAAAACCACAGTTAGCAGAAGGAAAGAAATCATAAAAATCAGGTCAGCAATAAATGAAAAAGAAATGAAACAGTAGTGAAGATCAATAAAAGTAAAAGCTGGTTCTTTGAGAACATAAACAACATTGATAAAACTCATCAGGAAATAAAGGGAGAAGGCTCAAATCAACAGAATTAGAAATGAAAAGGGAGAAGTAACAACTGACACTGCAGAAATACAAAGGATCATGAGAGATTACTGCAAGTAACTATATGCTAATAAAATGGACAATCTGAAAGAAATGGAGAAATTCTTAGAAAAGTACAACCTTCCGAGACTGAACCAGGTAGAATTAGAAAATATGAACAGACCAATCACAAGCACTGAAATTGAAACTGTGGTTTAAAATCTTCCAACAAGCAGAAGCCCTGGACTAGATGGCTTCACAGGTGAATTCTATCAAACCTTTAGAGAAGAGCTAATGCCTATCCTTCTCAAACTCTTCCAAAATATAGCAGAGGGAGGCACACTCTCATTCTCCGAGGCCATCATCACCCTGATACCAAAACGAGACAAAGATGTCTCGAAAAAAAGAAAACTACAGAACAATATCACTGATGAACATAGTTGCAAAGGCCCTCAACAAAATACCAGCAAACAGAATCCAACAGCACATTAAAAGGATCATACACCATGATCGAGTGGTGTTTATCCCAGGAATGCAAGGATTCTTCAATATATACAGATCAATCAATGTGATATACCATATTAACAGATTGAAGGAGAAAAACCATATAATCATCTCAATTGATGCAGAATAAGCTTTTGACAAAATTCAGCACCATTTATGATAAAAACTCTCCAGAAATTAGGCATAGAGGGAACCTACCTCAACAAAATAAAGGCCATATATGGCACACACACAGCTAACATTGTTCTCGGTGGTGAAAAGCTGAAACCATTTCTTCTAAAATCAGGAAGAAGACAACGTTGCCCACTCTCACCACTATTATTCAACATAGTTTTGGAAGTCTTAGCCACAGCAATCAGAGAAGAAAAAGAAATAAAAGGAATCCAAATCGGAAAAGAAGTAAAACTGTCACTGTTTGCAGATGACATCATACTATACATAGAGAATCCCAAAGGTGCTACCAGATAAGTACTAGAGCTAATCAATGAATTTGGTAAAGTAGCAGGATACAAAATTAATGCACAGAAATCTCTTGCATCCCTATACACTAATGATGAAAAATCTGGAAGAGAAATTAAGGAAACACTCCCATTTACCATTGCAACAAAAAGAATAAAATACCTAGGAATAAACCTACCTAAGGAGACAAAAAACCTGTATGCAGATAACTATAAGATACCGATGAAAGAAATTAAAGATGATACAAACAGATGGAAAGATATACCATGTTTTGAATTGGAAGAGTCAACATTGTGAAAATGAGTCTACTGCCAAAAGCAATCTACATATTCAATGCAATCCCTATCAAACTACCACTGGCATTTTTTTTTTTTTTTTTTTTTGCCGTACGCAGGCCTCTCACTGTTGTGGCCTCTCCCGTTGCGGAGCACAGGCTCCGGATGCGCAGGCTCAGCAGCCACGGCTCACAGGCCCGGCTGCTCCACGGCATGTGGGATCTTCCCGGACCGGGGCACGAACCTGTGTCCCCTGCATCGGCAGGCAGACTCTCAACCACTGCGCCACCAGGGAAGCCCCCACTGGCATTTTTCACAGAACCAAAACAAAAAATTTCACAATTTGTATGTAAAGACAAAAGACCCCAAATAACCAAAGCAGTCTTGAGAAAGAAATATGCATCTGGAGAAATCAGGCTCCCTGACTTCAGACTATACTACAAAACTACAGTAATCAAGACAGTATGGTACTGGCACAAAAACAGAAATATAGATCGGTGGAACAGGATAGAAAGCCCACGCACATATGGCCACCTTATTTTTGATAAAGGAGACAAAAATATACAATGGAGAAAAGACAGCCTCTTTAATAAGTGGTGCTGGAAAAACTGGACAGCTACGTGGAAAAGAATGAAATTAGAACACTTCCTAATACCATACACAAAAATAAACTCAAAATGTAATAAAGACTTAAATGTATGGGCAGACACTATAAAAACTTAGAGGAAAACATAGGCAGAACATTCTGTGACATAAATCACAGCAAGATCCTTTTTGACCCACCTCCTACAGAAATGGAAATAAAAACAAAAATAAACAAATGGGACCTAATGAAACTTAAAAGCTTTTGCACAACAAAGAAAACTATAAACAAGATGTAAAGACAACCCTCAGGATGGGAGAAAATATTTGCAAATGAAGCAACTGACAAAGGATTAATCTCCAAAATATAGAAGCAACTCATGCAGCTCAATATCAAAAACAGAAACAACCCAGTCCAAAAAGGGGTGAAAGACCTAAATAGACAGTTCTCCAAAGAAGACTTACAGATTGCCAACAAACACATGAAAGGATGCTCAACATCACTAATTATTAGAGAAATGCAAATCAAAACCACAATGAGGTATCACCTCACACCTGTCAGAATGGCCATCATCAAAAAATCTACAAACAGTAAATGCTGGAGAGGGTGTGGAGAAAAGGGAACCCTCTTGCACTGTCGCTGGGAATGTAAATTGATACATGGAGAACAGTTTGGAGGTTCCTTAAAAACTAAAAATAGAACTACCCTATGACCCAGCAATCCCACTACTGGGCATATACTCTGAGAAACCATAATTCAAATAAAGTCATGTACCACAATGTTCATCGCAGCACTATTTACAATAGCCAGGACATGGAACTAACCTAAATGTCAATCGAGAAATGAGTGGATAATGAAAATGTGGCATATGTATACAATGGAATGTTACTCAGCCACAAAAAGAAACAAAATTGAGTTATTTGTAGTGAGGTGAATGGACCTCTAGTCTGTCATACAGAGTGAAGTAAGTCAGAAAGAGAAAAACAAATATCATATGCTCATACATGTTTATGGAATCTAAAAAAAAGTGGTCTGATGAACCTAGGGGCAGGGCAAGAATAAAGTCACAGACATAGAGAATGGACTTGAGGACACGGGGATGGGGAGGGGAAGCTGGACGAAGTGAGAGAGTAGCGTTGACATATATACACTACCAAATGTAAAATAGATAGCTAGTGGGAAGCAGCTGCGTAGCACAGGGAGATCAGCTTGGTGCTTTGTGACCACCTAGAGGGGTGGAATAGGGAGGGTGGGAGGGAGGTGCAAGAGGGAATGTATATGGAGATATATGTATATACATTGCTGATTCAGTTTGTTATAAAGCAGAAACTAACACACCATTGTAAAGCAATTATACTCCAATAAAGATGTTAAAAAAAATTAATATACATAATTTAAAGCTTTCTGTCGAAATTAAGTGAGATTATAAATGCAAGGTATTTAGGCTGGCACATAGTGTTTAGTATATATTAGTTTTCTTTTATTGATTATTTGCTTACTTTTCTATTATTTGCATGTTAATATATGGCTGATCATATTGGCAAACATTAAAAAGAAGATATTAAGGTTTTCCTTTTACTTTAGTTAATGGCAAGCTCTGTGATACAAAAGAACAGCTTTGCATCATTTTTTAAGAGTTGATTCCTTGAGTGTGTCATTGTTTTGGAACATGCTTTCCTTGCCTTAGACTCATTCAGTTTTCTTTTGCTAGAGTATGTATTGCATATTGCCTCCACATTTACTATCTAATGGAGAGATCTGATAGTGCAACTTCAGTACTCAAAAAACTCACCCCAGTTTCTTGGGGCATGTAATTTGAAGTTTAAATGTTTGTTAGATCGAATTTAATTATCTTCCCAACTTGGCCCTCATTTAGCATGCTTTAGATTCTACTACAGCACTCCTGCCCCCAGGTTTTCATAATAAGAAATTTATTTCTTCTCTTAACATATGGACAGTAGAATTTTAGTGGTTGATTTGGGAAGATTTAATTTGTTTAATATAAAAGTGTCAATGAACATGCTCAACAGTAGAGCCTATGAATAAATATCCCTGATTGTTTAGAAAAATGTAATTGTATCATATTTTGTAAGCTGTCGAAATATCAATTGTTACAAAAAATTTTATCATTTTATTTCATGGGTATTATCCTCTAAAATTATAATGAAAATCCATGCACTTAGTTATTAAATAGTTCTTAATCCCACTCAGAATCTTTCTATAGTTATCATGTAAGGCTGGATTATAACTAAAACAAATTGATTTAATGTGTGATTTAATGTATGTAATATGTCTTCAAAATATTAATATTTAAATCTAAATAATAATTGGCAACTTTGTATCCTAAAGTAGAGCCAATTTTATTAGTCCATAAGGTCTTTAGTTACTTAATTTTGTCAGCCAAGAGAAAGAAATTCATGGTGTCACATAAGTTAAAATGGGAATCTGAGTTTGATATTTACATAACAATCTCTCATTACCGTATCTCCTATAAATTATTGAAATTCCTAAAGATCTGGAAACTATATACTTTCTGAAAATTCTGGAAATTTTTGATATGTGTCATAAAATTACATTTATTCATATCAAAGATCCTACAGTCAGGACAGGATTATGAAAACAAATATCCAATTTATGTTAAAAAACATGAACAATAAAGCACAACTTGCTTGGTGAAAAATAAGTAAATTGATTAGCAGAATTTAAATAAAACACTCTGCCACTGTGCAGAAATGGACTGAAGACAGAAATGGGGTAGAGAGCAAGTGATGGCACAAATATCCAGTGGTAGCCCCTGGAATTTGCACACACAGATAGATTTTGCAGTATGGGAATATATTGTGGAGCCAGTGGGGTGCCCCTAGAGTAGACTATGTGTTGAAAAGAATGAGAGAACCTCAGATGGAGCTTCCAGGGATGGTAATTGTGCAAATAGAGATATGAGCCTCTACTCAAATAACTCTCACTATCACAGTAAGTCTAGCAAATAAATATCACTGGATAAGTGAGGTACATCATTATTACAGGTGCATAAATATTTACATATACATACTTTCCCTAATAAATATACATGTAATTTAACTTAAGTATACTTAAGTAAACTTAATTTAACTTAAGTAATTTTAACTTAAGTATACTTACTTTAATAACTGTACATAGTTTACATCAAGTAAATCATCTTGTATCAGATATTAAAATTTATAATATTTAATTTATATGTTGCTTTACAAGCTGACCATTCCTATGTATATTATATACATAAAAATATACAAATAAGTGCATATTTAATATCTAGTATCACAAATATCTTTTTTCCTTCTTCCGAAATCAAAGTGTCAAAATGTGCTCGTTCTGTAAATGTAAGTACCCAAGAATGTATTGTATTCTAAAAATCAGTGATAAATTCTAGAGCTAAACTTTATGAATAATCTATTTCATAGAAGTTATTTCTTCTAGAAGTAACTGGAATTTTTTATCACGGAAAAGCTCTGAGTCAAGCAGCATTATCTGTAAACATCTTTCATTCTCTAAAGAGGAAATTTCTGAAATTTTAAGACCTCATTGTTTGGTATCCTTTTAAAAAGTGTTAGAAATTTTAAAAATAGCTTAGCAATTATTTTAATTTATTGTTCTTTAAATTATGAATGTATTTTCTTTTAAATGTTATTTTCACAGTTCAGTATATGCTGAAAATTGTTCAACAAAGATGGGGAATGGCAGGGTAAAGGAAGAGAGTGCCCTCTCTGTAGCATTCCACCAAAGGCAAAAGAAAGAGAGGGTGTTTTAGTTTAAAAAAAAAAATCTTTTGTGGTAGAAACCAACACAATCATCCTTCTATTGTTAGATGTTGAATTGATGACAATTTTCAAGTGTCAGTAAGCATGGACACAAAGTCATCTATAGCCCTCTTTGGTGTTTACAGGTACTATAGTCTCTAGGGACTCCATAACTGCGCCTAAGGCTATTACTTCTTCCATTATGATTTTTCCTTTTTTTATTATGTTTGGGCTTTGACTGAGTTTTCATCAAAGGTCAAAGTATAAGTTTATTGCCTGAAGGCCTGCTTTTTGAGTCCAAAGAAAGTGTCAGCTAAAATAAAGGATCTTCCACTAACATATCCTCTTCTACCCTCAAGTTCACCAGTACTTTTACAATGATACTAAAGGTAAATAAATTCCCTAGATGGGAAGAGTAAAATACAAGGCTAAATTAATTGTTCCTATGTTTACAATGATATAATAATTGATTAAAATGATTTTAAACCACTACCATATGTACAAATCATTACGTGAAGAGCCTTAAGCTCTGTTGCCATAAGAATTTATGTTATTTCCCTTTCAAATATAGTAAATTTTGTTGCAGCATACTGCCTATTATTCAGCTGAGATCAAACCAGATAGTTTTAAAGGCAGGGCTGGTGCAGTTTGATCAAGATAGCAGGGGTACCATCTTCTCTCTCCAGGTTGAGGAAATGCTTCAAATCTAAGTCCACAGAAAAAAAGAAACAAAAGGAACTAAAGTTACAAGCAATGTGCTCATCAATTTCCATACACATTCTCTTTTTTTGTTGTTGTTGTGGTAAGAACACTTAAGATGATATCCACCTTCGTAATAATTTTTAATTGCATGATACAGTATTGTTAACAATAGGCATAATGTACAGCAGATTTCTAGATCTTATTCGTCTTGCATAATTGAAACATACAGTTTAACAGCAACTCAATTTCCCCTTTCTCCATCCCTCCAGCCTCTGGCAACCACCATTCTACTCTCTGATTCTAGGAGTTTGATTATTTTAGACCCTCATATAAGTAGAATCATGCAGTATTTGTCCGTCTGTGACTGGCTTATTTTGCTTAGCATAATGTCCTCAAGGTCCAACCATGTTGTCGCATATGACAGGATTTCCTTTTTTAAGGCTTTATAATATTCCACTGTATGTATAAGTATATACCACATTTTTTATCCGATTATTTGTTGATGGGCATTTAGGTTGTTTCCACATCTTAGCTAACGTGAATAGTGCCTCAGAAAGTGGGACCAGAAACACTTGTTGACTGAGTCAGTCTGCCCAAGATTATCAACTGAGGTTCAGAAATAAGCCAGTATCCTCATGAAAAAATTATCATAAGAAATAAATGTAAGAGAGTAGAGCAGAGAAGCCAGTCAGACAGCTTGGACACCATCAGTTTGGGTAACAGAGAGAGGTTGTTCCCTGATGATCATAAAAGCATCCCAGGGAGATAAATGTTTCTGAAAGACTTATAGGCACTATTGTGGGGGCAAGTATGAACAACAAAATCAGTAACAACAACCATAAGCAATCCACATTGCCCAAATTCCTGGAGATTTAGAGAAAACACAAAACTGAAATGAAAAGATCTCAACTAAAATTTTGCTCCGTCTCTTAGTAGCAATGTCATATGAAACATAGGTCTATAACAGTTATAATTATTACATGCTATTATGGATAGTAGTCTATAGTTTGCTAAGTCATGTTCTAGAAGATAGTAAATGAGGAAAACTGTTAGGAGACAAAGTTGGAAAGACATGGTGATAGAATCTTTCTCGAATACTTCAAACTCTTACATATCCTGCTGCCTTCTCCACATTTTCATTTGGATGTATGATAGTCATATCAACTATAACATCTGCAAACTGGAGTTCCAGAACTCCTCCCCAAAACCTGCTCCTTGACAGACTTTCTCAATTATTGATAACCCCACATTTCCAGGTGCTCAGGCCAAAAACCCTGAGGTCCACCGGAATTTAAATGTATGTCCTTAGAAAGATTTCAGCTGATGGCAGATACTTTTTACTTGAAAGTGAAAAATTGTAAGATCTCTTAAGAACTAGGCTGAAAACTGGCACCCTGTCAGACTTGTCTCATTTTAATAGCCCAAGCTGCATACCAAGTTGAACTGCCTTTTTCTAAGGAGGGTCTACATGGTATCATGGCAAAGAGTGGTTGCAGGAAGGTAAATAAGTGAAGATAATAATGCAGTCCACTAAAGGAATAATTTCACTTTCCCCTTATGTACTTGTATTTATTCATGGAACAGGATATACCAAGTGTCCACTCTGTGCCAGATTTATGTATAGGCAGTGGAGAGATATTCTTCCTCCCTTCTTTTATAAAGATATGTTTAGGTGGAAAAGATGAAGAATCAAACAAAAAGTAAGGATAATATAAGAAAAGTACAGTTCATGATGAGTATTATGAAAAAATAGGAAGGGTATTGTGATTTGTTTAGCCAGGTAGGTGACATTTAAGTTGCGATGTATAAAGAGAGGATGTATAAGAAAGACCCAGAGATAATTTGAGGCAGAACAGTGCAAGTACGTGTATACTTGTATACATGTATGTCTGTGTATGTATTGGTTAAAGCATAGGTTATGGAATGAAATACTGAATTCAGATTCTAACCCCAACTCGCCAAATGTGTGACATGGGGATGCCGTAACAGATACATAATAAAATAACACTGAGAGCAGACACCTACTTGGGCAGGAAAGGACAGCTTCAAATGAATTTTTAAAATGATAATAGGCTTAAACATTCAGAATTTGTACTTTATACATTACAATAATGTTAACATATTGAATACTTATTTACATGAAAATTTACTTTATACATTATAAATAACAATAACTAACATTTTTGAATATTTGTTTTATATTATATTCTTCCCATGATTTACTGATTTAATATCCAGGTCATCTGTTTGAGAAAAGTGTGATTATTATCTTTATTCTGTAGTTGAGAAAACAGATTTAAAGATGCTGTTTGCCTGCAGAAACAAGGCTAAGACAGTTGAAACTGGAATTTATGTCTGTTCAGTCTGAGTCTAAAACTGAATGCTTAACTACTGTAGTCAGTGCCATTGTGCAATGTGTTAGAACATTTTAAAACCCTTTTGTATTTGTGTTAACACAAGTAGCAGGTAAATTTAAAAAGAAAACCATACAGAATCATTGTTCTTAGTTTTGTTTCTCCACATTTAAAATATTCCCTTAGACACCCCCACTTCCATTTCCCTACTCAGAGGTAGCAACCCATAACAGCTCAGTGTATACCTTTAAAATTTTTTGTTTTAATTTTTAAGACTTTATTTTTAAAGCAGTTTTAGGTTTACTATAAAATTGAGAGTAAGGTACAGAGATTTACCATATACCTCCTTCCCCCACACATGCAAAGCTTCCTGTTACCAGCATCACTCACCAGAAAGGTACATTTTTTACCAAGGAATAATCCCATATTGGCACATCATAATCACCCAAAGTCCATATTTTCCCAAAGTCAGGGTTCACTCTTGGTGTTGTATAGTCTAAGGGTTTGGGTAAGTGTAAAATGACATATACTTTCCATTATAATATCATACAGGGTATTTTCACTGCCCTAAAGCACATCTGTGCTCTGCCTATTCATCCATCCCCCAACCGCTGGCAACCACTGATCTTTTTGTCTCCTCCATAGTTTTGCCTTTCCTAGATGATGATCTACAGTAACTTCAACAAGGCTAACAGAGTGGCAATCGCTTTTCCTGCTAAAAACTTCTTAATTCTCAATTTTCTATCCAGTTAAAAATATAAGTGCTGATCCTATTACCCAATTTTAGAGTTACCAACTCACAATTATTCTTTTCTATCTATAATGCCATTTTCTGCCTGACAATTTCCTACTGATAGCAATCTGCCATTTATTACTTTGAACACTTATTAGTATTGCCGTATTCGTAGGCCTTTCTTCCGTTTTTTTCTGACTCCTGTTTCTTCCGCAGATGGTACCCTTGCCACAGATGTGATCATTTTATTTCTACGATTAATGTTTTTTGATGATATCCACTTTTAAATGCTTACTGGTCAGCAAACAAATAAAACACCCTAATATATGATACATGACTCCCAAACTTTCTTTCCTGAAAATTCATACCGTGTATTTTCTAGTTTAACACTAAAATCAATTGCTGTTAATTGTCCTAGTGAATTATTACACACATCAAATTCTTTTATCCTTCCAACCATTTATACATCTTGTTAGAAATTAACCTTTTAAAAATGAGTGTATATTTGTGATTTTATTTACTAGATGTCAAGATTTTTCTATCAATAAAATATTTTTTGTAAAATTGAGCTTTTTCCTAATATTATTGAACATCTTCAACAGAGGCTTCAAATTACCTGGCTCACATTTCAAGTCAAGTTTTGTTTAGATATTTTCATTTGTATGAATATTATCACAATTTTGCTCTGCTTTGCAGTCTATTATTTCAATAAATAATGGAGCTATCTAAGGGGATGATTAACAACATTTATTTAAGAGTAAATGTCATGGCATTAACTAAACTATAGCTTCTCGAAACTCTTTGAATGGCTGCGTTAATATTTACACGTTTATATTCATACATTTTAGTTATTTCTGTACATAAAGTATGTGTGTGTATGTTTGTGAGATAATGGGTCGTTATATTTTATGTATGAGACATCAGTCTAATGGTAAATGTTCTGGTACAAGTCCTTTGCTGGCCAGTTTAACTTTCATATATTGGCATGAATATTCATAATATGTAGCAATTTTACAAATGTGCTTGAGTAGGCAGCAATAATTGCTTCAATATGTAGAGAGTTAAATTAACTGAAGAAAACAAAAGTGGCAGAACTAATTAAAAATCTGGAACAAGAATGAATGGGGATTTTTTTCCAGTGGCTTATAAAATGTTTTGTAGCCAATTCATTTGTGGAAAAAAAAAACATATTCTAATTAAGAGATTATTTTTGTTCAGGATGCATTGAATATTTGTTATATTTTTACTAATTATTTTGTCATTAACAAACATACAAAAATAATTAATTGAAACAAAGATCTCTCTGATATGCCTGGAAAAATTCTGCTTTTAGGGAAGAATAATTAATAAGCATTTTTATTGTATACCTACCATGCATAAATAAATATAGTAAATGATGTGTGGGATTAACAACTAGCTAAAATACAATACTTGACCTAAGGAATAATACAATTTATTAGGAAAGATCTGATGCATACAAAAATAAATTTCAATTAATCTGTTACAAGTATCAAGTTAGATTTATGAAAGTGATGAGGTTGGATAATATAAGGGGAAGATTTAGGAGGAAGCATATTTTATGGAGAGAACATATGAACATGGCATTGTGGTACAAATGCAGTGTGTTCACAGAAATCACATTCTTACTCTTCCTTGGTACCCAGCAAGAGTACAGCACACTTCAGCCTCCTTGGCAGTTGAGTGTATCCATATTACTGAGTTTTAGCCTGGGGAACATATCCAGGCCCTTGCATAAAACTGTCCTTCTACTTTCCTTCAAGTTCTTGCTGGAAGCGAAAGTTTCAAAGCTGTAGAGACTGTGGAACTGTGTAATGGAAAGACCCTGATTACATGATGCTTCTGCTTGGAAAACACCATTTAGTGAATATCCATGATGGACAGTTATATGAGTGAGACATAATCTGTGTGTGTGTTAAACCTTTGATATTTGAGATATAATCTGTTGTAGCATCAGATGTTGTTCAACTCTAGTAAAGGGAGCATATTCAATTTTACTCCAATTTTCACACATCATAGGTAAGATGGAGGAGTATAGGAAAAGTAAAAGTAGGAAAGTGGGAAAGCAGGATGAAAGCTGATTATGAAGAGAACCAAATTCAGGAAAAGATAATTTTTGTATTTATTTTGCAGAGGACAAGATAAGGTGAGATGAGGTAGGATAAGATGAGATAAACAGTACTGGTGTAAGCAAGATTACTCTGGCAACAAAATAAATGATAGAAGATGAAAGAAGAGGAGATCACCAAGCAGATCACTCTTAGAAGAACGAACCTAGTTTAATTCCACAAAATGGAAGGATAGGTATAACGTAATTTTAAGGGTAAAATTAACAGGCTTTTATAAAGGAACTTCATAAGTTAGACAAAAAGAAAATCAGTCTGGCAAAGACTCAAGGCAGAACTTGAGAAAAAGGTAGAGAAGCTTGATGTAATAAATCACATTCAAGGTTGAAATCTAGTTTTGCTAAGGAATGGCCTAATGAAGACATTGACCTTTGATTTTCCCAGGCTTATTGTAGACTCTCAGAAATATTTTCATCGTGACAAAATTATGTCCATTGAATAGTCCAATGTCAATCTTGCTTCAGTGTTTTGTATAAAATAACTACTGATAAATATTTGCCAATGAAAGCTATCTTGTTTGCCTTTAAAAAAAAAAAAAAGAGATGTGTTAGGGTCATTTGGGGCCAGTTACTTGTGTATGATGAATTGGTAACATGTGGCCAGAACCTCAAGTGTAGGGTGACTAAGAGAGTGACCCTGGCTAGAATACCATGCATGGGACATCTTTATTTTGAAAAATGGGCTTTTTCTGATGGGAACGATTGAATCTGGATAGCATGGAACGTTTGAATTCTGATTATCTAAAGTCTGGTTTGAGTCAAAATCTTTGAATATTCATATAACAGCATTAAAAATATATTGTGTCTTTTGACAGTTCCCTATCAATCTCATCATCATGCGGTAGGAAATCTGCATAGAGAAAAGAATAAACAGAAAATTAGGACAATGAAGATGTTCGTAAGAAACAATGGAAAATCTGTTATTCTGTTTTCTAGTTTAATTGAAGATACTAGGACAGACAAGTTTTGTCTTCTAATTGGAATATATAATTCATTGACATACATTGTTATCTTTCTTATATTTGGATTTATGTCTACTGTCTTACATTTTATTTTCCATTTGTCTTGACTTTTTGCCTTCTTTCTCCCCTATATTAACTTCTTTGGGATTAATCAAGATTTTTAAAACTCTATTTTCCCTTCTACTAGTACTAATGTACACTCTTTACTCTTTGAGTGTTACCCTAGCAATGTGAATTCTTGACATATTAGATCCTCATTTAAATGAGGAATTTTACCACTTTTCAGATAATATTATTACCTTAAAACATTTTACCCCCTCAACATTTATGTGATTGTTTTAATTAATTCTGTATCTATATATATTTAAACTGTATACAACATTAACTTGGTTTTAAGTGAATATTAACTTAATTGTGTAGTTACATTCCTGTTGCTCTTCATTTATTTCTACATTACTGTGTTTCCCTCTGGGACCATATTTCTTCTGCCTGAAGCACCACTTTATTATATTTTTAAAACAGGTCTGCTAGAGCATTGCTCAACATTGTACTCTTCTATACTACAAGATTTATGAAGGGGCAGGGTTCTTTCCTCTTTTGGGGAAAGACCAACATTTAACAGATTACAGGTGAATATTGAAAATTAAACAGGAAACATAATTGCTAGTACCTTACTTTTTTTTCTTCAATATTCTTTGTTCTCCTCAAACAACCAAGAGCTCCTCTTTTATACCACTCTTGGTTGATAAACTTGTTTTTAATTTACTGATGAAAAGTTAAGCAACAAGAGGAGAAATAGTAGAAATAATTTAATTGTAACTATGCATTTACTAGCATTTACCCATAAAGGTAAAAATTTAACATAAAGGTGTTACACTTTGACCTTGGTTGTTCTTAGAGAATTCTTTGGCCTTCTTTGGATTGCTGTCATATAGAGAGGTGACTAAGTTTTGACATAGTGTGGGTCTTGATTTTGGTCTGCTATAGAGAGGGACCTATTCCAAAGTCATGTAGGCCTTAGCAATGGCTTGAAGGCCAGATGAGTGACTGTAGTAGATGATGGCTGTGTAGAGTATATGAAGCTAACATTCTTGACATCGTTTTGTTCTTGGAAGCAAGCTATTTGCAGAGAAAATACATTCTGCTGATCTTTCAGGAAAATTCTTCCTCTGAAGGGTTGGAAATTGAAGAGTATAGAGAGGTTGAATTCCATCCAGGTCCAGTGTTGTATTTCCTGGGGAAAAAAGTCTTTCTTTTATAATAAACTACAAAGACAAATTAGATAATTATCAGTAATAAAGGTAATACCTTAGACTATTTTTGCAAGGCTGCAAAGGAATGGAGAGTCAGCCAATGTTTGCCTTATTTCCCAGTTAATTTAGAACCTGACCAGTTACAGTTACCAAAATATATGTTGTGTGTTGGTGGATACATAGAGTGAAAGGAGAATAAGGGATGAGATTCATTTTATTTGAAGTGTTAAGATAGGGGAAAAATATTCAGAGGAAATTATGTCTTATTGCTATTTTATAAAATAAATAGGAGTTTTTAAGGAGGAAAAGGATAAATGCAGAGGAATTATGGCCAAAGAAATAAAAATATGAAACAGACCTAGATGAAATTTGGTGTTATGTGTATCTCAAGGCAGCTATGCCTTCTCTCTGCAAGAAAGTCCATTTTCTACCCCCATTCTCAAATCAGAAAGTGTATACTTTTTCAAAAAAATATATTTAATGATTTTATTTCTGAAAGGTTTTTTATTTTTATTTTTTTTTAATGATAAGAAATCTCTTGTCCTCTTTTATATATACCTGAAGCACTTTCTTTTCTCATTTCTAACAGGACCTTTCTCCAAATGTCGGTTTACATTTGTCTTGTGTCTTGAACTTCATTCTCTGTATGGTCACTTTAGTCATTTAAATTATGCAGGAGTATCACTTTTCACAATACATGTGTACAAACAGATAAGCTACCCTCTCCTTAGTCTGGCAACTTGTCTATCTCCCTGCTTACCCTCACACTCACACTTCTAGAAAGACTACTTTATACTTGCCGCCTCTAATTCCTCAGATACAGAAACTGGTCAATGCATTGTTTTTTTTTATCTTTTTGTTCTATTAAGTTGCTCTGCAAATATATCCAATATCATACCAGTAGCAAAATAAAAATGGAGATTTTCCTGTCCTTATATAATTGTACTCTTCTAGAATTAAACACTATTAGCCATTTGTAGAACTTTATTTAACATGTCTATTTCCTTTCCAGGTATCCTGCCCTTCTCCCTTCACTTGCTATGTTTTATATATTTTTTAATAATAGTGTTCTCTTTTACAGTTTTTCAAATGCTGTAATTTTCAATATTCTATCATTAGTCAATTTATATCCCCAATACCCATTCTACTTCACTCTTATAATGGTAACTACAACATAAGCCTTGTGAATCAAAATCAATTTTAAGGGCTTTTATCTTTTGTGAATTTTGTGTCCATGAAATTAATTCAAATTCATATGGGTATTTATGCTTGGATTTGTTGTATACATACCCAAAATTAAACTTTTTGTCTACCTGGTTTGCCTTGCTTTTCCTACTTCTATATCTGTAAATGGCACAAATTTCTTACATGTTGTGACAACTTCATTCAAATAGTTTCTGTATGCAAGAGGGAAGAGATATGGGGACATATGTATATGTATAACTGATTCACTTTGTTATAAAGCAGAAACTAACACACCATTGTAAAGCAATTATACTCCAATAAAGATGTTAAAAAAATAGTTTCTATATATAAAATATATAGACATATATAGTATTATAATGTGTATATATATATAATGTGTATATATTATATAACATAATTTTATATATATGCATATATATGTAATATGTATATAACACACACACACATATATCAGTAACACTTTGGGTCCATTCCTATGTCTATATTTATTATGGAGAGATCAAGTACTATCAGAATGTACTGGTTCATTTTCACTCTATTCTCTCTTACCTTCCACAAACTCCATTCAGTACACACATGTTACTGTCAAATAGAAATTCTTGATATTGTTAGGGACAAGGAAATAGGAAAAGAATAATCACATTGCATTAAAATATTCCCTGGTAATAGTGTTGTAATAAAGTATATCTGTTGTTAGATATAGAAAGGTAATGCAGAATAAAAGCAAAATTCTTGTATTAACAGTCACATTGTCTTATATTGTGTAATAGTTTTAATTGATGCTCTTGAGACTGAAAAACAAATACTTCCTTTTAACTGTAACTAAAATAATTTAGTTGTGTTTGCAAATGAATTTTCCTTTTCTCTTATAATTTGAAATAGTCCATTAGAATAAGAACTTCCAATTGAGGAAAGGAATGTACACATTGTCCATTGAAATACAGTTGTACATTCAGCCATCTCTAGACATAAAATGCTGGGAAATGAAGATCTAAGAACCTCATAGACATAAGACCTATCACCTTCCAGAATGCTCTAAAATTTAGTCAATCATTATGTTTATTATTATTTTATGTTCTCTTACAGTAATGTAAGCTCTGTGACTTTGAGAATTTCTGTTTTGTTCTCTGATGTAAAACTACTGTTTTACAGAACAGTGGTGGATACGTAGTGTATGTGTAACTTTTTCGAAAATTATTCAGTTATTGCAAACTGTACTTTTTAAATAGTTTGTTGATAAAAAAGAGGATAATTTACAAAGTAGACATAAATTTTTCTTAAATATATCTCAGGATTTTTCATTTACAGTTATTTAATGTTAAGACTCATTCTGACTGTCTTATTTTAAATTTTCCATTTTATTATCTAAACAGAAATTTACAAATGTTAAATAAACCATTCGTGTATTGGTCCTCACTTCTTTTTTTTTTTTTTTTTTTGCGGTACTTGGGCCTCTCACTGTTGTGGCCTCTCCCGTTGCGGAGCACAGGCTCCAGACGTGCAGGCTCAGCGGCCATGGCTCACAGGCCTAGCTGCTCTGCGGCATGTGGGATCTTCCCTGACCGGGGCACGAACCCGTATCCCCTGTATCAGCAGGAGGACTCTCAACCAGTGCGCCACCAGGGAAACCCTACCACATGTCTTTTGAATGTATTTTCTTGTAGTATATGGTTTGTCTTCTCATTCTCTTTGTCTTTCACAGAGCAAAACACTTTCATTTTAACAAAGTCCAACCTATCAATTCTTTCATTCATGGATAATGCCTTTGAGGTTGTAACTAAAAAAGTTATCATCATGCTCAAGATTGTTTGTATTTTCTTCTGTGTGTTATTTTCTAAGAGTTGTATAGTTTTGTGTTATACAGTTATGTCTGTGATCCATTTTGAGTTAATTTTTGAGGAGAATGTAAAGTCTGTGTTTAGACTCTGTTTATATTGACCATTTCTTTATTGAGAAGAAATATATAAATTAATAGATTTTAAATAGACTTTAAGACAATAACTGCTTAATTTAGGGGGAACATTTTTAGTCAGATAAAGTCCTGGCATGTAGGGTGGCTGTACTAGAAAAATAAATAAAACTTCTTTGTTTAACTGTTTTGCTACATGTTATATTTATACAGAATGATCTACAATATTGAAAATGAGCATTTGGGACAGATGTTTAATAAACCAACACACTGTCAAAGTAAAAATTATAATGTTAGTTGATTAAATTCTAATCTTTTAAAGTGACATTTATATAAGTGACTAAATAAAAAGATAGTATTTTCATGTGATTTTAAGGCCTAGCAATTGTTTCACTTTGTTAGGGCTGCCATGACAAAGTAGCACACAATGGGTGACGTAGCCAAAATTTATGTTCTCACTATTTTGGAGGCTAGAAATCTCAGATTAAGGTGTTGGCAGGATTGTTTCCTTCTGAGGACTGTTTTAAAAATTTTGTTCCATGCCTCTCTCTTAGCTTCTGGTGGTTTTCTGACAGTCTTTGGTATTCCTTGGCTTCTGCTACATCAGACCAGTCTCTGCCTTCATCTCCACATGGCATTGTGTGAAGCCTAATGTCCCCTTTTTATAAACACACCATGTATACTGGATTAAAGTCCCATCCTAATCCTGTATGACCTCATCTTTGCTTAGCTAACCATATCTGCAGCAACCCAATTCCTAAATAAGTTCCCATCCTGGGGTATAGGACTTCAACATCTGAATTTTTGAAGGACATAATTCAACTCATTGTGACGATAAGGACAACTTTGCCCCAGATACTCTCCTTACAAATCCTTGTGTAAAGTTGTGGTTAGAATATGAAATGGGGCTAAAACATATCTTTTGAACATGATAAACTGAAAAGGTCTGCAGTTCATCACATTAATTCTTTAAGGAGAAAATAAAGATGTTAAGGCATTAAAGAGCAAAAAATACAATATACTTGGTTTCATTCAATTGAATATATTTCTTTTAAAATTAATAGTGTATTTAAAATATATTGTGTCAGTGTACCACCTGAAAACCGAACAGTGCTGAAGAGTTTGTATTTCTTGCTGATAGTAGCCAATGATAATAAGTATTAAAAAAGCAATATAGGGGAAATGGTGTTTTGTGCTAGAAGTGAAAAAGGAATAATGCAGAGGACTTCTGTAGACAGAGTTGAATTAAGAATGTCTCCCAGGAAAGTGGTTTCAACCTCAAAGTGAAGGAGGAAACTAGCAATTGAATGAAAATGACATTTTATCACAGATATCTACTGCTAAATGATGGCTCAGTTTTTATAGAGAAAGAGTACAAATCATCAAAACAGTTATCAAAAGTGGCTGCTGGAATAGAACTTAATAAAAGTAGAGTGAAAGAGGAATTTGGAAAGAGGAACTTAATGTCTTAAAATTCTACAAAGTTAATGTAATGACTATTAAGTAAGATATTATTATCACATTTAAATTCAACATTAAGAAATTTGATTTTCCAGTTAAATTTAGTAATCTGCAGTTACGTACCTTGTCTAAGTTTTCTTGAATTCACTACTTGCAAGTCTATCTAAAACCATTTCTGAAAACAGAGTTAAACTTTTCAAAAAGTTGTTTTTATTTTAGAGTAATATTTCAATATGTAAAAACATTTTATGTAAATGTTTTATTGTTTATTTTATTTTTATTTGCAATTTCTAGGTAAATTATTTGCTCTATATTCTCTCCATATCAAATATATTCAAACACAAGACAGTATTTCCATAAAAATGCTGGTGAAAAATGTGTCTATTTTTATAGTCTATTCATTCAGCATTGTTGCTTATTCATATTCATTTATATGTTACTTTCCTGCATTTTCTGTAGTGGTTATCATGTCTCAAACCAACAGCTTCCAAAATTAATATTGAGTCCAATTCTTTTTTGTGGACTTAGGTGGAATTGATTGTCATCCCCTTCAATGGTCAGGGTTTTTTTCCTGAATAAAATGCACATAAGCAAAATATCTAATACCTGTGCATATAGGGCTAAATAAAGAATAGACGCTTAAGAAGTTTATAAGATAACTGAGTGTGGCATGGAATGAGTTAAGAATTTTAAGAATTAAGAAATAAGAGAGCAAATAAAAGGATGAATGTAGGAATCAGTGAATAACGTATACAAGGCCACCTAACCACAAATTATGAATATTTTCATGTGGACTTACCAATTTTTATCGACTGGAATCATTACAGTGTATACTAATGAGGTGATTTTTAATGTGTGTATTGTTTAATTACTCAGACTATTACTCTTGAAGAAGTTAACATAAAGGATAATATCAGGAGAGCAAGACCATTTTCAAATATGAAAACTCAGAGATCATTGTGATCTATCCCTCAGTCAAAATATGAAAAAATTATACAGGAATGAGTTTATTTTATTTTAAAGATAAAAAAGATTTATATTTAATTAGCTTTTTGAATCACACCTAAGCAAATGTTTGATTCTTGCCTAAGATCAAGTCTCCAGTTTTTTAGAGTAAATTCTTCCTAATACTTTCCGTTTTGTAAACTTTTCAATGAGTAGACACACATTATAAAATGTGTTGTAATTCAAATTCTTTATAGCTTGATAGATCCATCCTTTCTAAACTACTTCAAAGGTGAATTATTAGAGATTTACATATTTCAATGGTATCTGATGCATATTTCAGTAAAAATTATATGGCCTTTTTATTTTGTCTGATATAACTGTTTGGGTTTTTTTTTGTATATTGTGATGACTTCTAGTTTAATTCTTGAGCAAATGCCTTTTATTTCCTGGTTGTTTTTATTTCTTATTTCTGCTTTACTTGTTTATTTTTCAAATTTTATCTTGATAATTTACCTGAAACAAATCACACTTGAATAACATATTATTTAATTGGTAAATGAAGTTTCCTAATTGCTTTATGCAAAAAAAAATTTTTACAAACAAACAAATTTCATAGTTTTCATTAAGAAATAGCCACTTTTCTTTTTTGGTTCATTTTTACAGTATTACTTATAGTTAATGGTTTTATGATGTGTGGATTACAGAACCTTCTTAATTCCTTAAATATTGCCCTTCGTAGTATTTATTTATTTATTTGTTTGTTTATTTATTTATTTCCCTGAAAAGAAATCAACCCAATGTTGGAGAGATAGCTCTATGGGGGAAAAAAAGGGAAACCCTAAGTTTTATCACGTGACAATTTTTAATGTTTTGTTTTTTTTTAATCTGGGAAATAACATTCATTTGGAAAACATTAGTGAGTAAAAGAAGAAATAGAAGCAGAAAAACACCAGAATGCAGAATTTTATTATCTAATGTTAGAATAATTAAGGACATGTGTAACGATGTTGTTAATGATATTGAAGATTTTTTAATATTTTGAATCCTACTGTAAAGACTTTTTCCATTATATACTATTTGTTTTATTAAATCATGATGACATTATTGATTTCATTTTAATTCTTCTTATTATTCACAATAGATAAATTATACCCTTGAGTGGTCAAAATGATGTTGTAATATTAAATCATTTAGAAATAATTTAAACTCACCAAATTTTATATATGTAACCAATATTAAGTATTAAGTTCCATAGGCAAAGTTAGATTTTTACTTGCACAAAATGTAGAATGTTAGTGAATTAGAAAATTATCTTATTATGAAAAATATAATGATGGTTTCAAGAAAAGAAGTATATTAATGGCAATTCAAGCATTTTATTTTTTACAATTTTTATAAGCAATGACTCTAAGGCTCTCTTTCAAGTATGAGTATATTTATAATAGACTATTTGTATGAAAATTATTTTCCCTATTCTGATATTTCCTGAATGATATTTCAATGGCTTGGCTGAGTCAAATATAAAACTCAAAAATATTTATCTAGATCTCTTCCTACTTATGTTTATGTTGCCTTAGGCTAGAATTTGTCAGTGTTGTTGTGAGTCAGAGACAACTAAGTGAACTCCAATAAAGGTGTTCCCCTTTATATGGTAAGAAAACTCTTTAGCTGTAAATATAACCACCAACGATTAGAAATACATAGTATTCAGTCTGTCTTCATGAGATCTCGCCTGTGAGTAAGTTCTAGCAAATTAGAAGTGATAGAAAGTGTCACAAGGAAATTTCTAAGAACACTCCATGAAAGACAGTTCAAATGAAGACTTTATTTTCTTTTCTTCCTATTGCCTGGAGCTGTGGACAGCATCTTTAATGAGGGATGAATTGTTGAGCACAAAGGAACCTCAGTCTCTAAAGGCTTCTGGACTTAGACATGTTATCACCACTAGGCTGTCTAGGTCTTGCCTATTATGAGGGAAAAATAACTCTGTCTTGTTGAAGTCACATATTTTAGATATATGCAACTGAGGAAAAAACCTAACTTTAGCTGCTACACACTTGGAGTACACAATCTTTGTTATAGTTTACTATAATATATCTAACAAATATAATAGTAATTTCTGTTTCTAATTTATAAAAAAATGTTAACAATTAGAATCTTAGATGAAACGATCATGGCAGATACTGGATAGTGGATACAGGGTATTTCTATTAATGGCGCTTCTCTGTAGATAGCCTCAGGGTACTTCACCATTCCTGCTTATACTTTTATAAACCATCTCTTCATTAAGGTATTTTAAATTACTCCTGAGTACACTGCCTGTTTCTTATCAGATACTTGTCTAGCGCACATGGATAACCTCTATGCCAGGAGTAAATGGAACACTGGTAGTGGCAGCATTGATACAAAAAACATCACTACTATCGGCATGGAATGGAGTGTAGGTGGAGGCAAGGAGTTAAAAGAAGCAGTAGTTGTGGCAGTTATAAACATTCTACATGGTCTAGCTTATTTTAACTTTCCTAAAGGGAGTGGAAGAGAATCAGTATAAAGGTCTTGAATACAAAATTTAAAACACATATGAAAAATCAGAAAACTTGTTAATTGCAGCTATGAACCAAACCAAGAGACTTATTTTCAGGGATGCAGAATTGATAGTCCATTAAACTCACATTTGAATATAAATAAATAGGAGAAAGAGTAGAATACTGAGATACTGGATAAAAACATTTGGGCAGACACAGATGAAGGTGATAATTTTGATCTCCAAAATAACTCAGTGTTTCTTGTCTTAGAAATAGTTTACCCTTCTCTGTCTGAGGAAATTGACTTTTTCTTCATAAAATCCTTCCAGTGACTTCACAAGAGAGAGTTTCTTCATGAGGAGTTGCTTAGTCTACTCAAAATTCACAACTATAACTATTCATTCTGCCGTCGGCCTTTAAGACCTTTAAGAATTGGAACCCCAGCATAGCCCAAATGGAAAAGTACAAGAAGTAGTCTGGGACAAAGTAGACTACACACTAAAAGAATAACATGGCCTTTCCAATTTGTACCAGCAGGAGTTACGGGAACATATATGGGGGTGGGCTAAGAGATGTTTGACCAAAGAGGACAAAATATGAGACTAGGCAGGCCAAATGTATTGATGTGGATACACCAAATCAGTATTAGGGATGGGTTTAAGCAGCAGGTAATTGTGTGAACTAAGTTGGTTAATTACATCCTGAACTCCAATATGACCTTTAGTCAATGAGAAAGATACTATAAAATATTTCTGGAGTATTGAAGAAGAAATCCAAAGACTCAGGGAGAATAGAAATTTTATAGTGGTTATTTATGAGTAATCTGTGGACATCTGTGTGCCCTTTTCCGTAGGTGCTCTAATTTTTACACTGTGGGTCCATGTACAAACTGACCATGGTGGTAAAGACAGAGGCAGTTCATTAGCACTAAAACATGGATTTCTCCTCGCCATAAATGATCTGTTTACCATCACTAATAAGTGCCTAAACTACTAACATGCAGCCACGATAGAGGATCTTTCCTCAGGGGTAATAGCCAGCCACCTGCAAGAAAGCTGAATATATTGGACTGTTTTATCATGAAGGGAGTACAGGTTTGTTCTCATGGGTTTAGATATATTCTGAATATTAAATCCCCTTCCTGTCTGCAGTGCTTCGGCCATCATCATCATTCATGATCTTACAAAGAGCTTTATCCATCAACATGTAATCCCATAGAATATCTCTGCTTAGTTATGGGAAAGTGAGTACAACAATGAGGTCAACATGTACCGGATTCATTAGTTTGAATACACAGTTAGAAGAAGCAGGTTTAATAGAATAATGGAATACACTAAAGACTTAGTAATAGGACCCATGCCTAATAGGTTAGATGTGATAACATCTACTCCTTAGCGAAACAACATGGGTCCAAGAACCAGGCAGAAGACAGAGATGTGGTCCCTTTCACTGTTACAACTAATTATCTACTTAAGATATTTTTCTTCCAAATCCTGAATCAAATTGATTGGAGTATTTGGATGTTTTTGTGCTCAATGAACAACTATTTCCCTTAGGAAAAGTTTCATATCTCCAGTGGTTTAGAAACTGATGCTGACTCCTCACTCACTCACTAACATTTTTGAAATCTCATACCACTGAACCAACAGGCAGAAAAAGGGGTCATTGTACTTACTAGCCAAGGTGAATAATTCTGATTACCAAGCATGAACTGGGATGCTGCTTGTTGAGAAAGGTCATCAAAAAGACACGACCTTCAGTTTGACCTGCAAGCTGGACCAGAGCATTTGGAGGCTGTTCATACCACCATCCCCATGCCCCACCTTTTAGTGTGTGCTCTGCTTGTCTTCCCCAAGCTGGAAGCTACCCAAGGACACAGCTTTGAAATAATGGTAATATGGTGTTGAGACCATCTGGACTGTGTACGTGATTGAACCCAATTAAAGCGTCTGTATAAACTTTTAAGATTTGGTAGGCAGGTGCAAAAGTTACTGGTCTTGCAGCTGCCCAAGACAAGCCTTGAAAGTTCCTTTGCTTCTTAAAGCTGCCACCTACCAATCTAGAGTGGGCTGCCTCTTTCTTAGGTCTCTCCCTGCCTTTCATGTACAGGGCAGGTTTCAGATTACACAAGGGAAGCTCCTGAGGAGGTTACAAAATGGGAGCAAAGAGGACAAGTAGAAATCCACTAGAATTCTTAATATTCCTTTGCTCAGTAGACTTGGCCAATGGAAAATTACTTCTATTAAGGCAGTAATGAATTAGACCTAGATAATTCAGAAAAACATGATTTTCGGTCACCCTTGCCGCAAGAAATAACCCATTTTATCAGGTTTCCAGCAAAGAATTAAAAAAATGGAATAGATGGTTAAAAAAAATAAAACTATAGTTATCAAATTAAGTCAGGTTAAGCTACAGATGTGTAGTTATGAGGAGTGGAAGAGTTAAAAATGCCAGCTATATTTTGAGTTAATTGTCTTTGTTCTTCCTTTTCCCAAAGATTTAGAAGTCTTTGGAAACATGACAAAATTGTGTCAGCTTCACAAGGATAAGTAAGCTATGGTGCTTTATGCATCCTATTTTGAATATAGACACATATACAATATATATAATATATATTTCTATATACAGATGATATATAGCACAAATGTATGTGTATATATATATATATTCCATATATATTTATATAATATTTTAGTTCAATGTTTAACCTAAACTCTAAAATACAACAATAAAATGAGGGCTCTGGCTACCTAATTTTCTTTCTTCACTAAAAAATGTTTTATATAACTCACTTTAGGAAAAAGTATAATACTAAGAGAGATTTTAACCACAAGAATAAAACAATATATATACACTATTATATTTTACTGAAATTAAAATAAAACTCTTAAGTTCAAATGAATAATGTTTTCATCTAAATGCCAACTCTGAATTTTTTATATTTATTTCTGTAGTATTATGTTAAGAAAACTTTTAAAATTACAACTAGGCTTATCATCAAAATATGAAAATTAGTATTAGTCATTGGTGATGGATAAAGCAAAGGCATTTACATTTTTACAGGTATTTTTGATTCCTGTCTTTAAGTTTATTTAAATATTCATAGTTATGTGATTTTTTTTACCCAAAACTGAATCTAAGTATAAATATCCTAATGTACAAACAGATCTGAGTATACTTTCTGTTGTCCCAAATAGTGGGAACAACAGAAATGGCTTAAACAACTTTCAAATAAAACATGTTAAAGATACAATAGGGGGTTGAAAGGTAAAAAAGTTTAAAAATTAAAAAAAATAGACAACAAAATCTCATCAATGAGTCCAGAAATTGTATTTGAAACCTAAGCATATTTCCCATAATCTAAGAACCACAGGGAAGTTTTCAGTGGATATATATAGAGAGTACATGCACTGAGATGAAAAACATACTTTAGTAAATGAATGTATGTTAGTTTCCCAATATTTAAAAGCATTGTTTCTTTGTAGCCAAAAAGTGAATTCATTAAAAAATGATACAAGATAAAGGAGTGAAAAAATTTGAAGAACTCATGTGTGAAATTGTATGTTTTTTATTCCATTGTTTCTTGCAACTAAAGCACAAAAATTATTTAAAAAGAAATGTCATATATTGTTTTACATGTTTGTTCATCTTTTTATTAAAAACAAATTCATTCATTTTAAACAGATTTATTCTTCAACCGAATATATAGAAATATGTCATTTATCCTGTGATTCTTTTGTAAGTGATTTTGGATATTACAGTAGATAGTAACTTTCCATTATTTTAAGTAATTCTTATTGAAATATAACATTAATACAGAAACTGAACAAAAATCATAAATATACAGGTGGATGGATTTTTATAAAATGAATTCTCTATATAACCAGCAGTTAGTTCATGAAATAACACATCATGAGCTCCCAGAAGCCACTCCCAGCCTCCCTCCCAATCACTAACAATTCTCCACCAAGATAATAATCTCTCTGATGTTTAACACCATAAATAGTTTGGTCTGTTTTTGTATGTTGTACAAATGGAATTTTACTATATATATTCTTTTGTGTCTGGCATCTTTTACTCAAACTTCTTTGTGAGATGCATCCAAACAATATTTATTTTATCTCCTTATTATGATATACTTTATATAAATCTACAAAAACATATATATACATATATAAATATGCAAATATGTATACATATATAAATACATACAATCACACTTAATGGGCTTTTTAAAGTTTTTATCTATTTCAAGCAGTGCTGCTACAGCACATGCTGGGGAATGGAATTGTCGAATAATTAGTTCTAGTAGAGGATGCCAAAGAGTTTTCCAAACCAGTTGGACTGACTTAAACTACCATTATCAGCATATAAGACTTCCAATCTGATGTCAATATTATCAGTCTTTTCCATTTCATCCATTTTAGTGGTGGTATACTGAAATTTAATTTTATTTTGCAGGTTTCTGCTGACTAAATAGTTGAGTACTTTTTCACATTTATTAGCTGACTCATAAGAATCTCTTCCAGTGTTTACATGTTTTACATGTTTTGATCTATTGGGTTGTCTGTTTTGCTTTGAATTGTGTCCTGCAGAAATTCATATGTTGAAGACCTAACTCCTAGTACCTCAGAATGTGTCCTTGTTTGGAAATACGATTCTTGCAGATGTAATTAGGTGAGATGAGGTCCTACTGGTTTAGGGTGGACCTTAATCTAATATGCCTGCTGTCCTTATAAAAAGGGGGAAATTTAGACATACATACAAGGGAAAATTTCCATGTGAAGATGAAGATTGACAGCAAAGCATTAGAAGCTAGGAGAATGATATGGAACAGAATTCTCCCTCACAGCCCTTAGGAAGATGCAGCCCTACTGACACCTAGATCTAGGATTTCTAGCCTCCAGAACTGAGGTGACATTTTTCTGTTATTTAGACCATCAGTTTATGGTACTTTGTTTCAGCAGCCCTAGCAAATTAATACACTGTCTCATTGATTTGAAAGAGTACAATATATACTCTGGGTTTTAGTTGTCAGTAATATGAACTGTAAGTTAGTCTATAACTTGCCTATTCATTCTCTTAATATCTTTTGATGAATAAAAGTTGGTTAGATTAATGTACATCAAATTATCTTTTTTAGTCCATATAATGCATATTTCCTTACCTCAATATCATGAAGATCTTAGATATCAAGATATATATTCTTCTAGATAATATGTTATATCTTTAAGCCTACAATGCACCTAGAATAGATTTTGTGAATGCAGTGAGTAATTAGGTATACATTATCCAGGTTATAAAAGTGATCTTATTTATTTTATATACTTCTCTAATTCAGAATACTTTTCATTACATTTTACTATATTGAAAATTTGGCATGTATGCATCTATTTCAGTGCCTTAAAATATTTTGAAAGCAATATTTTGCTAATGGTTAATGAACTTTTTTTTTTTGGCCACGCTGCAGGGCATGTGGGATTTTATTTCCCTGACCAGGGGTTGAACCCGTGCCCCCTGCATTGGAAGCACAGAGTCTTAACCACTGAACCACCAGGGAAGTCCCAAACTTTCTCTTAAGGATGAAGTATTTAAAAGGATCTGTGAAATAACTTACACTTGTTTGTTATAAAATAGTTACATACAGGTGCATTTGTTACTTTACTTTGGTAAAGTCATTCAGTTTGAGAAGCAACAAACACTATTAGGTGCCTTTAGTTTGCTAGGTACTTTAACCAATGTTTCTTTCATTTAATACTTAGAAATGTTTATATCTGATATTTTGATAGGTACCAAGTTTTATATTTTTTTAAAGATATTTTTGATGTGGACCATTGCACCCCCTGAATTGGAAGGTGAATTCCCAACCACTGGACCACCAGGGAAGCCCCAAGTTTTATATTTTTAAGTGACTAAATCTAATAAAATGAAACAGATTTACTAAAACAGGTCAAAAGATAAGACAGGAGATAAGGTATAAAACCAAAGCACGAGGACTGCTCATCATTTACACCTGATAATGTACACCCAAGGGCTGAGAATCTCACATCTCCTTCAAATTCAAACTTCACACTTTGTTTTTGTCGCTGTTGTTGCTTAAGGTTTTTAATAAGCTAACCCCAGGAGTGTGGTGGGTCTGCCTTGCACTGGATAGTGCGTGCCGCCAGCCTGTGTCAAGCTGGGACCCAGCATCGCCAACTACCTCTGCCACATCTGGGCTCCTCCTGCGCTGTCCCTTCTCAGCATGTAATTAACTTACTTGACAGCGTAGGCAAGGCTGCAAACTCAACAATAACAAACAAGGTCACCAGGGCGCCTTCCAGGACCTTGGTGCAGATTGGCCTGCTTTAGCCCAGCAAGGTTAGGCCCACCCAACCACATGGAAGAGCTGAAGCACCTTCTGGCCATGGTGTGTGTCCCTCTCTGGAACTGTGTCTTGGAAGGGGAAAGTCTGGGGTCTGCTGCTGAGTTCGTCTTGTGCTATATGTTTTTAATTTCCTATATGACTTCAGCAGTAATTCAAAAAAGACGTTGTCTTTTAGTTAAACATTAAACTTTGTGCTGCTGGTTGTCTTTTGCTGAAGTCCTATGTTTCTGTACTGCCCAGGCAGGATGGTGGAGATGGACTAGGCTAGGTTGTCTGTGGGGAAATCCATGATGAAAAGACTCAGCTTTGTATTGCACTTGAACTTTCCATTGGGAGTTGTATAAATACTAGGAGGTTTAGAAGAAAATTCTCTGGAAAAAAATTAGTTGTCCATGATAATAACTACTTTCACAAGGAGTCATCTCAGGACTTTGGCGCATATACAGTACTCCTTTGGTATCTGCCAAGGATTGGTTCCAAAACCCCACAGAATCAGAGGATGCTCAAGTTCCTTATTTAAAATGGGGTAATGTTTGCATATAACCTATCAACACCCTCCCCTATACTTCAAGTCATCCCTAGATTATTTATAATACCTAATAACGATATAAATACTTTGTAACTAGTTGTAAATACAATGTAAATACTATATAAATAGTTGCCCCCATGGTGACAAATTCAAGTTCTGCTTTTTGGAATTCTCTGGAATATTTTCCCCAGTATTTTTCATTTGTAGTTGTTTGAATCTGCCGTGCATAACCTTATGGATGCAGCTGAACTGTAGTGCCATTCAAGAATATTGGAAAGGAGGAGCTCAGCACACATGTAAGGTACCAGTCTTTCTAAATTGGAAGATAGTCCTGTTTCAGTCTCTGGGTTGCTGTTTTTGGAGCTCTCTTATTGCTGTATTGCTCTCTTTGCTCATCTCACTCCATTGCCACTGTGCTCAGGCTGTCAGTGGTAGGGCTTGGAACAGGGCCCCAGCTGGAGAGCCACACAGTGCTGGGACCAAGTCCAAAGCACCACTGCAGTGCTGCCACCTCCAGATTCATAGTTTTGCAAATGGGTATCCAATGGACCCACTACACTACCAAAGCCAAATTCTTCCCCATTTCACTGTATATCAAATTTTTAATGTCAGATTTCTGGGCACTTTATTGGATTCTTCTTGTCTGTTTCTGAGCTAATTGTGTTACAGAACAAAATTTGGTTCTCATGCCTGCACACAATAAAGCCAGTCTACTGACACTGGGTTGTGCTGAAGGAAAGTGCAGCATTTATTACAGGGTGCCAATCAAGGAGTGGAGGCAGCTAATGCTTAAAAGACCAGAACTCCCTGATGGCTTTCAGGGAAAGGTTTTTAACCAGGGTGAGGGAGGGGGTTGTGGGGCGCATGATCAACTTGTGGACATTTTTCTGATTGGTTGGTGGTGAGGTAGTCAGGAACCAACATCATCAACCTTCTGGTTCCAACCAGTCTGGGGTCTTTGTGCTTGTGGTCAGAATACAGTTAACTTCTTCCACCTGGTGGGGGTTTCAGTATCTGTAAAACAGCTCAAAGGCTATTGCTCAGAATATTATCTATAGCCCTTGAGAAGGAACTAAAGGCCCTTGACTTTGTATAGTGGCTAAACTATTATTATTTTGTCTTGCTTGACTGTTTTCCTTTGCTTCTGCATTTTCTCACTTCTCCAATTAAATTTATTCTTTGGAACTTGAGGAATGCCTGGGGGCTAAAGTTTTTCTACAAATAAGAGGCAGGTGGAGGACATGGGTTGGGGGGTGGGATCTGTCCTGGGAGGGCCCCATAGGGTCCTGCTTGTTTACAATTGTATTCTGTCATATTTGTTATATATTTATAATTCATCTGTATATCTGAGAACAAAAGTTCCTCAGATTGTTTTAATGTTTTAATACTTTTGCAAGATTGCCTAAGCTCTTCTTGACTTTTATTTTTCATGTAATTTTGGAAACAGCTAACCAAGTTTTGCTAAGACACCTGTGGGGATTTTTATTGGGGTTGCTTTGAGTCAGTATATTAATTGGGAGAGAATTTACATGTCCACAGTATTGTTTTTTCCAAACCTTGAACCTGGAATATCTCTATTTTTGTTGTTCTTAGGGGAGGGCTAATGTTCCTCTTCTGCTAGATTTATTGCTGTGCATCTTTCTTATGCTCTCAGAAATGTTATCTTTTATTTCCTGATTGCTTTTCCTCATATTTAGAACTTGGTTTTTATAAATTGCATTGCTAAATTCTGTTATTTTGATTTGTCTAATTGTAGTTCATATATATATTAGTTGTAAAAGAAATACACTTTTATTTGTTATTTGTAAAAGAAATACACTTTTATTTATTACCATCCAAGTCTCCAATTTTTATACCACATTTTTAAAAAATGTCTTTCCTTATTACACTGGTTGTGACCTCCAGTATGATAACGACAGATCACAATATCATTTGTTACATACCTGTAACATGTTCTCAGATGAAAAATCCATATAATTATTTTTAATAAGCATTCTCTCATTTTCTTTCTTTCATAGTGGAGTCACTCAAAATAGCACACTTATTATCCCTTGTTCCTCACTTCTCTGTCATTTTACAACTGAACGCATACTGATTTCCTCCATCCTCCTTCTATGACACTGTATATGCCATTGGTCACTCCCTCAAATTGTATAATTTTCACTTCACTCCTCTGTTGTATCTATAATTCTTTTGAGAGTCTTTCTTCATTGCCTTTTGTGAAGCCACACTTTTATAATGCTTGTCAAGTTTAGTTATTAGAGAGGAATTTTAAAATCAGGAAAGTCTTATTTGTGTCTATCAAGAGTAACTTATTTTACCATTTTAAATTCTCTAAGCTTAATTTCTTTATCTTGACATGAGATAATATCTATTTATAATAATTTTGTAGGAAAAAAATACGTGTGAAAGGCCTAGTACATGGCCAGGCACAGGATAAATTAGTGTGTACTTTTGTATTCTTTGAAGTGTCTGCTTCTGTTCTTGTACTCCTTAAAATTAGGTTTTCCTACAGGTGTCATTTAGAGCTTTGTTCTCATTCCAATCACTGGTCTTGAGTGATGTGATCTTATTATTGTCTTTTAAAATTCAGCTTGAGCTTTACCTCCTTTAGTCTTCCCGACCAAATCTAACATATTTTCTTTGTGTTCTGATGGTATTCTCACATATCAGTTGCTGTACTCTGATAGCAAACACTTCCTATTATCTCTAGCTTGAATGTTACTTTGTTTTTTGAAGGAAATTTGTGTTTCATTTCTTTATCTGAGAATCTGGGGACTTGAGGTTTCATGAAGCCATTCAGCTTTTCATTTGTAGATATATTTTTCAGATTATTACGTATGTATATGGCTTCTTAAATTCATTACAAGATGTTCACTATTATTATTTACTTTTAAGTATATTATGAAATACATAAATTATCCAGAAAAGTATAAAGGTAGAATAGTGTACACACAGATTATGGGATTATCATTTATGTATATTTCCTATCCATCCTTCTCCATTTCTAACAAGAATTCTTCCAAACTTGCCTTTTCAAGCAATGATACATGGGATCTTTGTTTCCTTATGACACTCTTGATGAGTGTAGAGAATGAACACTAAATCTTACCATATAGTAAAGAAATGGTCTCTTAAATAAATAGAAAATTTACAATCCCACCAGCAGTTTATTATTACTTCTTTTCTGTTTTCCCACATCCTGGCCAATGCATGGGATTTTGAGAGTATCTAATATTTACTAACTTAATAGAATAAAATATTTTCAGGGTTATAGATAAATTAGTATGTTCATTAGCCTTTGGTTTCCTCTTATGTTGATTATCGTTTTTGATATTGGCTTTTTGTTGTTTTTTGTCTTACTGGCATGTTTGTCTTTTGGGGGCAGGGGGTTACATAGTTATTGTTTTTTTAATTTTGTATTTAAATTAGCATTTTTTGTCCTATATGTGAATATCTTTCCCAGTTCTTTTTAACAGTTTTAGATTACTCATTATGCTTTTGACATCACAGAGACTTTAAAATTTTGAGTCAAAATTTTATATGCAATTAGATTTAGCAAATTTCTCCATTAACTTGTGAAAACTTTTTGTAGCTTCATATAATATATTGATTTGCTTGTCAGGTTCAATGATACTTTTTCTTGTTTTTTTGTATATATTAATTCTTTGTTATTGCTGATTTGTTTGAATGCTATTATTTTCATATTTTGATACAGTTACTCTGCTAAGTACATCTTAGCTATGGAGGAGTTAATATTTATTTTCTTAGATTTTTAGCATCATTATGTGATTTTTAAGAAAGTTATTTTTTTTTTCATTTTCCACTTTTTTCCCTCAACTTTTTGGTTATATTTCTTTGGCTAGGACTTCCAGTACCCTACTGATTATGAGCTATATAAGTGAGCAAGCTGGCATTTTGCTTACAGTAAAGAAAATGACTATGTTCTTCCCTCTCAAGTATGATATTGCTTTGATTCTTGGCAGAGCAGTTTATCAAGTTGCTAGGATTTATCATAATTGTTATTTTTATTAGATATATTTTTAGGATCTACTGAGAGTTTTTCTTTTTTTCTTTAATTGGTTAATGTGATTTACAGTGATAATTTTTTAAAAAATAGCAATCCATTCTTGCATTCCTAGGGCAAATTATACTAGGTAATGAGTTTAACAGCTTTTAATTTTTACTCTTTGTCCAAATTTGTATATGTGGGATTATCACTATTTCAGATATTTTTTCTAAAATTATACTTTAATAATACATGAAACACCTATGTTTTCAGAGGGAAAATTTTTCACTTTTTGATTTGGTTTGTAAAAGGCATTTATTTATTAGGGTTTTCTATTATTCTTAAAGCACTCCTGCACTCTTGGGTAATTGTATTAGTTTTCTATTGCTGCATAACAAATTACCAAAAATTTACTGGGTTAAAATGTCTCGTATTTTTATCTCACTTTCCATTGGTCAAGAATCTGGGTACAGCTCACCTGGGTCCTCTGCCATGGCATCCAAAGGCTGCAGTCAAGGTGTCTGCAGAGGTACATTCTCCTCAGAGGTTCTACTGGGTAAAGGTTAGCTTTCAAGCTTCCTTGGGTTGTTGGCCAAAGCCATTTCCTTGTCGATGAAGAACTTACAGCAGCTGTCTTCTTCAGTGTCAGTTGGAGAGTCTCCCACCTCAGTGAGGTTCCCAGTCCTTTCTTCAAGAATTTTAACCTGTTTTAAATCAGGCTTATCCACTATAATCTCCTTTTGATGAACTCAGAGTCAACAAATTTGGGACTTTAATGACATCTGCAAAATCCTTTTACTGTTTCCATTGTCAGGAACTGTGTCAAGGCAAGTTTTCCCTAAGTTTTTTTAGGAGCTTTACAGTTTTATGTCTTACCAGATCCATTTAAAATTAATATTTATACATGCTTATAATGTTAAAAAATGCCAATTCCTAAGGGAAATAAAAAGTACTGTACCCTATAAATTATATGTTTTCTCCTATACACACATTCCCATGAAAAAAATTAATTTATAAATTAGGCACAGTAAGAGATTAACAATGGTAACTAATATTAAAATAAAACAATTATAACAGTATACTGTAATGAAAGTTATGTGAATGTGATTGTGCTCTCTCTTTCCACTCTGTCTCTCTGCCTTTCTCAGAATATCTTATTGTACAAATTTAATTCCTTTTCCATCTTAACTACGTACTTATGCACTGTGGCCATACCTTTGCAGTTTGAGGTGTGACAGCAAAACTAGTACAGATTTACTTTTCTGTTTTTACAATTTCATGGATAGAAGATTCATTCTTACTGTAGGTCTTAGCAACCTCAGCACATGATTTTTTCTTTCCTTATTAAGTAAGAACTTTCACCTTTTCGCTTAACGGAAGCACTTTACAGCTTCTCTTTGGCATATCCGAATTGCCACCGTTACTACTTTAGCATGTGGGGGCTATTATTAAGTAAAATAAGGTTACTTGAATACAAGCATTGTGATACTGTGGCAGTCAACCTGATTGATAATCAAGACGGCTACTATGTAACTAAGGGGCATGATACACTGGACAAAGGGAAGATTCACATCCATGAAGGGACTGAGCAGGAGTCCTGGAGATTTCATCACACTACTCAGAACTGAATGTAATTTTAAACCTATGAATTTTTCTTTCTAGAATGTTCCATTTAATATTTTTGGACCACTGTTGACTGTGGGTAACTAAACCTCAGAAAGCAAAATCACAAATAAGCAGGGACTACTATACTTTCTGCTTCACTTTCTGAAGTCTATAAAATAGACTTTTTTTTTTACATAAAATAGCAGTTCTACTTACCTTGTACAACCTACCTCTATTTTCTTGCTTTATCTTTTCTTCATAGCAGTTATCTGTTACTGTTTCTTTGCTGTTGTTCTGTGGGTTAGCCTGGTTGCTCTGAGATACAGACATCAGGACAGAATTAGTCATTCAAGAACTCTGTAAGGGACAATGCCTGTGAGGAAAAATAGCAGGGATCTGGGGGAGTCTGAAAAGTTGTCAGATCTTAATGTTAGTTGGCTCTGGGTAAAGGAGAGAGAGAAGGAAAGAGAGAAGGAAGGAAGGAAGGAAAGGAAGGAAGGAAGGAAGGAAGGAAGGAAGGAAGAAAGGAAGGAAGGAAGGAAGGAAGGAAGGAGGAAGGAGGGAGGAAGGGAGGGAGGGAGGGAGGGAGGGGAGGGGAGGGGAGGGGAGGAGTGAAATACCTGAGATTTCTATACAGACCTAAGAGAATTTGGCAAGGCTACTATAGAGTCCTAGAGCCAAAGCATCCCATGAGAGCAGTACCAAATCTCCCAGCAATGGGCGAGCCTGAATATCCCAGCCACACTCAGTCATTGGCAGGGAAATGCACACAGAAAGCATGTCCTCATATATCACAAATCTAGTGATAGATTTTATAATGCAACAGCTGTACTGGTTGTCAATTACACTCTTGGCAAATAGAGTCCTGAGTGAGATCTGAGAAGCATATTTCAAGGATGCCACAGACTGTCTCTACCTATTCAAGCACAGGTTTTCTTCCCTATCTGCATCACCTACAACAGTACCTGGGTCATAGTAGTAGTCAATAAATGCATATGAATAAGTGAATTGTCTCTGGAAAAAAATAGATGTTTATATCTCCTGAAGTATCTTCCTGCACATTAACCTTCTGCTAAGTGCTACTGGCAATCTTGCACTAAAGACTAATGACCTGAGAAGATACCTGAATCCTCATTCAAACTTCACAAAAGGGCAAGTAAAAACTTTTAAAGGCACCATTTGTCAGTGAACCAGAGAAGTGCCCTTGCAGCAAGTACACAAATTGTCCTTATCTCTAGTTACTGAAAAGTAATTTCATGGGATTTCAATGACCAATGAAACAGGATCAGTATTGTTGAGTTTCAGAATGAGGTGTGGGTTATCTGGAGTTCAGAATCCTCACGGTGCCTAAGTTCTCTTTCATTAAATGTAACCATAGTTTCAAACAATTATATTACTGAAGTGCAATGTTTGTCATCTCTATCATTGAAGAACATTCAATTCTGCTGAAGATGATAAAAATATTTAGAAAAGTGAAAACTTATATAGGGTCTGTTTAGCATAGAGGGAGAGTAAGCACGTAGCTTGTAAGACAAAGAATTCATGAAGTGTGTATGAATAGAAAATAATGTGAAGTGAAAGAGAATAATGGTCTATATACAGGCAAACAAAGAGTGGCATAAATAGAAAAGGATGAAAAGAACAAGTAAATCGGAAATATGCATAAGCACAAATCCTACAACCTCCAGTTTGACAGTCAGTCATCCCTGAATCAGACACCCATAGGTGACATTCCTATGGCTCGATTTGGATTCATGTGTGCTCTACCCCAGGAATGCAGTTAATATATTAGCACAGCTCAGCAAATCATAGAAAAACTGTAGTTATTGGCCAGGTATACTTTTTTTTTTTTTTTTTTTGCTGTACGCGGGCCTCTCACTGTTGTGGCCTCTCCCGTTGCAGAGCACAGGCTCTGGACGTGCAGGCTCAGTGGCCATGGCTCACGGGCCCAGCCGCTCCGCGGCATGTGGGATCTTCCCAGACCGGGGCACGAACCCGTGTCCCCTGCGTCGGCAGGCGGACTCTCAACCACTGCGCCACCAGGGAAGCCCCTGGCCAGGTATATTTGCTCCAAATCTCTTCAGTAGAGCTACACTTCCAGGTGTCTTCCTTCTGCTGAGTCTCCTTGCTCAAACCGCAACTTTGATTCTCATATCATTATCAAGGAAGAATGTTGTGGCAGAGAGAGTGATGTGTTTATATAAATTCCTAATGAAACTTTGTATCTTTGATTGATGAAGTAGTTCATTAGCTTGGAGGTAAAAGCGAAAATTATATAGTTTATAGAATAGAGGTTCTTGACCCGAGAAAAGTTGATAATGATAGTGTGTTAAAGGTGTGCATTGATTTCCTCAGCAGTCAGGTGAACTGGATTGGGCCTGAGTGACCCAGAGCTCTTTGTTCTGTCACCTCAGACCATGAACAACCTTTGACGCACCAATTTCTGTAAAATGTCATTGTCTATGTGAGATGTGATATAAAAAGTTTGAGAATCACTAGGTTTTGATAATACATTAGAAGAATGTCCATGGCAGTAAAAGGTCAGTGTGTCACCAAAGTGCCCATGGTATCCATGTGGAGTAAAGCATGCTGTGGGGAACCCTCTTAGTTACCATATTACTCTACAATATCCCCAAAATGATAGCTGGCATTATTTCACCTATCTCTGATAATAACTTTTAGAGCTATATAATATTATATTACTTATTTTGCAAATGGGTAAATAGAGGTCTTTCAAAGACTGATGAATATCCTTTCTTTCCTTCTTCTTAGAAGCAGCCAAACCATAATTTTCATAGGGGTAAAATGCACCCAGATAAAGGATTAGATTTTCAACAGTTCAGTTATGAAGGCAGGTGATTGAATTTTCCAAAGATGACTTAAAACAATATCTCTCACAACCAACGGTTTTATATAATACAAATGTGCCACTAGCCCCATTAAGAGTGGAGTCTAATAATTCTCCTCTTTACTATAGGAAGGAAGGTTTTAGTATGATTGCAGGAAAAGACTGTATTCAAATGACACTGTGTGCTACTCAAATCTAGAATAGAAAAGAGCACACAGCTTCTGCCTGTTTTATGTTGATGGTTACTCTTGGAATCCAGCCCATCTTCTAGGGAAGCCCAGGGACCTTGTGGAGGTAACACAGATGTCATCTTGATGTTGTCTAGATGTCTTAGTTGGGATCTCACTCAATGGTGATTATCAGCTTCCAGGCATGTCGGTGAGTTGCCTTCAAATTATACAAGCCCAGAGTCATCAAGTTACTCCTGGGTTTTGAGTCTTCCTGAGGCACCAAACATCATGGAACCAGATACAAGCCATTCTTCCTATGGCTTTTCTAAATCCCTAACTGATGAAAACTATCAGTGTAATAAAATAGTTGTTCCTTTATTCCAGTTAGTTTGCGGTGGCCAGTCAGTGATACTAAATGGAATAGTAGCTGACTCTATAGTTAAGTGAATAAGTTTGGGCCAGTGAGATCTAAGTGGGAGTTGGAAATCACATAAAGCCTCATTAAAGGAAACAAACTCCTGGGCTAGGTTGTACTGTCTGTCCTTCTCTTTATCTACCCTTCTTCCTGAAATAAGGATGTAAATGCTGGAGCTCCAACAACTACCATGGAGCCTTGAGGATGGCAGTAGAGATAGAAGGTACCTGCTTCCCTTATGTTTTAATGGAGTCATCCTAGCAATTCAAGACCTTTGGAATTAAGCTATAAGAGAGAAAAGTAGCTACTTAGGCATTTAAGACATTAAGATATCTAATGGGTTTACTTGTATGTGTTACCAATCCTAAATGTGATTCATGCATAGTAGAGAAACAAACAAACAAACAAAAAAACAAAAAAAACCCCACAAAAACTAAGTTACTTGCCCAAATTAGTAAGTGGAAGAGCAGGGATTTATACCCCATATGTCTGATTTCAGGACCTACAGTTTAATCACCACAGCATACTGCCTCAAGGGCAAAAGTGCAATTGTCAAAAATGGGGAAAGAACAAAAATTTTTACAGACCAAAAATGATAAAATATATCATAATCATAGAAGTCTAAAAATATAGAGGCTATGGAATACTATCAGTAGCATATTGGATCCCCTTCCGCCTGCACCTGCCATGGTCAAAACCACGAAAGAAAATCTCTAACATACCTCAAAACTTTAGACTGGACATAGCCTTTTGTTATCCATGGGCACTCAGTAAAGTTTTATATGTTGAAGTAACACTATTTATAGGAAATACCTTAAAACATTTAAAAAGAGTGATGTATTTTTTGGTCAAGTTTTTCTTTCTGTTTTTTCTGATCCAAACTCATTAAATATAGTACAGGCATATAAACAAAAAAAAATCCTGGTTGTAAAATCTAATTCTGAAATGAGAAACTTCCGTATAGCCCGGGGTTGCACATAATTAAGGAAACATCTGATTACGTGTAAGTGAAAAATTCATTCTTTCTGATTTTCTGTGCACTTACACATTTGTAGCTCGCTAGTTTCATCTGCAGCAGAGATATTGAAAACACATTTCAAGGGCTCCCACTGATTTGAGAAATTTATTGTACCTTAACGGCTGTCAGAGGAAATTTGCAAATTGCTAGACCAAATTATTTCAACAAGAAAACATACTGATATGTTCAGGTAATGGAAAGGGGAAAAAAGATTAACATAAGTGTCATAAGAAAGCTATTGTGCTGCCTAAATCACAGGTAGTCAAAGATGTTTTGTAAGAAAGATGCTGTGCTAAAATGCAAGAAAGAATATCTCTTATACTTCCTTTCTTATTCGACAGAGAATACCCCTTTGATTTTAATTTTAAAATATACACTTCCCTTCTTCTATACCATGAGCAAGACGTTAAGCCATTTCTTTATTCCTTGAAATACTATTTGGTGAATGAAAAAACATTATCTTTAACCTAAGTACCTATGGATATAGCTCTATACACATGACAATTTTAATTAAAAATATTTGAAGATTCAATAAACCTATAAACTCTCTTAAATTAGGCATCCTATGTAACCACTAACAGCAGGGATTAAATTCAGTTACATTTTAAAGAAATGAGTTGTATGATTAATACATCCTTTATAAATCCCTATAGAAACAATATGCTTAATTCATCATTAATATGGTTACATATAAAATTGCTCTTCACTACATACAATTGAGACAATATATGTTTAGAAAGCTGGCACCTATTAGTGGAGAAACATGAATTAATTAGGAAAACACCTGCTGGCCTATTTAGGTATTGAAATGATTGGACCTAGGCAGGGTCTGAAAGGGGAGGGTCAAGGCAAAGCATGTCTATTAAGAGCTGAAGTGCTTTGCTTACAGAAGTAGGAAGCTTTCCCTTCATTTCTATTTAATTTACAGTAGCATCTTTTTAAAGAAATTTCCTTAGGGAGTGGCACTGGCGGTGGTGATAGTGGAGGCGTCGGGGTTGTGCTCGTGGTTGGGGAGGCACTGGTGTGATTTGAGGACACAGGAGCTGGAGTGTAGGAGGAGGATGGAAACAGCAGAGTGGAAAGAATTGCGGACTGTCAGAATACCCCGTTTCAGTTTATGCTTTCTGTTGCGTTGTAATTCAAATTCCCATCGTCCATGATTTCAGTAACGTTTCCACAGAACGAAACCTTGACTATTTATTATATGTTACAAGGTAAAGGCTGTGTCCATTCACCTTTTACATAATTCATTTAAAAGAATCCATGCAAAATGACTGAGTTCCGTATGTAAGTAGAAGCAAGGAGCAGGATACCAATCAAATAGAACAACAATAGCAAAAAAAGGCATACAGACTCGAGGATAATTTAAACAGCTTTAAAGATATTATGGTTGCCAACTTTCTCCATATAAGCATGGATGTAGTACTCCCATTAAACATTAAATAGTCTCTGAGTCGTATGCATTTCAAAGGATGTATTATTATCTGGGTTACAAAAGCATCTTCTAATGGAGATATTCTCATTCTGTGTGTGTGTGTGTGTGTGTGTGTGTGTGTGTGTGTGTGTGTATTTACCTAAATAAGCTTGAACTTTGGCAAATGTTTGATTACTCCAAAATAAATATTTAAAGAATAGATTGTATTAATCTGGCATATTTAAAGCAATCATTTGAATTTCTTAATATTTTGTGAGCAAACTTTTTTTTAATTAGAAAAAATGTCTATATCTTTTGTTTCCAATTCAGGATAATGATGAAAATGTTTAACACGTTTCATTCTAATATATTTAAATAATTTTTTGTAGTGCCTGGAGACATGTATGTAATAATTTAGAATGAATTATCTGTTAAAATCTTGATGAGGCAGGCTGAATAACTTCAATTAGGTACTTAAAATGATCTTGGGGAAAATCTATTCATAGGCAGGTGTTTCTGAATTACAGAACTGATTTGTTGAAAATAATTTTAATGGTTCTTCTGTGATAGATTATTTGCACTAGATGAAAGTTGCTCATAACTTATGCTCTTTACAATCTTTAAGCAAAGAACACTGGCAAGTTAACATCTATTAAGATATTCTTAATTTCTTATAATTAATAATATTATTGCAGTGGTTAAAATAAATATTGAACACGTTTTTAAGAGTACAAAACAGCACATTAGAGCATACTTAATCTAAATAAGTCCTTTAAATAATATCGAAGATTAATATAATTCAGCAAATATATTTTGCTCTTGGGGTAATTGTTTTGTTTCCAGAAACTACTGTATAGTATGCTTGAGACGGTTTTTGTTAGTTTAAACTGGCAATTTAAGATTGCTTTAATTTCCATGTTAGTTTGCATTAATAAACTTCCATATAAAGGTACACTCGTAAGTGCTGTGTAGTAATGTTGACCCAACTCTTTTTTTTTTCTTTTTTGTACCGTTTGATCTATTTATACCTTTCACTTATTTCACCCATCCCCTATTTCGCACTTCAGGCAATCACCAATCTGCTCTGTACATCCATAAACTCATTTGTTTGTTTGTTTTTCAGATTCCACATGTAAGTGAGATAGTACAGTATTTATGTTTTTCTGTCTGACAATTTCATTTAGCATAGTGCCCTCGAGTTTCATCCATATTGTTGCAAATGGCATGATTTCATTCTTTTTCATGGCTGAATAATATTCCATTGTATCTATATATAGCACATTTTCTTTACCCATTCATCAATCGGTGGACATTTAAATTTTTTTCATGTCTTGGCCATTGTAAATAATATTGCAAGTAACATGGGGGTGCATGTATCTTTTCAAATTAGTGTTTTTGTTTTCTTTGGATAAGTATCCAGGGTGGAATTGCTGACTCATATGGCAGTTCTGTTTTTAAAGTTTTAAGAAACTTCTGTACTGTTTTCCATAGTGGCTGCACCAGTTTACATTCCCACAAACAGTTCACAAATTCCCTTTTCTCCACATCCTTGACAACACTTGTTCTTTCTTTTTTTATTTTTAAAACATCTTTGTTGGAGTATAATTGCTTTACAGTGGTGTGTTAGTTTCTGCTTTATAACAAAGTGAATCAGCTATACATATACATATATCCCCATATCTCCTCCCTCTTGCCTCTCCCTCCCATCTTCCCTATCTCACCCCTCTATGTGGTCACAAAGCACCAAGCTGATCTCCCTGTGCTATGCAGCTGCTTCCCACTAGCTATCTATTTTACATTTGGTATCATTTTGGTAACAGTCATTCTAATGGGTGTGAGGTGATATCTCATTGTGGTTTTGATTTGTGTTTCCCTGATGATTAGTGATGTTGAGCATCTTTTCATGTAACTGTTTGCCATCTGTATATCTTCTTTGAAAAAAATATTTCCATATCTTCTTGAAAGTACCAAATTAACAAAAGTGATGCTACCATGATAATTAATTGGTATAATATATACCAAGCTACTGCAAATACACTATTGAGTCTTAACATGAATAAATGCTGTAGGAAGTCACTTTTATGTGAAGTAACATAAAAAAGATCTGTGGAGTAGACAGGTAATAAATAATTTATGCAGAGGTTGTGAAAGGAGTTGCAATAGGAATTCCAAATGAATGCTGTATTATGACAAAGTGAAAAGGTGAGAGTGTCACATCATGGGAGAAATGAGACTTGAGTTCTAGTTGTGGCCCATGGTTCAAGATATGTGCACTTAGTAATTTTCTTAAACTTCTTGAGCTTCAGAATCCTTATTTTTATGCTATCTACTTGATCTTTTTTAATATCTGGATATAAGAAAAGTCACATCTCTTTATTTATGCAAATAAAATTATAATAAGGCTTTAAACTTGTTATCTACTAGTTTGGTAGAAGGTCTGCAATCAGGCATTTTTAAAAATTTCCCCACTTTGGAATAAGATAGATTTAAATCTAATTTCTTCTTCTGTCCTTATTGATATACTGTACCAATTAAGTTACTTAAACCCTAAGTCTCAGTAATGTTATCTAGAAAACGGAGATAATACTAGCTGGCTTCTAGGTTTTTTGTGACTTTTAATATGGACTGGAAAAATGAACTGCTTATGTAAGATCTGTTATATGGTAAAAGTTTGATATATTTTAATTAAGTTTTTGGAGAGTAAGGTTTTTATTAAATCATTTCAATAAGGAGATTTTTTTTTCTAATTTATTCCCAACTTGAAGTTTTGAAAAAAAAATCACTAAAAATTCTATTTAACATTGTCCTTTTTTCATTTTCTTTGTTAAGGAGATTGATTTTATTATAATATAAAAGTATGAAATTGGATACTTCATTTTTCTTTAAAAGAGCAGAAAAATAGTTCTGTATTAACATTACCTCAAATGAATTAATTACCTTGTCTATAGATTATCCAAATGTGTAACAATCTTGACATTTCAAAAGAGAAGATTATATAGATAGTTTTGAGTCATATTTTGTATATTTAATGCTATTTTAAATATTTGTCCTGTGACTTGTGCTGTTAAAAGTTCTGTTACAGCAGACTTTTATTTCCTGGTGATTTGCTGTCATAAACCAAGAGTTCTATGACCTTGGTAAAACATTTACCACAGTGTGTAGCTATAAACATTCCAGGAAGGCTTTCAAGAAACATCAGACAGATTCCCTCTATCAGGGGAAGCCATAAAATTCTTCCACTCCATTTCTTACTACCCTTTCCTGGTCCTGTCTAATTCAGTGCTGGTCACTGACTCATGAATTAAGTGGCCTTATTTTCAAATGGTGCTTGGCCATTCATATACTCTCTCAAAAAGACAGGAAAGGATAATTTCTCTTATTGTAGGTAGTACGTCCTGTGTTACGATGTTGAATGACAATTGGTAGTCATTTGTGCTATATTCAAGAAGAAAAGGAAGCTGGTTGAGAATGGATGAGGAGAGAGTTGGAGCAGATATTCAGAGAGAAGCAGCAAGTTACAGACCTTGTGGTTCCAGAAAAGGAAAAAGATAGTGGTAGAAACTGTTGGCTAATCAGAGAGGGTAGTTAGGTGTGTATGTTTTGAAAAATGACAGCAAAGTCTTTGATATTCTTCCCATTGAGAGAATCAATACCCCTTCCCACTGGACTTGCATCAACTTTTTACTGCTGTGAGTGTAGTAGGTCATGGGAGAAGTGAGGCCATGTGACCCTCAGATCAGGTAGTGAAAGCAAGGCAGGTTTTTCCTTGGCCACTGGAATATTTGAACTGGGAGCCATGAGATATCATGTAGGAAATCTGAGTATCCTAAGACCACCATGCTGTGACGGTCCAGACACAGATTGGCCAATTTTAGGTTCTCTGGTTGGCAGTGTTTGTCCTTAGGTCATTCCAGCTCAGGTACCAGACAGATGAATGAAGGAGCCTCCAGTTAATACTAAACTCCAGCCTTGTGTTAAGCTTAGTCTTCAAGTCTTACAAGCTGAAGTCCCAGACACTAAGGAGCAAGGACAGTCAACCTCTGCTGTACACTGTCTAAGTTCCTTATCCAGAGAATCCAGGAATATTAAAAAAAAAAAAAGATGGCTGTAGTTTTTATTTTTATTTTTTTATTTATTGATGGCTGTAGTTTTAAACCACTACATTTTGGAGTAGTTTGCTTCTGAGGATAATATTAGTTAGTTGCTTTGGAATAATCAGTACCCAATTTCATTAGTATGTGTTCCTATTTTAGAATCATGGGCTCTCTACAAGCTTACACATTATCACTTTCTAAAACTGAGTTTCTACAATACATGAGGCACTTCCTTTAACACATATTATATTGCAGTCTGCTATTGATGAATTCTTTTCATATTTATTTTGGGTGTAAAAGATTTCATTTTGCCTTTATTCTTGGAAAAATATTTTATCTGAAAAAGGATTTTTATGTTTTTACTTGTTTATTTGCTTTCCATGATTTTAAAGACTCAATTGTCTCGTGGCATGCATAATGTTTGATTAGAAGTTGGCTAAAATTCTTTTTTGAAATTCCTATGTGTGATGTGTCATTTTTCTATGGCTGTTTTAATACATTTTATTCTTGTTTTTCAGAAATCTGATCATGATGTTTCTTGTATTGCTCTATTCATATTTCTTCTGCTTGGGAATCATTGAGATTTTGGATATGTAATAAAATTTAAGATTTTTCTCTTTATCACTATTTTTCAGAAATATGTTTATGTTATACCTGGGTATTATTTTTCTTCATGTTAATTTTGTGTTTGCTAAGGGGTTTAAGTTTTTTGATTTTTTTTTTAGGTGTAAGATCTTATAATTTTTCTCAAAATTGGAAAAAGTTTTGGCTATTATTCTTCAAATATATTTTATTTCTACTGTTACTTTTCTACTTCTCACTTATATATTAGGCCACTTGATCTTGTCCAACTAGTCATTTAGTGTAAGGATCTGGATTAATCGGGCTAGGAGGTGGGCTGTGTTTAATGTTTGCTGTATCTATAGCTGTTAGAGACATCAAATCCCTCCAATGTCCTCCTTTTTGTCCTTTTGCTTTTGGTCTTGCCTGAGCTCTCCTCCCAGGGGACAGTTTGTGTCTTGCAGCTCTTTGAGCTGTAATCCACTGTCATCATACAACCCATTCTTATTATCCTCACCATAGTTTGTGTTCTATAAAGTCACCAGAGACACTGAATGAACTAACACTGAACTGTTGTTGCTAGGGTACATACAGGGAGAGGTTCCTGTAAGTCTGATCAGAACCTTTGCACCAACTGAAATGCTCTTTGGGTTATGTAGGTCCATTTGCCAACATCCTTAAAACCAAGCCAGTCACAAAACATAGAAAACCTGCTCTTTTGCATAACCCTTTTCCTGTACAACATTTAGGAGACATTTTTGAACAATTTTTCTGCAGGCTCTGGTCTGCAGAAACTGCCTTGCCTGTAAGTTTAGCATTTTTATGCTACATTGCCTTTGGAAACGTGCGAGCTAGCCAGCACTAGCCGAGAAGGCTTTTTAGCACTTTCCTGACCCTGGGTAACGTGACCCTAAATTTCTTTAGCTTTCAGCCTCACAACACTGCTGTCCACTATGCTTTTTGTTTTCTTGTTCTTTTTTTTCTTATGAATCCAAAAATTTAGTCGCTTTTTGATATCTCCAGTAGTTTTATGACACACTATAGATGTTACTTTAGCACTTTCCAGAGCAGCCTCAGATACAGATCAGTAAAATTCCTCCTCTGTTTTATGAAGGTATCATATTGTGATTCATTTACATTGAACTCACAAGGAGCAGCGCTGTAACTCATGCCCGAATGAAGCTGCTCTAACACACGTATTTTGTCGGAAAGGCACATCACAACCTTCTTGCTCTAGAAACACTAGACAGCATTTCAGCACTTCACTTGGGGGCCATTTTAAACAGCAACATCACCAAAACCAGCCCCCCAATTTTTTTAAAATGTAACACTAAAAAGACCCTAAAAAAGGATACATTTCCAGTATGAGAGCTGAGACAAGAAGGCAGAGCGTCTCCTAATTCCATCTCAGCTGGGGCATGCATGTCAGGAAACTAAAATTTTTCGCCACTCTGTCCTTATCTGCGAATGATTGCAAAATCTCCACAAGTGTTGACTTGAGAGTTACAAATAAATTTTAGGAAGTAGGTGAATTCACAAATACAGAATCTGCAAATAAGGAGAATTGACTATATTTTACCCTGCTGCTGTTAGTATGGTAGTAAGATATGTGGGAGGAGAATCTTATGATCAAATTTCAGTCTGTTGATGGGCCTGCATCTCTGTGGTGTGACCTTCACAAGTCTTTCTCCAGTGGTATAGCTTTTTTCACACTTGAGGTGAGATAAGAGGGTAAAAGGGGGCTGTAGTTGGTGGAATGCTCCTCCCTCAGAGGGAAAAGACTCTGCTAACACCTTTTCCCCTGAAAAGTAGGCTTCTGTTATGCAGAAATTTCTGAAGGAGTTTCAAAATGATTATTCCCTCTGCCAGAACCAAGAGGGAATCTTTCTGGGATCCTCATCTTGAAAACCTGGTGGAATTCCTGGCAGTAAAGCCCATGAAAGAGTGGGGGCTTTACTGATAGCTAATTTTATGTGTCAACTTGACTGGCCGCAGAGTGCTCAGATTAAACATTATTTGTGAATGTGTTTGTGACGATGTTTCTGAATGATATTGGCATTGAATCAGTTGCCTCACTGAAGTAGATTTGTGGTGGGGATGAGTATAATTCCTTTATTTCTCAGCTTATGACCCCCATACTTGGACCCCTTATAGCCCCCATGAGGCTACCACTGAGGCCCCCCACCAAGGAAAGGACCCGGCTTTTAAGGCCTCACCCCCTTGAAAAGGGCTAAAACAGAGGTGCAGTGCCTGTCAGGCCACCACAAAATCATCTGCATGACATCATAACAGAAGTGAGCCAGGGACAATGGAATCACCTTTATGACAGATCCTGTGGGAGCCATTGGGACACAGCACACCAGATCTAGCCTGGGAGTAAATACCCTTTCTCCAGCTTTGGTGCTCACCTGCCCATCCCAAAGTCCACCCGCCCACAGGTCAGGAACCAAGACTGCCTTGGAACATTGCCCTGGGCTGGGCCCGGGAACCAAGAGGCCAGAGGTCCTCAGAGGCCAATGGATGCCACCCCAAGCTGCTTTTGCATTTGGTAGTCACCACAAGTCACAGATGACACCTGGGGTCCCCGCATGCTGAGAAGATCTGCCTTCCCTATTGCCGTGCATACAGACTGTTTGTTTGAACTCCAGCTCCAGAGGGCTCGGGTGACAGAGGCCTGGCTGGACTAAAGGGTTCAGGCCACAGGGTGTGGGCACCCATGGGTGGTTCTTCCTCATCCCCATCCTCTGGGTCTGCAGTCAGTTAAGTCAGGGTGCAGACCGTGGGGTGCATGTGGCGATTCTGGAAGAACAGCTGGGTTACATGATGGAGCCCCCTCTGGACACTGCTCTCAGGGGCTCTCCTGCTCTCTCAAGCTGCATTTTGAACACTGCATTTTAAACCTATTAATACAAATAGGACACTTTTTTATAAATTTGCTATGATAAAATAGGTATGCATCATAGTTAATTAGTGGAAAATAATGATTTGTAACCAAAGATGAATAATAGGTAAGGGAATGTATTAATAACTTAAAATCACAATATCTTTTTCATAACATTCCAGCAAATTTCATCTAAGCATAATAGCAGATGGTTATCTATTCTTAAATGACAGGTCATCAGTAACAGATATTAAAACTTGATTTAGTAAAACTTTAAAGAATATAATTATAATGAATGAACTTATCTTGCATGTGATTTTTATCTGCCCTGTATACCAAAAGAAGTTAATCGTTTCAAATTCATATATTGCATATAATGAAATATATTAATGTGTAAATTTGTGCAACCACTTTGAAAAGCGGGTTGACATTATCCATTAAGATTAAATATTCATGTAACTGACCTAGAAATCATGCTCCTAAATAATAGCAAATTATATGTGTGTATATGTGTAACAACATATTCAAGAATGATCAGTAGTACTGAAACAGATTAAAAACTGTGGAGTGGGGGGATAAACTGCCATTGAATAGTAAAAAGTATTTGATTTGGTATCTCTAGGCAGTAGAATACTATATATCAAGGAAAATAGAAACATTACTGCTATATACGATAGCATGCATAAATCTCAAAATAAATGACTGAATGAAAGAGTCAGACATAAAATAATAAATGTTGAGTGATGGCACTTATATAAATTACAAAAATGAGCAATACTGTTCAAAGGTTGCAGTAGTATAATGTAGTCAGTATGATGGTTACCTTTGAGGAGAAAAGAGAGCATAGTGATTGGGAGGTGGAAATGGGGCTACTTCTGGAGTACTCTTCATATTCTATGACTTCATCTAGGTCATGGTTATGCAAATATAATTACTTTGTAATTATTCATTCAGTTATACATTCATAATAGGTATTTTGTATGGAGCGCTAATAAATTAGTTTATTAAGGAATATTGTGAGACTTCCAGGTTCACCTCTATCGTGTAAAGATCTTGAAACACATCGCTCTCACTCTCAACTGTAAAGAATAAAAAGCTGAATAGACTGGAAATAAAGGTTTTTCTCAATTTCTTCAGAGAATTGAGGTTGCAGGGCAAACAACTACCCCAAAATCCGGCTTTAAGATCTGGAACATGCAGAGAGACACTGCCAAGATCTGATTGCCTGGAGCAGAAGCTGCTGAAACCATAAAGTTAGAGGAATACTTAAATGATCATTTTAATAAATTTATGGAGAATGAACTGTGAGCTAGCTTGAAAATGAGAATCTCCTGGTGACCACGGTCTTAGGAGGATTATTAGTCATGATTCTCCAGAGAAATAGAATCAATAGGACATATTATAGGAAAAGATTTAGTAGAATTGGCTTACAAAATTATGGAGGCAGAGAAGTCCTACAACCTGCCGTCTGTAAGCTGAAGACCCACGAAAGACAGTAGTGTCATACAGTCCAAATTGGAAGACCTGAGAAGCAGGAGCACCAAGGGCAGAAAAGCAGTGTCCTAGTTTAAGCAGTCAGGCAGGAAGGAAAAGGGGGCTACTTCCACTATATATATGTACACATGTTTATGTATATGTATATATATATATATCTACATATATACACACACACATATATTTCTATGATGGTCAGTGATTATGTGAAGTTTCTACAGGTGCGTTCTCCAACAAACTTCACATACTCAGTCTTTGAGCGTCATATACTAATTATCTATAGAACATGAAGTCTATTGCTAGTAAGATTTCTCTGATGAAAAAGGTCATGTTAAAAGTACATTTACATGCCTAGTTAAATACCAGCCAGCCTAAAGTTTTCATATGACCTTTGTTCTAAATGAGCAATATGTATGCACGCATATTTCTTTAGAATGAGTTTACAGTAAGTTTCCTACATACGAATGAGCTGCGTTCTGAGAGCGTGTTCGTAAGTCCAGTTTGTAAGTCCAACAAAGTCAGCCTAGGTACCCAACTGACACAATCGGCCATATAGTACTGTACTGTAATAGGTTTATAATACTTTTCACACAAATAATACATTAAAAAAACACAAAACATGAAGAAAACATTTTTAATCTTACAGTACAGTACCTTGGAAAGTTCAGTAGTACAATACAATAGCTGGCATACGGGGCTGGCATCGAGTGAACAGGCAAGAAGAGTTACTGACTGGAGGAGGGAGAGGAAGTGGGAGGTGGTAGAGCTGAAGGATCATCAGCATTAGGAGACAGAGGGCAAGCTGCAATTTCGCTCACACCTGACATTGACGGCACAGAATCTGGCTCCTTGCTGGATTCAGTTCTACCATTCTGAAAAAACAATCCAGTGATGTCTGGGTAGTAGCTCATTCTCATCTTTGAAAGTTCACAACTTGAATGTTCGTATATAGGACTTACTGTATTTTCATAGTTCAAATTTTAACATTCATGGAAGGCATATAAATGCTAAAAATATTGCATTACATAGATCATGTAGATTAATCACAATTAAATACATATTATTAGCTTACTAGTTTGGCAACAATTCCAAAGCTTGACAATACCTTTGATTGTCAATGCTCTGAGAAAACAGGCATTCTGATACATTCATTGCCTGTGGCAATGCAGAGTGATAGAATCTCCTCTGGAGGGGAATTAGGCAGTATTATTAGTATCTATGCCCTTACCCTTCAACTCAGAAATCTTATTTCTAGAAACTTACCAAGATAATAAACCTCAAAAATTACTATAATATATATGTATGATCTGATTAATTGTGCTATTATTTATTGTTGCATAACAGAGAGAAAATAAAAACCTTACTTGCTTGTATAGAAAATTGGTTAAATAAATTATGGTTGAATAAACTGTGAACAGATATGGAGTGACTTTTAGGATATATTAATATTAAGTAAAATAATGAAAGAGAAAAAGAACAACCACAGCATGAATAGTTTTGTGCTTTTGAGTAATTGTAAAAAACAGAAAAAGTAACCAGGAACTTATGCAATACTTAGAGGAGTGGATGAGTGGGAACGGAGAGGATGGCATGGAAGAAGGCATGACAATTTTCTCAGTGTGTGTGTGTGTGTGTGTGTGTGTGTGTGTGTGTGTATGTATATATATAGATAGATAGATAATTTTCACTTTTATAAACATGTTAATATTTCATATATTCAAAAATGAAATTTAATTTAACAAGGATGGAGAGAAGTATTGCTCAAATAGAATACAGACATAAACAAATTTAACTGTACTATAAATAAATAAGCATATAAAGCATCTAAATTAATTTAAACTCAATATTTTGCTTATATATCCTTGGCCAAATAAAAATAAAAGGAATTGTATACTAATTTTGAACTCTACTTAGTATTTTTGTTTGTTGTAGTGATATAGGCATAGATATCTGAAACTATTTTTGTGTTCATGTGAGTACTGTGGAATTGAACAAATGATTAAATGTACTGATATTGTAGGAGCCAGGGTTTTTGCAATCAAAAAGGTGACATGCAAATAAGAAGCTTAGGGAAGCAAGGAAAGAACCATTTTTTGTTGAATTGTAATAATAATATGCAGATATACACATATGAGAAAGCAAGAGAGAGATAAAGCAAGTGTGACAAAAAGTTGTATTTGGTGAATCTAGACAAAGGATACTGAGTAGTGTGTGGTATTTTTTCTCAACTTGTCCATCAGTATACCTGTTTCAATCTATTATCTATGTAATTATCTATCTATATATATTTATCTATTATAGATATAGATGAACAGAGTTATCTCATACATACATAAACTGATGTTGTGTCAGTAAGCCCTCTATACACCCACACAAATTCAACAAGACAATAATCAACAACAACAAAAGCCTGGATCTTTAGCTGCTGCCAATATCTATAGTGTAAATACTATCACAATGGCAGATATAAGCCATCAAAGTAACATCAAATAGCTCATATATTTCCTAAAAATGTAACAATTTGTGGCAGTAAGCAGAATTCTGAGACAGCTGCATGATTTCCTGATAGTAATGACCTCCATAATTACCACCACTATGAGCATTATGGATTTTAATCCTGTAATTAGGTTATTTATATGATACAGTTCAATTTAAGATAAAGAGATCATCTGGGTGGACCTGACCTAATCACATGAGCCTTTTAAAGTTAGAGTCTTAGGCTAACTGAAAAAGGAATAGTAGTCAGATTTGAAGCACAAAAATGATTCCATGCAATGTGGCTCCTTTGAGGATAGGAGTCAAGGAATGCAGGTAGCATCAACCAGCTAAGAGTAACCCCCGCTGACAGCTATTAAGGAAATGGAGATCTCAGTCCTAAAACTACAAGGAAATGAATTCTGCCAAAAACAAGATTAATTTTGGAAGGAAATTATTGAAAAGTGTTTCCAGAAGAAAAGAGAGCCTGTCCAACAACTTATTTTCAGCCTTGTTATGGCCTGAGCAAAGAATCCAATCCAGTCATGCTGTGCCAGACTCCTGATTTATAGAACTGTGAGTTAATAAACAGGTGTTTTTTTGTTTTGTTTTGTTTTGTTTTTATACGGGTGTTTTTTAAGGCAGTAAGTCTGTGGTAATTTGTTACAAAACAATAGGAGATTAAAACAGATGTTGGTACCTAAAGTAGGGTGCTTCCTTAGGAAAACCCTAAAATGGGTGAATGGCTTTGGAACTGGACAGTGGGAGAGGGCCAGAAGAATTTCAAAGCGCATGATAGAAAAAATCTAGATTTTCTTAAGCAGATTGTTAGTAAAAATATAGATTTTTAAAGATGTTATAGCTGAGGGTTCATAAAAAAGTAAAGAGCATTACAAAGAAATTCTAAATAGCACTAGAGAAAGCCTAAATCACTATAAATAGAATGTTGGTAAAAATATGAACTTCATAAACACTGCTGATGAAGGCTCCAAGGGAAGTGAAAAAAAAAATGTTGTTGGAAACTGAAAGGTGATTCTTGTTTTGTTGTGGCAGGAAACTTAGCAAAGTCATGTCCTGTAGTTTTGGGTAAAGTAGAAATCATAAGTGATGAAACTGGGTATATAGCTAAGAAGATTTCTAAGCAACATTTTGAAGATGTGCCCTGGTTTCTTTTTTAGTAAAGTGTAAGAGGAAAGAGGTAAATTGAAGAAAGAACTTTTAAACAAAATGAATGAAGTCTTGGTGAATTGGGAAATTCTTGGCCTATCCAAATTGCAAAGATGCTAACATTCAGAAATTGTTTCTGGCAACATTACATAGGGAGAAAATGCTAAGGACCTGCTTCCAGGGGAAAAGGGGGGAAAAAAATAAAAGATTCATCATGAGAGTCTTGATTAAGCCATAGGACATGTAGGAGATTTAAAGGAATTGCTCCTAATTCATATCTGTAGAAACCAAAGTGATTATCTCAGATCTGTAGACATGGCTTTGTTCTACTAATGAAAACCAGTGAAATCCACAAAGGCCCATAAGGTTTTTAAGAAAATTATATAAGCAACAACACTGGCAACTTGGACTGATAGGAACTGAGAAAGTAGAAAATAAAAGAAGGTTATTAAAACCCAAAGATTCTACCTACAGTGACCAGGCTGATACAACTCAGACTCAAAAAAAAGTTGCTACCATTTATGCACAACCAAAATTCCAGATGGCAGAGCCAAGAGGTCAGAGGGTGGATCCAAAAGCTAATAGAGGATTATTCCCAGGATTTAACTCCTAATCAAGGAAATACAGGTTGAGTTCCTGTCTGGATTTCAAAACTACTTTGATCTGATGACCCTTTCTAACCATTCATTTTTTTCTTTCTTTTTGAACCAGAATGTCAAAAAATATTACTCTATTCTCATCATTCCACTGGATATTGGAAATGTTCAGCTCAGATTATTTGTCATTAGTTTCATAGATTAAATTATATGTAGGCGTTATACTTAATAATAGGTTACACTCAGTAGCCTCATCTGTTTCTGACTGAGATGGTTTAGAAAATGAAATTATGGACCTTTTACAATGAAGAGATTTAAATGTATATTTTGGACTTTGAACTGATGTTGTAATGGATGAGAACCTTGGAAACTTTGGGAGTGTGTGAATGTATTCTGCACCTGTGAGGATATAGGGGGAGGATGGTAGTAGGCAGAGTTCTAAAATGGCCACCGTAAAATATGTGTGTGTGCGTGTGTGTGTGTGTGTGTGTGTGTGTGTTTGTAAAACTGAACCACTCTGCTGTACACCAGAAACTAACACAACATTGTAAATCACCTATACTTCAATTTAAAAAAAAAGAAAAGAAAACGGCTTCCAAGATTTCTCACCCCTACCCTATGTAAAAATTATGGACAATCTCTAGAATAATGAATATGATGGGTTTTACTCTTATGATTTAGGTTATGTTAAATGGTACAGTTCATTTTATGATATGTATATTACCTGGGTAGGCTTGATCTAATCACATGAGCCCTTTATTAGCACAGAGTTTACTTACGCTGATTGAATGAGAAGTTAGATATTTGAAGTAGAAGGAGTCTAAGCAGAGTCTAAGCAGTATTGCTGCTTAAAAATGGAGGGGGCCATCTGTCAAAGGATAAGGACGGCCTCAAGCAGCTGAGAGTGGCACGTGGTGACAAATAGCAAGGAAATGTGGGCCTCAGTCCTACAGCCTCAAGGAAATAGAATTTTAACTGCAGCCAAACAAAGGGGAAATATCTATCTTCTGCAGAGACCATCTTATGAAACATTTTGACTTAGGGGGATTAGTTTATCCTTTTGACTTACTAGATCATAACACCAACAATAAGAATGGGCATGAAAGCCAGTTTTCCCCTGAAGCCTCAGGACAAGAACTTAGTCTAGCCAACATGCTGATTTTAACCTTGTTACACCGTTAAGAAGAGAATCCAACCATAACGTGTCAGACTTCTGATCTATAGAACTGTTTGCTAAAAAAATGAGTATCTTTTTAAGATACTAATTTTGGGGTAGTTTGTTATGCACTATTAACAAACTAATACAATTAATTCTTGCAAGCTGGTAGGAAGAGCTCTCAATAACAAACACATTTTATGTTTAACACATTTTTTAATGTTTTTAATTGAAACATTTTTTGCCTTTACTTCTTTATCATTATTATTTTAAAACCCTTTGCTTTTTAACGGCAAAAAAAAAAGTCACACTGGGCAAAAGGATAAAATTATAAAAGAATAGCTTTCTTCAAATGCAAGTAAAAAAAAAGTATGTATGATCTGAAAAAAATTATTTTACTTATAATTCCTCCTATAATTCCTTATAATTTCTCTTATAATTCCTCAAAATACAAAATGTCCAATTAAAATAAACTTTTCATTTTATTGCCTAAAGTTCTGATTCTCTCTGACCGTTAGGCAAACTAGTAAATTTACAGTATTTCCTGAATTATATTTATTGACGTGTACATACCAGGTCATACTGCACTATATTTATATATATATGTGTGTATATATATATGTGTATATATATATATATACACATATATATATGTATATATATATATAGTGCAGTATGTCTATATAGACCATGGTGATGTAGAGAGCAAACCTGCCACATACTTTTAAAGGGCAAACACATAAACCATTAAAAAAATGAAAGGAGTAAAAACAAAAATTTATTTCAACTGCAGCAAAAGAAAGAGAAAATATTTATTTTGTGCCCAGAGACCTTATAAAACATTTTGACTTAGATTGGTTAGTTCATCCTTTTCACTTAACAGTTATCGGATTGTTTAAAAAATGCATAGAAATAACTCCCTCTGGTTAGCTGCCCAAATAGCTATCTTACTGTTTTCAAAGTAACTAAACACTAGAATATCTGGAGATATTAAAGTGATTCAGAGTAAACCTTAGTGATATTACAAAAATCTCCTAAAACGTCTTGCAGTATTATATTTCAGATTTCAGAATCTTAAATTTATGTTACAAATTTTACCAAATAAAAGGTATACAATTTGAAGTGTAAAACTTATACCAAAATTCCTGAAAAATCAAAAAATTTTGTCCATATATTTCAAGGGTATAATTTTAAGAAAGATTGTATTTAAGAACCAAAGTGAGTATTTCTTGATATATTGTCAAGAGTATAATTCTTTGCACAAGAGAGAAAAATAAGAAACATGGGACTGAATGCACCAAAATCCTACATGTATTTTCATACAGTATGTAAAAGCAATGATCTCATAATATGATTGCTTTTCTCTTGTTTTCTAAAAAGATGTATCTGTTTCCAGCAAAAAAAAATAAAAAAAAAAAAAAGTGCTGCTAAATTATGGTCTTTGGGAAATATGATTTGCCTTTGTATAGCTTAAAATGGAAGTTTACTTAGTACAGTTAAGGACATTTTGAAATTATGTTCCTAAAATTATAACCATATCCTGATTTAAGAACTCCATCTTTGAACCTAGTTATAAATTTAGAAGTTATTTTTTAAAAATTCCTTGTCTTCTACATGGAAGATATTTTTTTCTTCAGCTGTGCTTTGGTGAGACACAAAGATAAAAATTTGATCTAGAGAAAATATATTCTAAAATATACTAAACTAAAGCTAAGGAGGTTGACTTAAAACTCAAATCCTTAATATCTTTTCTCAGTTTTTTTCCTTTTGCTACAAAAATAAAACTACCCCCTTTCTGAATGGCTATAGCTGCTCAGTAATGTATAGAAATACAGACTTTTCACACAGGTATACACTATTAGAAAATGTTTGTTATTTACTATTTTTTAGCTGATAGGTAAACAAAGAATTTTTAAAATACTACCATGTTTTGTTCTTTAATAATGATTACAGCTTTATAAATCAATATTAAAGAGGTTTTAACCCACTAGGCTGTAACAACTTGTTTGAACCTGTTATGATTCATCAGTAATGTTTTATGAGGTCTTTGAACCTGTGCTTATGTGGCTATATGGGTATACACATTATACCCATATTTTGAATTAATGTTTACAACATATAGGGGAAAAAGAAAAAGAAAGTCACTCTTTTCTCCACAGTCTTTCAAGACAATTCATCTTAATGTGCCAAATGTGCTAATAACATTATTATTTTTAATAGTATGAAAATGAATTAGTAAACATACCTTATTCTCTGAATCTTAATACTTTAAGTATATTTTCTAGCATATGGCATGCTATTAAAATAGTATCTTCACTCTAGAAATATCATGCTCCCTTGTAACCAGAGAACTTAAATCTGTTGAAATTTTAATTAGGTATTTTCAGTGCTTAAGGGCAATGTACAGTGTGAATTTAAAGGCTATTTGTAGATAACATGCAGGCATAACATACATGCACTTTAAAGCTGAAGGAAACAAGGACTCGAGTTAAGGGATAAAACAAAAATGGAAGTCCAAGTTTTATGCTTCCTGGTCTAATTTCTTGCTATATCTTCTTTAAAAATTGATAATTTATTTCTTTTAGAACAGATTATTAAAATATTGGGCGTCTTTATGAAATCTTAAATTAATATAAACACCTTATTACACTTATATGTGGCTGACATATTATATAATAATAAACGACTTTTATTCATGCAATCATTAATTTCTTCATCTATAAAATAAACACTTTTTTGACACCTAGTACTTGCAAAATATTGTTCTAGGCAGATGAGAATAAAGACCAACTGACTTTTTATTTTCTTCTCTATGTAGCACATTATTCTGTAGATGAGGTAAACATGGAAGCAAGTAATTAAATGGAAAGGTTGCCTGGTTGATTGCCTCAGCCAGGATTAAAAAGACAGTAGAGAGGGTGAAAGAGGTCTTCATAAAGTAAGCAATACCTGATTTGGAAATTTAAAGACATTAAACTTCATTAAGACAGGGAGCAAAAGTATTCCATGCCAAAGATTTGATTAATCTCTGGTGTTATTTGCACGGAAACATTAAAAATTTAACTGGATTGCTTGATAATCAGGGTTAACTTGCATTCTAATACTCTTGTATACATAGGACATTATTTGTATTGGCTTTTTTAGAATGTGTCTTTTTAAAATTTCATTGAATTAGAATAACGACAAAGTGGTTGAAATAACATCTGAGTTGAATGTGAGTAGTTGAAAAAATCTAGTAGAAATTATTTAGACGCTGAAGTTGACTGCATATTCTGTCTTCCAAGGCATTGTGCATTTGCTGGAACACCAGAAGTGGAGGCATCTAAATGTCACATAAGCAAAGTAATTTCTTTTTGGCTACTAGAAAATTCTTCCAAACTCTGTTTTCCCATTGAGTCCATTTACTCTTCTAAGTTTACACTTAGAACAATAGTGTAAAATGAAGTCAGTTTTATCTTCTATATGTCCATTTTGACATATTCCATATGATTTTAAAAGATAGCTTATGACTTTGGAGATCTTAATTTGGTGTTCAGGTGATTTCATCATTTTATCATGCATCCAGTTTATATGTTCTCAAAGGGACATTCAACTGTAAAATTATGTGATTCAATTTACAATATTAAATGATAGAGTATATTAAGAGCTTGTTTAGATGGCTGTGTTAGAATTTAGGATAGGCTATAACAAATGATAAAAACAGTGAGAGGATGGCATCAGGAAAACAGGTTTTGAGCAAGTGTTTTGATCCTTAAACTTTAGTTTCCATGTATACGAAGTAAAGAAAAGACTATCTATTTCACACAGATTTTACTTAAATTAAGGGAGTTTGAATTAATTGAGATAAAGTTTGAGTATACGCAATGAGTGACATGCATAGAAAAAATAAGCTGAGTCAAGGCAGTCTTCTGAAAGAGAAGTGCTTGCCTGGCAGTGTTTTTATTATTATTATAATTATTATTATTGAGATATAATTGACATACGACATTGAGTAAGTTTAAGGTGTACAAGATATTGATTTGATATATTTATATACTGCAATATGCTTATTACCATAGCAATAGCTAACACCTCTATCATGTCACATAATTATCATTTCTTTTCCATGGCGAGAACAATTAAAATCTAGTCTGTTAGCAATTTTGAAGTGTTTGTATGTGTTAGTTTGGGCGTGTCTCTATATTTTTAGATTTTGGTGATCCTGAGCCATTTGTCTCTACATTCTGCTAGAGCTCTCCACAAAGGGTGAATTATTTAAGCCAATTTACTATGTAGAGCAAGTGTTTGATTGGGATGTTCTTTGAAACTAATTCCCTCATTGGGTGGAGTGGAAAAAATGCCGTTTATCTTACAAAGCGTTTCCAGTGTTTCTTGTCTACTTCCAGCATGTTAAAGGCAGTTGCGCCAATTGCTCAATGATTAGTATTTCTGCATGTGACTTCCTCAGAATCCTATACAATAACAGAAAAACCTTTGTTGCAGGTTTGTAGAAAAACTTTTTCCACACGTTTTTAGATACTTTTACTGCTTTTGGCTGCAAAATCTAGAAGGCAGAAATTATTGGCATAGTTGAGTATCTGTGAAAAGTTGTTGACACAATGGCTGATGTAAGTTTGAATACATTTTTTTGATGGTACCCTTTGATTAACCTCACTTTAGTTAGTAATTCAATACCACATTAACATCTAGTAGTGATAGAGAAGTATAGCACTGTAGGACTTGTGAGTACCCCACACTTGAAACATATTACTTTTCATATAGTAGTGCTTTGAACTTTAGGAGATCAATTCATCTCTTTAAGCTTATGTTTTCCAAACAATAAAATTCATATAATAATAGTTCCTACTTCACTAGGTTGTTGGAAAGATTAAAAGAAACATGAAATCTCATTGAAAGTACTCAGCCCAGCATTGAGTATTCAGTGAGTTATCAATAAGTATTACCTATTAATTATTGCAGAAAATGATATTTGTTATCTTTGTCATGTTGCAGAGCAAGTGAAAATAATGACAAGTATTGAGGAATCATTCTCTAAATTTTTTGGAACAAAATTATGTTAGATTCAGAGATGTACCTATTGGTCAATTGCATACTAGTTAAGCACGTGTGTACTATAAATTAGATAGCATTTTTTCCCTTCTATTTCACTAAACACTATTCCATCATAGTTAATTTTACCAAAAACAGTTCATTATAAGCTATATTTACATCTCTAGACACAGGAAACTTTATACTTTGGAAAGCTGGGGGAAAGAAAAAAATTGATAATTCCTTCTCTTAGAAAAGAGCTAATGACCACTTAGACACTCTCTTTTCTCTAGAATTATATAACTTCCAGAAGGGTTGAGAGAGGTCAGTGAAATCTAGATCAAGAAACCCTGATCTGGACAGTATATTTCACCCATAAACCCCAGTGCTTTGTTCTCTCTGTTTCTCTCCATCTCTTTCTCTGTCTCTCTCCCTTTCTCTCTTTCTCTCTTATACACACACATGCACGGTCTTTTTCCTAAATGCATTGTTCATTTCTCAAGCATAGAATGTGGTGGAAAGATGCTTTTTTTCATCTTTGACTGTTGCTAATGACTTCCCTTGATATTGTCTCCTTTGACATCAGGAAATATATTTAAATGAGAGACATCTAGGGAACAGTTACACTCTTGCTGATATTAATCAGTACAGTAGCATTAATCAGACTTTGTGGTTACATTTCTTTTTTAAACTAATGATACTTTTATTTTAATCCAATGACATTAAGATTCAATATATTGTCCCAAAAGTAAATATTTTAAAAGTCTTATGGATATTTTAGGTTAAGAGAATTCTAGGTTATATTGAAAGAGAAATCAGAAAATCTAAAACAAAGAGTGTATATTTGCCAGACACATTTATTTACACTTACTATTATAAAATTATATTAGTTATTTAATTAAATAGCAAATATATTTAAATTCATACACCTGTTTGAAAATGATACTTTCTGACTCTTTTTAGAGATTATAACAAAACTTAGAAATCATGATATAAATTGACATTGATATTGATGTTTCAGTTATTTCAAAAGCAAATAATTTAGCTATTTTATCCTGCCATATTTTACATTTTAGTCCCACGATATTTATTTCTTCTCCAATGGCTATCTGTTTTTTAGAAAAAAAATACTACAAACATGTTAAATTAAGGAACTCCTATGTATTGAAATGTCTTTTTATCAGCAATTTTTTAAATAACATATACCGTTGTTTTATGAATCTCTAGGTACTAATTAATTCTCTAAGAAGGGAAAAAATAATCTTCTTACATTGCTACTGAAAGCGTTGATAGCAGTGTACTATTAGGTTCAAAAATTGTCATTTCTTCATAAAGTTTTCATTTTGTGGCACAAAGAGTCTGTTACACAGCACAAAGGGTGTAGTATTTTACATTTAACTTCATCAATTATAGAAGTATCCACTTCTAGTCACATGCTTACTCTTCATTGCACCTAACACATAAATGGTGTGTAGTCTGAATTCATACCCCACAGTCGTTTTAATGACATTTTTCTGTTTAATGGGTGCTATTTATTTAAAAGAAATTTTTTTTAAACTGCATCACTTCCAAGTCAGCAAGCTTGTCACACGTTAGACAAAACAAATCAAGATCCTAAGATATTTTGCTAGTTAAAAGTCAAAAAATATAAAATTTAAAAAAATCATTCACACATAATATTCTGGGTTATAACTAAAATAATATTATACTTTCTTTGATAGTTTTTTTTGATAACTGCTCTCCAAGCCAGATGCAGGTGTTGTGTGGCTGAAGCTTATATAATTTGAGGGAAGGGGAGCCTTTAAGTCTGTGATTCTCAAATGGTCATCATCCCCAGGCACCCAGCTGGGGGATTTTGAAACTATCTGGACTTTTTTTTTTATTGTCACAGCTCCTAGAATCTAGTGGGTAGAGGATATTGATGCTGCTAAATAGCCTACAAAGCCCAAATCCCCCTACACCTGCAACAAGGAATTATCCATTCAAAAGTCCTAACAGTGCCCCCGTTGAGAAATGCTGCTTTAATTAAAAGAATAAAATTTTTAAATTAAACACAGGAAAAATGAGGAACTCTAAAGAATAAGCTTCATTAATTTGATAGGTAAAACTGCTTCAGCTATTACTCCAATATGAAATCCCAAGTCAAAAGTCTTTCTTTTTGGATACTGCATTAGACCTTATAAATTTCCACCTCTGGCTAAAGGTTTCAGAAGAGTGGAGAAACTAATGTGCTTTAAATGGAAGGTCTCTGTCTAATGAATTTAAAAGACAACTACATAGTACATGATAATGAGGTGGCAAGCACCAAGTTACAATGATTTGATTAAGTTAATGGAGTCTAGGGGGGAAAGTCAGATAGAAACTTTACATATTGCAGGTAACATTTTCCTAGAAGTAGCAAATCAATGAAAGTAAAAAGTATTTTAAATTTCTTTTTTATTTCTTTTATAACTTCTGCACTTCTCTGTTTCAAAATGTAATAGATTTGCACAACTCTAATAAAGTGTATTACAAGTGATGTATTCCAGCCCTTAATCAGGGGCAGACAGCTATAAAAAAGCATGTACCAGGTGGCTCTGCATGTGGCTCATGCACCATGGTTCACCTCCCTACACACACACACGCGCACACACACACACACACACATCTCAGACTTTCTAAAAATAGCCTGACCCATTAAACTACCAGAATTTTTAAAACAAACAAAAATTCAAACTATTTAATTTATGTATATTGCTTATAGTAAATGTAATATTCTTACACGTAGGTTACTGCCAAACTACCAGGGGAACTGCAAGGTATTAGTGTCTAGTCTAGTCAAGGTTAAGCTGAGTGGTCTATGCCATTTATACCTATACCATATGAGAGGGGCATCACTTAGCCCTTTGTTGAATCACATGTATTTAACTTGTGTACTTCGGAAGCACAAATTTATATTACTTTCTACAATGTGTGCTATTATGCTAAATAGAATTGATTTCAACCTTTAAGGAAGTTAAAAAAAAAATAAATGGATATTGCTTTGGTTATTTGAGAGTTTAAGTTTCATAAGGGAGAAAGAAACTGGCAGATATAGGCTTTCATTTATTTTTTTGAAATATATTAAATATCCAAAGCAATATTCACTTGCACCTAGAAATATTAACTATTCTTAGCCTCCATACTCATACTTATTTATATCTTTACATTTTTCCTTCTCATTTGCTACCTCAATTCCCCTGCTATCCACACAGTTCTTAATATTTCCTACATTGTATTCTCTTTCCCCCTGCACCAAATCATAAATGCTTTATTGAGGAATATCATTGAGCTCCGAGATTCATGTATAGTTGCAGGAACGCCATTAAGTGCTTCATTTTCTTGGCATCTCTGTCAATTGACACATCTTCTTGACATTACCCTTTTTTTCATAATTGTCATTGTTTATGCAAATAACTTTTTCATGTATTAGAAATAAACAAAATTAAAAACCAAAACATAGGTGTTGGCAAGGCTTTGGAGAAATTGAGACCCATGTACATTGTTGGTGAGAATGTAAAATGGTGCAGCCATTATGGAAAAAAGTAATTTTTTCCTCAAAAAATTAAAAATAGAACTACCACATGATTCAGCAATCCACTTCTGGGTATATATCTAAAAGATTTGAAATTAGGATCTAGAAGAGATATCTATACTCCCATGTTCATTGCATCATTATTCATAATAACCAAGATATGGAAACAAGGTAATTGTATGTTGACAGATAAATGAAAAAAGAATTTGTGGTATACATACACAACTGAATTTTAACATTACCTTTAAAGCTTTCATGAACTTGATATCTTTTTTTAAAAGCTAAGATACTACCTCTTTAAGTCCACAAACTTTTCATCTCTAGTGACTCCACATTGGGATGAAGGTCACTTCAAGGGAGCACCATATTTTTACAGTTTTGCAGTTACAGCCTGTATCCTACTATATTGTCATTCCCATTTAATTGTTAGTTTTCTCCTCTAAGGGGCAGCTTACTAGAGGATAGAAACTGTCTTATTTTTGGCATGCTTAACTAACCCCTAGTATGGTGCTAGGCACAGAGCAGGTATGTGATAAATCTTTAATTTTGCATAAAAGGTCTGTGTTTCCTCCTTTTTTTCCCCTTGCCTCATCTCTGCTACCCCTAACTACAGACTAGAATATCAAGTATCGTTTTAATTTCTAATTTCTTACATGTTTTCTATACTCTCTTCGTTGGCTATTTTCTGTTGCCACACTTTCACTTACTATTTGTATTCAGCCAGCTGATAGAACAGCATCTCTTGTCCCAAGATCCAGTTCTGCATTTCAAGATGACTGTAAATAAACTGGGATACTCTCATGAGCTAAGCTTTCCATCCTTCACTGTCACCATTTCCCATAAAACTTTCCTTTGTAACTTTTCTATTTTTTTCTAATACTGCTCAAACAAGGCTCCAAATCAGTGAATCTCAAACTGTAGTTATATGTTTTAACACCTACCGTTCTTACTCCCCCATATCATTTAAATTATTAGCAGCTATTAATTGCCATTTCCTCCCTCTCTTAGTTTTCATTTCTCTAGCCACTTCTCCAATAAGTTATCATTGCCATCAAAACAAAACAAACGAAAACAAAACTATCTGATTAATATTACCCACTCTCAGTTCTAGAGCTGATTCTTACCTGCTTAAATACTTTCTTGAGTCCTTCACAATCATTACTATTTTCCTTGACAATCATTACAAACTCCATCTCAAACAAAAGCCTGTAACTGAAAATAGGTCACAAATTATATTTGGACTGATTACATATTCATTTGGGAACAACCATTTCAGTAGCACCAGCTCTGTGACAACTTTGGCTAATGAGATATAATCATAAGTCTACTGAGAATTTGTGGGAATGTTTAAAATTTCCTAATAAAATGGGAGTGACGTAGCTGTTGTCACCTTTCCATACTTCTGCTTGATTTGTGGAACATAATGTGTAGAGTTGCAGCAGTCATCTTGATTCCATGAGGCAACAGTTGTGAACATGAAGCCAATATGGCTAAGGATAACATAAGGGAAATATATTAATAGCTGGAGTCCTTGGTGACCTTTTTAAATAACTGAATAAGTGCCAGGAATTTCTTCTTCCTTGATTTTATGGCATTCGAGAAAACTAAACTATCTTTGGATACCCTTGGTGGTGTTGGTTTTTTAAACAATGACAATATTCTCTGTGTGTTCATCCAAAGCCCCTGACATTCAAAACCTTTCTTTGGCTTCAGACTTCAATTTTGTCTACTTTCTTCTAATCACTACATACATATTGCACTTTAAAAAGCCAAGATTCTCAATGTTGTGGAAAATCCCACCTGAACTGAATTGCACAGGAATTATAGCAAACTGGTTACAGAAAAATAATCCCCCCCCCGCCAAAATAGGGAAATATTCTTTGTATTCCTGCATGAAATCTTGTAATACATACATTCATGGTAATAAAGTGGATCGTTCTTTATTACTTAAAAATGACAGGGAACTATAATGATTTGGAATTCTAGGATGTGTAGGGACATTGGTGAATGTATGTAGTCTTTATAATAACCCAGAATAAAACATTTTATAAAGATTCATTTCACATATTTGAGACCTCCAGTCTTTTCAGATCCTTTTAGGCTCTTATTTAATATTTTGAAATACAAGGTTAGATGAAGTGTCTTCTGTGTAATGACAGCGGCTAGGTATATGTTTAAAGCCAAAATAGAGAAGTAAAGCTTCAAAAATCCTGCAAGAGAACATCAGTATTGTCAGTTTTATCCATATCTAATACCTCAAGTGTGTGAAATTAATTAAGGCTTTGCAAAGCATAGCTGTTACAGAGATAAGTATAGTTAATTTCAGCTATACTGTGATCAATGACACGATAATTAAATTGCTCAAATATGAATACCTCTACCTCAGTGGAAGTGTGGAACAGGCAACAATGACAATATAAAACTGCAAAGTCAAGTTTTAAAGTTGTCCATTACCCTCCTGATTAATAAATGTTATGCCAATATTGACTAGTCTTCTAAGTTGCCACCCTTTATTTTCATTAACTAGGAGATTATTTAGAAATTGTATTTTCCTTTATAAGTATTCATTTTTCCTTCTCAGGTATGATCCAAATGGACTCTGATCTGTTATAGTAGGAAAACTAGGGAAGGAAAAATAAGAGGCCCATGACAGGGAATAGAAAATTAATAAATAACTATTCCCTAAAAATTAAATGACTGGGGACATCCCAAAGGGCATTGAGAAAGGTAGCCATTCTAGGTATTTTGCATGGTCATTTCTTCTTTCCTAAAAGGATGTTAGAATGAGTTAGAACTCCTTTTGAGTGCAATGGTAGATGACAGTATTAGCAGCAACAAAAACAATAATGGTGTTAAAACAAGAAGATCCTTTCCTGTAAGGGAACAAGTACACTCTGAGTGTTTCTCCCCTCTTAAGTAGAAGAGATGATGGAAACCTTTTTAAAAACTCTGAGATCATAAGCAGCACTTGTATACATTTTGGCGGTCAAGTGTGTTTTGGTTTAATAGCCCAGTATTTAGAATAGAAAATCCAATAAACAAGGGCTTTTGAAAAACACATTTTTTAATAAAATATTTGAAATACACAAAAAAATATGTGTAACATATATCAAAGCCATTAAGCATAAGATAGAATTGAACACCTATGGAGCAAAAAACAATACTATTATTAGTGTCATTGAAGTGACTTCTGTGTTTCTTCCATGTTCCATGGTGTCACCATCCTTGCATCATCCCACATAAAAAATACTAATATGAATTGTTTAGCAGTTTCTTGCTTTTCTCCTTAATAATTTTATTATATATGTAACTTTTTTTTAAGGGAATTCCTTTATTCTTATTATTTATTTATTTATTTGTTTGTTTATTTATTTATTTTGGCTGTGTTGGGTGTTCGTTTCTGTGCAAGGGCTTTCCGTAGTTGCGGCAAGCGGGAGCCACTCTTCATCGTGGTGCGTGGGCCTCTCACTATCGCGGCCTTTCTTGTTGCGGAGCACAGGCTCCAGACGCGCAGGCTCAGTAGTTGTGGCGCGCGGGCCTAGTTGCTCCGTGGCATGTGGGATCTTCCCAGACCAGGGCTCGAACCTGTGTCCCATGCATTGGCAGGCAGATTCTCAACCACTGCGCCACCAGGGAAGCCCTCTCTATGTAACTTTTAAATAATATGTTATTTAGTTTTGCTTGCATTTAGTCATTATAAAAATGGCTGACTTCATACTCTAGGGCTTCAAATTCTAGGGTTGGCTTTTTTCCAGGTAGAATATATTTGTATGATTCATGAATCCATAGGTCATTTCCTTTAAATGTATTAGTTTCCCAGTGGACACATGTAAGAGTTTCTAGAGTATATAGCTATGAAAGGATTTATTGGGTCACTGGATTACTTTCATAATAAAATGGTTGGTTCAGACATTCCTACTCTAAAGTGCTATCTGAAGTTTTCAAACTGTAAAACCAACACTCTAATATATTATGTTATTTAAGAAAAATACTGAGTAACATTTTAAGAAATATAAAAATTCTACTGCAATTAACTAAAATATCTGATGCAAAGGTTCATCCTGACCTAAATTGCAGGGATATCTTGCCTGGCTATTTAGAAATCCATAGGAAGAGTCATTAATTGCTTGGTTCTTTTCACCTAAATTAACATAATTATTTTAAATACTAATTATTTAATGCTTTGATACATCTCAGAACTAAAATCAAAATAAGTGGCAATCTACCAGGTTGATTTTTTTCCTGATTATTTCATCAGGAAATATCATGAAAATCTGTCTTAAAAAATCACATCTCTTCAAAGAAGGGTACAAGAAAATAAAAGTTTATGTTTTTATTCACATGTTTCTTTTATAAGTATTCTATTCTGATAAAGAGAAAAGATATGCTTGTAGATAATAATTGTTAACAAATAAACTTTACAAAAATCCATTCTTCATTAGGATTCTACAGAACCTTTAGCTTTGCTATGGATATATAGCCAATCGGCCACTGTGACTCATACTTATTGATGAGAGGTGTTTTCAAGTGTGCAGCTATGATGGAAAGTAGAACAATCATCCATCTAGAAACACTTTATCAACAGAAAAGATAAATGGAGATGGTGATTTCTTTTTAGAAAGATAGAGCGACTATGCTTGGTAAAACTAAACAAAATGAAGTTTTAAATCATCATATAAATTCCATTTCCAACTCTCTGGACTTTAGAGAACATGTGAATGTTGATTTGTTTGATTATGACTATTAAAGTGAAATAAAGTAAGTTGCTAAAAGAGGTAGAATGCATAAAAATCCAAAATTTTCAGAAAACTTGCACTTTCCTGCTAGTTGCTGACCAGACTTTTATGTGCTGTCTAAGGAACTTGAACTGTGATTGAACAGATTAGAAAACGAGCCTGGCAGTGCTGTCACTGTGTATTCTCTACCTCTGTGAAGAAGTCTCCTGGGGCTCCTGTTAATCTGCACTTCTGTGTGTTCTGCATCTGCAGACACTCATGTTTCTTCTTAGACCACCTTTTATTTCAATGAGGCATTGTACATGATTTTTGCCACCTTTCTAAGCAGCTAAAGACTCAATGGGCTCTGTGTTTAAATCCCAACACTAGCATCTCATTTATCTGAGGTCAGTAAATACACACAAAGGGCATGCTTTGGGATGGTAATATTTTAGCTGAAGAATTAAGGAGAATTTTTCCGCACTTCCAACAAGGTGTCAAATCCTATGGATAGGAAATAGACAGGAAGTTCTGAAGCAATGCAGGCCACCCAAAAATGTGATAGGGTTCCAAAAATTTAGATTCCACAGAATTCCTGGTTACGTTTAAAATGAAGACAAATCAAACATTAGCACCTGAGTACGTAGAGCAATGAAAAAGTTCCTTCACACGTGGTTAAGTGTGTACTTATAGGAGAGAAGTACTATAACTACAGTATGTGTGACAACACCACCACTACATGGAACCTATAAACAAGTTTGATATATGTTCTTAATGCCAAATTTATTTCAGTTTATTTCAAAGACATCTTCTTTTTAAATAACTTTTGTTTCCTTATGTATATCATATCACTTTATAATATACAGAATATGGAATGCATGGAAAATGAGCTTTGGAGAGATAAAAAGATTACTCTTCTGTGGTTTAAATAATATTTTTATTTTACAAAACTTTCATATGTATATAAAGGTTGCCAAGATGGAACAGGGAGTTTCCATATGCCATTGACCTACTTTCATCTGATAGTAACACTGACATAACTACGGTACATGTGTCAAACTAAGAGATTAAAAATAGCACCTAACTTCTTACTAAACTCCAGGTTTTATTTCAACATCACCAGTTTTTTGTTTTTTTGTTTTTTTCACTATATGCTTTTTCTGTTCCCAGGAACCAATTAAGGATGACATATTGCAGTTAGTCATCTGTGTCTTCCTAGCCTCCTTGGATTTTGGCAGTTTGTCGATCTTTCTTTGCTTTCCGTGACACTGACAGTTTTGAAGGGAACCAGTCAGGAATTTTGATGTGTCTCTCAGTTGGGGTGTGTCTGATAGCTTTCTCATGTTTAGTCTGGGGTGACTGACTGGATTTTAGGAATAATAGCACTGAGGTGAAATGTCCTTCTCTTCCCATCACATCATGGGATGTATCAATGAAAGAATGGGGAATAAGATATCAACATGACTCACCACTGGTGATGTTAAACTTGATCACTTGATTGAGATAGTGTCTGCCAGGTCTCTCCATTCTAAAGTTTCTACTTTTTCCATACTCACTAAGAACATTCCACACTCGGGGATGGATTAAGAGGATTAAAATATACATCCTGAAGGGGGCAGTGTATACATATTATGTGGAATTTTGTAAGTAAGATGTATCTCTTTTTTGTTTTTCAATATTTATATCATTTTGTTTTTGTTGACTTGTTTTATATTTTGAGTTATAATCCAATACTATGTCATTTTTTTTTGTTGTTCAAATTGGTCTGAATTTACGCATCTGGAGCTCTTTCAGCTGAGCTCTTGTGTGTCCTTTTGACATGTGCCCTTCCTTTTGGTTTTTGAACACTTACTGTTTTCTGAGACACGATATTCCAGGCTCACCTTGCATGTTCCCTGCCCCAGCACTATAATCAGTAACTTCCCTAAGGAGGCATAGTTCCTCTTGTTGGAGAGTAGTATTTAGAAATGAAGATCTATTAGGATGTTACAGCTTTTAGGCCCACTCAGCAAACACATCTAGGAAATATGTGTTTGTAGATTAACATTTGTATATCCACATATCTATAAATATTTTTCTATTTGCCTTTTTTGTATGTCTGTCCATCCATCCATATCTACCTATCTATTAAATATGAGTTTAAACCAGTGTTTCCAACTCTAATAATCACAGGGTTTATTCTAGCCTCTCTTTGCTTATTTGTAACTTCTTTCTCTGATAGGGAAAATCTAGCTTCAATTACCTAACATTTATTTACCTATTTTTTCAACCCTGGTACTGATATAAAGTTCTTTCAGAACTTTCAATCCATACCCTTGTGAGAAACAAATTTATAAACTATAGTACAGTGTTGTTACATACAGTAATCATTTTTGTACATTTTCCAATCAAAATACTGTCATCCAGAGTTACTGAGGTCAGCTTCTTTTTTTTTTTTAACTTTTTTTTGCCCAACCCCTTCTGTGAGGTTGTGTCATACATTTTTAGCCCAGATTCAATTATCACAATCTGCATTCCATCCCAAGATCCTCCAGCATTCTGAGGTATTTATTTTTACTTGCACATACTACCTCATTTCATTGCACTTCATTTTTGCAGATATTACATTTTTTACAAATTAAAGATTTGTGGCAACCCTGAGTTGAGCAAGTCTCTTGGCACCATTTCCCCAACAGCTATTGCTCACTTCGTGTCTCTGTATCACATTTGGTAATTCTCATAATATTATAAATTTCTTATATTCTTTTTATATTTGTGATGGTTATCACTGTGATCAGTGATCTTTTACATTACTACTACAACTAGTTGAAGGCTCAGAAGATGGTTAGCATTTTTAGCAATAAGATATTTTTAAATTGAAGTATGACATTGTTTATTTAGACATAATGGTATTGAACACTGAAGAGACTACAGTATAGTATAACTTTCATATACACAGGGAAACCAAAAAATATTTGTACAACTTGCTTTATTGTGATATTTGCTTTATTGTGGTGGTCTGGAACCGAACCCACCCCACATATCTCAGAATATCTCCAAGGTATGCCTGTATTTTTAAATTTTTTAAAAAATATTTTATTGGAATATATATAGTTGATTCACAATGTTGTACTTTCTACTGTACAGCAAAGTAATATAGTTATACATATATATATTCTTTTTCATATTCTTTTCCATTATGGTTTATCAGAGGACACTGAATATAGTTCCCCATGCTATACAGTAGGACCTTGTTGTTTGCCCATCCTGTATATACTAGTTTGCATCTGCAAGGTATGCCTGTATTAAAGTTCACTCTTTATGATGTATAGTACTATGTGTTTTGACAGATGCATAATAAAATACCCACTACACAAGTGTTACACAGAACACCTTCTGCTTTTACTGACAAAAATTTACAATTTACACATGTTACTTCCATCTGGAATACCATGTTGCAGCCCTTTTTGCCAGGTAAATATATGTTCTCCATTTAAGATTCAACACAAGCATCACCTTCTTACTGAGGATTCCCTGATTCAGGAACCTTTAGAATCTCCTGCCCTTAGGCTTCCTTTCAGCTGTGTGTAGTCTGAATGTAAGTTTATATTCACGTTTTCACACTCTACTTTTCATCTACACAACGATGCTTAGAGCAGAACCTGGAGGAATTATAACTGGTACCCACTTGTGCTACTGAAACTGATAATAGTTCACCAATTTCCTTCGGTTAGGCAACAACCATCGCTGTGTCTTAGTATTCCTTGGTTTTGTCTTCCTTTGGCAGAAGATGCTCTCGTATCTATCAGTTTGTTCGCCATTCACCACTCAGTGATCTTCAGTGATATTTCATAATCCCAGTTCTTCTCCCAGTCCTCAGGCACCCTTCATGTTGTTGATCTCTGCTCTTCGTGCACTTATATGTTGGTATTCATAGGTAGTCTATCCTTAGTTTACAGAACATAGTCTCCCTGGACATTCTCAGACTTGCCTAGAATAACCCTGACAAGAATAAATAAATAACCAATAAAAATATGCCTCCATCCAAAGCTTTACTAGTGAACTGTATATTTTTATATTCAGCTACCTACAGGGAAACTCTATTACACAAATAACTTAAACTCGTCATTAGCTAAGAACGATATCCCCCAAGTCTGTTCTTCCTACTATCTTGACCACACTGATTGAGAAATGGCAATGAGAAATCAGAAATCTGGGCAATCATTTTCAAATTCCAATACGAATTTTCAGTAATCCCTTTCCAATCACCACCTTTCTGTATACTTTCAACAACACTCATTTAATCTCATTGTAATTGTTAATGTACTGATCTTATCAACTTTTTATGGCCATTTATCCCTCAACTAACAATACTAACACTTCTTACCTTACCCAGAATAAATTTCGTGTGTGAGGATTACAGTTTTTCCCTTACCTTCACCCTGACCTCCCTTGTCACTTTGGTGCTTTGGTTTACTCATTTGAAAGAGTAAATGTATTGTCATTCAGCCTGACACAAATATCAAACTAACTGATCCCTCCTAAATTGTAACACAGCTCTCTTAAGTGCCGCTCTTACTTTTTAAATTAATTCCCCTGAAAGGTGATTCTCTCATATGGAGCTTGTAACTTGTTTTCTGACCAGTACTAGTCAGATATTACCTGAGAATCACAGATTATCATATCAATTTATATTTTTCTTTGAAACTTTTTAACTTGTTGAGAATTAATCTTTTATTATACAAGTTGAATTAAGATGGAGTCCTTTTTCTTAATTGAAGCAATTTAAAACATTGATTTATTGTGTGTATGTGTGTGTGTGTGTGTGTGTGTGTGTGTGTGTGTTTTGTAACTAGGAATGTTGCTCTTTATTATTATGGAATTTTTAGTAACTCATTTCCCTTAGTGGTTTGTAAGCGCTCTTTATCCAATCTTATTATTTACCGAAGTATCTATCTATGTGTGTGGTGAGGGAGGGTGGAGGATTGATGACCCTTAATCATTGTATGGTGCTGTATTTTTTTACAGAGTAAGGATTGTATCTGGGAAGAAATCTCCTGACAAAATCAGAGAAAAGGGAAACACTTATACATTACATTTATACAATCAGAAAATAAATATACTAAATGTTGGAAAATTCCAATGGAGTTAGGGATATGGTCAATGCCAGGTGGAGTTATATTGGAGCTCAAGGAGAAAGGAAAAATGTGTGCCCAATGTCCATTGTTTTCATTCATTTTAATGGCCTTTATTTCTTAAAACAGCTTTACATTTACAGAAAGATTAAGAAGGTGGTACAGAGAGTTTCCATTTACTCCACATCCAGTTTTTCCTACTATTAATATTTTACATTAATATGGTATGTTTGCTATAATTAATGAACAAAATGTGATACCTTAGGATGAACTAAGGTCCATAGTTTATTTAGAGTTCCTTGATTTTTACCTATTTTTCTTTTTCTGTTCCAGAATCCCATCCAGGATACCATATTACATTTACTTGTCCTGTTTCCTTAGTCTATTCTTGTGGCAGTTTCTCAGACTTTCCTTGGTATTTTTTGTTTGTTTGTTTGTTTTCTTTTTTTTGACTTTGAGAGTTTCTCCATTTTTTAAATGCTATTTAAGTAAATACTTCAAAGTATAACTCATAAAAAAATACCCTTCATGATTTCTAGAATCTGATGATATTAAAGTCTTTAGAAAAAAATTAGTCCATTTACATGTCAACAGGCTTCAGAGGGAAAATAAGAGCCTGTAGCAGTTATATGGTTCTATATAGCAATACAGTTTATATCTTCTTTTATGTGGCCTTAGGCAAATTTGAAGCAATTTAACAATCTGTACCCAGTGAGCTCTTTATAGTACATTCCAGTTCCATTTTCTTAAATAAAAAGGCAAAGAAGTCAGCTCATTGAATCTTTTCTTGCAAGATATGCAAGTATTTTCTATCTCTCCTGAAATCAAACAACTATTTCGAGATACAAAGTCTGAAAATCTAAATTCTACTTTTCTTTCCTTCACATTATTTTTCTGTATGGGATAGTTTAATTTTCTTGATGTTTGTTTTTTTAAAGACCTACAGGAAATAGCAATTAAAAGAAAATGTTTGATGCTGTGGAATTATATTTTTTCTGCCATGAAAATTGGTGTCCAGATGACACATAGAACTCTTTTGTCCATCAGTCAGCACAAATGTATTAACTGCCTAATCTGCCCCTGCAGAGTAAATACACGGGATGCAAAAAATGAATACATATAGCCCCCTTCCAGAGGATACTGCTGTCCCATGATTCAGTCATACACATTCCAGCAACATGTAATTATTGAATGTCTACTCTGTGATAAGGTCTGTGATAGTCCTTAAATACTTAAAGAGTTACTGTCCTTAGCAAGCTTGCAACTTGTAGGGAGAAGAGAAATTATTTCATTTTTTTTTTTATGTTTTACACAGAAATATGTAGTCGTTGCTATAGGTGTAGAGTGGGGTAGTGTCTAAACTTTGCTTCATAAGAAAAGTCTAACCTGCATTCACACCTAACACTGATAGTACTAAAGAAAGACCTTGCCCTTCAGATGCCCACATAATTTAAATCCACCTGCCATTAATCGTTTTGTGCCAGGAAGTTTCTGGGAATAAAAATCAAAGTTGTGTGTCTGAATTCTGGCCAAGTTGTGATTTTTGTAATGCAGATGGCACTCCCGTGCAGTAGCCTGGTGTTCATCTCATTGCCATCCTGAAAAATGAGCGCAGGAGGAGTAAATGAAATTTGATTAGCAAGACTTCTTTTTTAAACAGATGTTATACCTGATACAAAATATTTTTTTAGAATTTCTAACAAATAACATAAAGTATTTATCACAGATTAACTGCATGAACTTGCATGCTATTACCAAGCCTTCTGAGTGTGAAAATGAATGGTTGCATTTTTCACAGTTTTGATCAAGAGATACATAAGGTTGTGTAATTATAATTCAGATAAGAAAACTATTTTAAAATGTAATAAAATATTATATAAAAAACAAGCATTTTCTAAGTTGTTCTGTTATTTTTTGCCTTATTGAAAAGTACTGAAAAATGCTATTTAGAATTATTATACATTGTATTACAAATGCACATTAACACTAAACATTTTCTCAGAATTGCAAACAATATTTATATCTGCTTTTCTCTTACATCCGATTGTCCCATTTCACAAATGTGGTCCTTAGTCCCAGAAATTTCCTAGTACATTATATTTGAATTCATTATTTTGTATTATTGGTTAAAAACTGTCAAATACATACTTCCAAATCCAGCTGGGATTTACTAAGCATCAGATGATTTGAAACATAACAGTGAAAATAGTGTTTTTAAAATGAATTTATCTGCCTTCATTGTTGGTTTATGTCTCATTTGGGGGCGTTTAAGATTGTGCATAGGACAAAGAATAATTTCCCTATATCATGATTAATATTTTGCCTGTGCCACTATTGAAATTAAGTTCCTATCTTAAATTGAAATCTTTTAAATATAAGCACTAAGGGATCTGTACCATTAGAGATGGACTGGCTATTAACATTCGATATCACTTGTTTTGTTGGTGTGATATGTAAAATAACTTCTAATTTGGGGGCTAAAGCCAGAAAATACAAAGAGGAAATATATTTTCTCATTAATTTATTCTGTAGTGGTTTGCTTTATTTTTAAAGAAAATCAAACTGGAAAATGTCACTGTCAGAATTATATTGCTTCCATATAAACTGTAGCTTGAGCCTGGTGAGGTTATAGTTACTATGGCAACAGAAGTGTGCTCTTTAAAACAGTTTCTATCCTAACTACTCTTCTACTTATACTGAGTGATTTCTTCAAAAATAGGACTCGTGGGGGTGTAGTTATGAGAAATTGTATTCTCTATAAGGATACATGTCCATATAATTTGTGAGAAGTATCTTTGGCATATGGTGGTTAATTAGATATAAATGTTGCTAACATGAATTTTAAAAGCACAGTATTCGCCCAGTAAGTAGCCAAATGTGGAGATGTGAAATGAAGAAGTATCCTAAAAAGAGAACTCAGATGACACTGGAACTGATACAGACATCTTTTGGTTTTATGAATCAATATGGAAATATCTTTCAGAAAGTGTAGAGATGTTAAAAGAAATTTAATGTATATGTTAGCCTTTTGCAGGTCAAAATGGGTGAATCATGTTTAGCAAATTGCTTAAAAAAGACATGTAGCATTTACTTTCTTTTTTTAAAATATTTATTAAGGTATAATTTTTATTGGGGTACAACTGATTTACAATGTTGTGTTAGTCTCAGCAAGGTGAATCTTTTATACAAATACATATATCCACTCTTTTTTGGATTCATTTCCCATATAGGCCATTACAGAGTATTGAGTAGAGTTCCCTGTGCTATAAAATAGGTCCTTATTATGTATCTATTTTATATATAGTGGTGTGTATGTGTCAATCCCAATCTTCCAATTTATCCCTCCTCCCCTTAACCCCCCGTAACCGTAAGTTTATTTTCTACATATGTTTGGTTTTGTAGATAAGTTCATTTGTAGCCTTTTTTTAGATTCCACGTATAAGCGATATCACATGATATTTGTCTTTCTCTGTCTGACTTACTTCACTCAGTATGGCGGTCTCTAGGTCCATCCATGTTGCTGCAAGTGGCAGTTTTTACGGCTGAGTAATATTCCATTGTATATAAGTACCACATCTTCTTTATCCATTCCTCTGTTGATGGACATTTAGGTTGCTTCCATGTTCTGGCTATTGCAAATAGTGCTGCAATAAACATTGGGCTGTGTGTATTTTTTCAAATTATGGTTTTCTCCAGATATATGCCCAGGAGTGGTGTTGCTGGATCATATGGTAGCTCTATTTTCAGTTTTTTAAGGAGCCTCCATGCTGTTCTCCATAGTGGCTGTATCAATTTACATTCCCACCAACAGTGTAGGAGGGGTCCATTTTCTCCACATCCTCGCCAGCATTTATTGTTTGTAGACTTTTTGATGATGGCCATTCTGACTGGTGTGAGGTGATACCTCATGGTAGTCTTGATTTGCATTTCTCTAATGATTAGTGATGATGAGCAGCTTTTCATGTGCTTTTTAAACATGTGTATGTCTTACTTGGAGAAATGTTTATTTAGACCTTCTACCTATTTTTTGATTGGATTGTTCATATTTTTGATATTGAGCTGCATGAGCTGTTTGTATATTTTGGAGATTAATCCCTTGTCGGTTGCTTTGTTTGCAAATATTTTCTCCCATTCTGAGGGGTTTTTTGTTTTGTTTTGTTTATGGTTTCCTGTGTTGTACAAAAGCTTTTAAGTTTAATTAGGTTCAATTTGTTTACTTTGTTTTTATTTTCATTATTCTAGGAGGTGGATCAAAAAGGATCTTGCTGCAATTTATGTCAGAGAGTGTTCTCCCTATGTTTTCCTCTAAAAGTTTTCTAGTATCCAGACTTACATTCAGGTCTTTAATTCATTTTGAGTTTATTTTTGTGTATGGTGTTAGGGTGTGTTCTAATTTCATTCTTTTACATGTAGCTGCCCAGTTTTCCTAGCACCACTTATTGAAGAGACTGTCTTTTATCTATTGTATATTCTTGCCTCCTTTGTCATAGATTAGGTGACCATAAGTGTGTTGGTTTATCTCTGCACTTTCTATCTTGTTCCATTGATCTATATTTCTGTTTTAGTGCCAGTACCATACTGCTTTGGTGACTGTGGCTTTGTGGTATAGTCTGAAGTCAGGGAAGCTGATTCCTCCAGCTCCATTTTTCTTTCTCAAGATTGCTTTGGCTATTTGTAGCCTTTTGTGTTTCCATACAAATTGTAAAATTTTTTGTTCTCTAATTCTGTGAAAAATGCCATTGGTAGTTTGATAGGGATTGCATTGAATCTGTAGATTGCTTTGGGTAGTATAGTTGTTTCCACAGTATTGATTCTCCCAGTCCAAGAACATGGTATACCTCTCCATCTGTTTTTTTTTTTTTTTAATCTTTATTGGAGTATAATTGCTTTACAATGGTGTGTTAGTTTCTGCTTTATAACAAAGTGAATCAGTTATACATATACATATGTTCCCATATCTCCATCTGTTTGTGTCATCTTTTATTTCTTTCATCAGTATCTTATAGTTTTCTGAGTACAGGTCTTTTGCCTCCCTAGGTATGTTTATTCATAGGTATTTTATTTTATTCTTTTTGATAGAATGGTGAATGGGACTTTTTCCTTAATCTCTCTTTCTGATCTTTTGTTGTTAGTGTATAAGAATGCAAGAGATTTCTGTGTATTAATTTTGTATCCTGCAACTTTACCAAATTCATTGATTAGTTCTAGTAGTTTTCTGGTAGCATCTTTAGGATTCTCTATGTATAGTACCATGTCTGCAAACAGTGACAGTTTTACTTCTTCTTTTCCAATTTGGATTCCCTCTTTTTCTTTTTCTTCTTGGTAGCTGTGGGTAGGACTTCCAAAACTATGTTGAATAAAAATGGCAAGAGTGGACGTCCTTGTCTTGTTCTTTATCTTAGAGGAAATGCTGTCAGCTTTTCACCATTGTGTATGATGTTAGCTGTAGGTTTGTCATATATGGCCTTTATTATGTTAGGGAGGTTCCTTCTAAACCCACTTTCTGGAGAGTTTTTATCATAAATGGGTGTTGAACTTTGTCAAAAGCTTTTACTGCATCCTTAGAGATCATCATATGGTTTTTATTCTTCAATTTGTTACTGTGGCGTATCACACTGATTGATTTGCATATATTGAAGAATCCTTGCATCCCTTAGATAAATCCCACTTCATCAGGGTTTATGATCCTTTCAATGTGTTGTTGGATTCTATTTGCTAGTGTTTTGTTGAGAATTTTTGCATCTGTGTTCATCAGTGATACTGACATGTAATTTTATTTTTTTGTGATATCTTTGTCTGGCTTTTGGTATCAGGGTGATGGTGGCCTCATAGAATGAGCTTGGGAGTGTTCCTTCCTCTGCAATTTTTTGGAAGAGCTTGAGAAGGATGGGTGTTAACTCTTCTCTAAATGTTTGATAGAATTTGCCTCTGAAGCCATCTGGTCCTGAACTTTTGTTTGTTGGAAGACTTTTAATCACAGTTTCAATTTCATTACTTGTGATTGTCTGTTCATGTTTTCTGTTTCTTCCTGGTTCAGCCTTGGAAGATTGTATCTTTCTAAGAATTTCATTTCATTTCTTCTAGGTTGTCCATTTTATTGGCATATAGTTGCTTGTAGTAATCAAACACATTGAGGTAAATAATATTCATGTCCTTAAGGTGATAACTTCACACAACTTTCATTACCTCCCTTAGATTTTTAATATTGGTAGATTCCATCACAACTTAGCATTTTCATATTTTTATTTTCCTCTGATTTCTAGAATATTTCTTTTCTCTTACATATGAAAATGCTATTGTTAAGTCACCCAGATATGTTTTTTTTTTTTTTAATTCATGGTGGTTTTACTGGGCCAGTTGGTAAAATATAAATTTTTTTATATAGAAAGGAATGAATATTTAATCATTAATCCATTACTTACTACCTAGGTGATATGAGGGAAACCACTCAGACTTTCTGATCCCTAATTTCTTTACCTCCAGTATTTAGATAGCAACAATAGCTAACAATTTTGCTTTATTATTATGCCAAATAAACATAAATATGACAGTTATATTAGATTGAGCTACTGTAACAAGGTGATGTAAACAACAGAAATGTATTTCCTCACAGTTCTGGAGGCTGCAAGTCCAAGATCAAGTTACTGTCAGACTTAGTATCTGGTGAGGCCTCTCTTTCTGGCTTGCAGATAGCTACTTGTCACTGTGTACTCAAGTGGCCTTTCTTCTGTGCCCATGCAGAGAGTCTCTAGTTCTCTTCCTCTTCTTATAAGAGCACCAATCCTATTGGATTAATGCCTCGTCCTTATGACCTCATTAACATTTATTACCCTCTTATAGGTCCTATCTTCTAATACAGTCATATTTGGGGTTAGGGCTTAACATATGAATTTGTGGGAGGCACAATTCCGTCCTTAAAATAGTGCTTTGCAAACCGTAAATTATAGAATAGATATTAACAACATTATTTTTGTTTGCTTTCTCTAATGATGGGAATTGTCTCCCTTAGGAAATGACTGACTAGCATTATAGCTTCAGCCAAACTAGTCCACCAAAGTAACAAACTATATACACAGTCTTTGCTTTTAATATATGTTTAGATCAATTGAGCTGATTAGACTTAAGCAAACAAAAATGAAATGGAGAGTCTCACACTTTTTAAAAATGTCACTTAAGAACAGACACTGTTTATCATTTTAGAGTAATCGTATTTCCCAGTTACTGTTACTTCTAATGATTATTAACTGACATATCATATTCAGTAACTATAACTAGTTATATCATCATTAATTCCCTTCCCTCCAGCTTAAACAATACTCTTATGTTCCATATTTATTTCACAGCTTGCATTAACAAGCATTACTCTTTCTTTTGACCAGGTTTCTGGTACAAGGTAACTCATGAAATAGAAAAAGGTTTGCTTTCTAATGTAGGTAGAGAATATATGTGTCTTAGGGAATAAGGGAACCAAAGGGATCACTACCATGTCTTTATTTGGGGGTTATCACTCTACACCCTGCATCACCTCACAGAAGTAGAAAGAACAGCCAGGACACTGAAAGCCTGAATGGTTTCCACCATAATCATGCTCCACAGATGTGAACTTGTTATTTTGGTGCACATTATGGTTCATTATAAATGGGACTCAGAATTCTACACTAAGCAAAAACCACTTTTAAGTATAGAGTATAAAGACTTTATTTTCTCCCCACTCATCTTCCGAAATATGTTTTAAACAAACCAACTATATCTTTGTATAGAAATATCCACTGGGTAGACTGACACTGTTTTAGATATGTAGCAGATATGGTGACCTTGAGAAAATGCATTTCTTATCATTGAGAAATCAATCTACAGAGGATGCAGCAATTGCCATGACAGGAATAACCTGCCACATTATAGAAACTTGATGACGATAAATGACTATGGAAAAAATTAATTTAGGGAGTAATGAATCATCATAAGATTTACATCAAAAGGTAAAGGCCATATCCTTATAACTCTTTGTAAGGTTATGAGTACAGGTTGAAAGACAGCTAAACATTTTTATATTGGATGGATAAAAGCCTAACGAATGAATAAAAAGAGCATGCAAGATAGAGCTTATACTGTAGCATTTTAAGACATTTTATTAATTTTTTTTTCTAGTCAGTGTTTTACTTAAAAAGGAATGTACTGTCTTAAAAACAAACCATAGAGACAAAGAAGGACACAACATAATGGTCAAGGGCTCAATCCAAGAAGAAGATATAACAATTGTAAATATTTATGCACCCAACATAGGCCCACCTCAATACATAAGGCAAATGCTAACAGACATAAAGGGGGAAATAGACAGTAATACAATCATAGTACAGGACTTTAACACCCCATTTCACCAATGGACAGATCATCCAAAATGAAAATAAATAAGGAAACACAACCTTTAAATGACACAGTAAACAAGGTGGACTTAATTGATATTTATAGGACATTCCATCCAAAAACAATAGAATACACTTTGTTCTCAAGTGCTCAGGGAAAGTTCAACAGGATAGATCATATCTTGGGTCACAAATCAAGCCTTGGTAAATTTAAGAAAATTGAAATCGTATCACGTATCTTTTCCAACCACAATGCTATGAGACTAGATATCAATTACAGGAAGAAAACTGTAAAAAATACAAACACACGGAGGCTAAACAATATGCTACTAAATAACCAAGAGATCATTGAAGAAATCACAAAGGAAATGAAAATATACCTAGCAACAAATGACAATGAAAACACAACGACCCAAAACCTATGGGATGCAGCAAAAGCAGGTCTAAGAAGAAAGTTTATAGCAATATAATCCCACCTCAAGAAACAAGAAAAATCTCAAATAGAAAACCTAACTTTACACCTAAAGCAATTAGAGAGGGAAGAACAAAAAAACCCAAAGTTAGCAGAATGAAAGAAATCATAAAGATCAGATCAGAAATAAATGAAAAAGAAATGAAGGGAGCAATAGCAAAGATCAATAAAACTAAAAGCTGGTTCTATGACAAGATAAACAAAATTGATAAACCATTAGCTGGACTAATCAAGAAAAAAAGGGAGAAGATTCAAATCAATAGAATTAGAAAAGAAAAAGGAGAAGTAACAACTGAACCTGCAGAAATAAAAAGGATCATGAGAGATTACTACAAGCAATTACATGCCAATAAAATGGACAACCTGGAAGAAATGGACAAATTCTTAGAGAAGTGCAACCTTCCGAGACTAAACCAGGAAGAAATAGAAAATATAAACAGCCCAATCACAAGCACTGAAATTGAAACTGTGCTTAAAAATCTTCCAACAGGGCTTCCCTGGTGGTGCAGTGGTTGGTTGAGAGTCCGCCTGCCGATGCAGGGGACACGGGTACGTGCCCCGGTCTGGGAAGATTCCACATGCCGCGGAGTGGCTGGGCCCGTGAGCCATGGCCCCTGAGCCTGCGTGTCCGGAGCCTGTGCTCCACAACGGGAGAGGCCACAGCAGTGAGAGGCCCACGTACCACACACACACACACAAATAATAATAATAATAATAATCTTCCAACAAACAAAAGCCCAGTATCAGATGGCTTCACAGGCAGATTATGTCAAACATTTACAGAACACCTAACACGTATCCTTCTCAAACTCTTCCAAAATATAGCAGAGGGAGGAACACTCCCAAACTCATTCTATGAGGCCACCATCACCCTGAAACCAAAACCAGAAAAAGATGTCACAAAAAAAGAAAACTACAGGCCAGTATCACTGATGAACATAGATGCAAAAGTCCTCAACTAAATACTAGCAAACAGAATCCAACAGCACATTAAAAGGATCATACACCATGATCAAGTGGGGTTTATCCCAGGAATCAAAGATTCTTCAATATTCACAAATCAATCAATGTCATACACCATATTAACAAATTAAAGGATAAAAACCATATGATAATCTCAGTAGATGCAGAAAAAGCTTTTGACAAAATTCAACACCCATTTATGATAAAAGCTCTCCAGAGAGTGTGCATAGAGAGAACATACCTCAGCATAATAAAGGCCATATATGACAAACCCACATCCAACATCGTTTTCAATGGTGAAGAATTGAAACCATCTCCTCTAAGGTCAGGAACAAGACACGGTTGCCCACTCTCACCACTGTTATTCAACATACTTTTGGAAGTTTTAGCCACAGCAATCAGAGAAGAAAAAGAAATAAAAGGAATCCAAATTGGAAAAGAAGTAAAGCTGTCACTGTTTGCAGGTGACATAATACTATACAGAGAAAATCCTAAAGATGCTACCAGAAAACTATTAGAGCTAATCAATGAATTTGGCAAAGTAGCAGGATACAAAATTAATGCACAGAAATCTCTTGCATTCCTATACACTAATGATAAACAATCTGAAAGAGAAATTAAGGAAACACTCCTATTTACCATTGCAACAAAAAGAATAAAATACCTAAGAATAAATCTACCTAAGGAGACAAAAGACCTGTATGCAGAAAACTATAAGACACTGATGGAAGAAATTAAAGATGGTACAAACACTTGGAGAGGTAAACCATGTTCTTTGACTGGAAGAATGAACATTGGGAAAATGACTCTACTGCCCAAAGCAATCTATAGATTTAGTGCAATCCTTATCAAACTACCAATGGCATACTTCACAGAACTCAAACAAAAAATATCACACTTTGTATGGAGACACAAAAGACCCCGAATAGCCAAAGCAATCTTGAGAATGAAAAACGGAGCTGGAGGAATCAGGCTCCCTGACTTCAGACTATACTACAAAGCTACAGTAATCAAGACAGTATGGTACTGGCACAAAAACAGAAATATACATCAGTGGAACAGGATAGAAATCCCAGAGATAAACCACGCACATATGGTCACCTTATCTTTAAGTAGGCAAGAATATACAATGGAGAAAACACAGAGTCTTCATTAAGTGATGCTGGGAAAACTGGACAGCTACATGTAAAACATGAAATTAGAACAGTTCCTAACACCATACACACACACAAAAAAAAAAACCTCAAAATGCATTAAAGACCTAAATGTAAGGCCAGACACTATAAACCTCTTAGAGGAAAACATAGGCAGAACACTCTATGACAGAAATCACAGCAAGATCCTTTTTGACCCACCTCCTAGAGAAATGGTAATAAAACCAAAAATAAACAATTGGGACCTAATGAAACTTAAAAGCATTTGCACAGCAAAGGAAACCATAAACAAGATGAAAAGACAAACCTCAGAAGGGGGAAAACATATTTGCAAACAAAGCAACTGACAAAGGATTAATCTCCAAAATATATAAACAGCTCATGCAGCTCAATATCAAAAAAACAACCTAATCCAAAAATGGGAGAAGATCTAAACAGACATTTCTCCAAGGAAGATATACAGATTGCCAACAAACACATGAAAGGATGCTCAACATCACTAATCATTAGAGAAATGCAAATCAAAACTACAATGAGGTATCACCTCACACGAGTCAGAATGGCCATCATCAAAATGTGTGGAGAAAAGGGAACCCTCTTGCACTGTTGGTGGGAATGTAAATTGATACAGCCACTATGGAGAAAAGTATGGAGGTTCCTTAAAAAACTAAAAATAGAACTACCATATGACAAAGCAATCGCACTACTGGCATATACCCTGAGAAAACCATAATTCAAAAATAGTCATGTACCACAATGTTCATTGCAGCACTATTTATAGTAGCCAGGACATGGAAGAAACCTAAATGTCCATCGACAGATGAATGGATAAAGATGTGGCACATATATACAATGGAATATTACTCAGCCCTAAAAAGAAACAAAATTGAGTTATTTGTAGTGAGGTGGATGGATCTAGAGTCTGTCATACAGAGTGAAGTAAGTCAGAAAGAGAAAAACAGATACCGTATGCTAACACATATATATGGAATCTAAAAAAAAAACAAAAAATGGTTCCGATGAACCTAGGGGCAGGACAGGAATAAAGACACAGACGTAGAGAATGGACTTGAGGACACGGGGAGGGGGAAGGGTAAGCTGGGATGAAGTGAGAGAGTAGCACTGAAATATACACACTACCAAATGTAAAATAGGTAGCTAGTGGGAAGCAGCTGCATAGGACTGGGAGATCAGCTCGGTGCTTTGTGACCACCTAGTGGGGTGGGAGAGGGAGTTTGGGAGGGAGATGCAAGAGGGAGGAGATATGGGGATATATGTGTATGTATAGTTGATTCACTTTGTTATAAAGCAGAAACTAACACACCATTGTAAAGCAATTATACTCCAATAAAGATGTTTAAAAAAAAAGATACAGGTAAGAAGTCTTGAAATTGACTGTCTATATCTAAATCTCTATTTTTCTATTCAAATATCACAAAGGAATTTTTAAAAAGTCAAAGGAAGTAAAGGAAAAGAAGGAAATGAGGCACATAGAAAATAAAGGGCAAGAGGTGGCTGTGAACTCAAATAACTCAGTTAATACTTTAAAGTTAAAATATAAGCTGTCTATATGCTCTTTACAAGAGGTATACTTTAAGTATGTATAGACACAGGAGGATTGAGAGTTAAAAATTGAGAAAAGATACACCATGCAATCATTAAAAGTAGAAAAACATGAGTGACCATATTCATATTGAACAATATAAATGTCAAGATAAGGAGTGCTAGTTAACATTTAAAAGTGAAGTTTCATAATGGTAAAATGAAACTTTTCTAAAGAAAGATATAAGAATCCTAACATGAATTCATCGAGAGAGAGCTTCAAAATATATGAAACAAAATCACATGGTATTAAAGAAGAAAAATACAAACCTACAATCACAGAGATTTACTCCCACTGTCTCAGTGATTAATAGAATAAGAAAACTGAATAATCACCAGATATACAAGATTAGAATAAAAACTATCCACTAACTTTATTAATCAACATTTACTAAACACTGTACCCATTACCTACAGAAAATATTCATCAAAATAGATAATATTTATATTTGGTCATAGAAAAAGTTTCAAGAAATTTCAAATGACTGGAATTTGCATGTAAGGTTAAAAAATCATAGGATGCAAGGTCAAAATACAAAAATCTACTTTACTGCTAAATAGTTGCAACCACAAACTGGAAAAATCAAATAAAAATTTGCCAAAAAATCAAAGTACATAATAAGGAATTTAATAAATTTGATATGCACAAATCTTCCATTAAAAGTTATAAAATATTGGAGATAAAAATTAAAAATATATTAATAAAGCAAAATACCATCCTTATTAATGGAAGACAATATGTTTTTAATTTTTATTATCCTGAAATTGATCTATAGCCATAATGCAGCACCAGTCAAAATACCAACAAGCTATTTTCTACGAAAATCAAAAAGTTGATTTTAAAATTTATAGAGAAAACAAAGTAAGAAGCCTAGACAAAACAATCTTGAGAAACAGTACAAACTTGGAGAACTCATATTACTGAATTCAGGACTTGTTGTAAAGTGATAGTAAGACAGAGTAGTAACAGCATTAGAATAGACAAGTAGATCAAAGTGAAATATTAGACAGTGTTAAAGTATTTAAACAAGTAGGCCATTAGACTGAGGTGGCTCTAATACCTTCCTGGACTACGTAAGCAAACCAAAACCTAAACCAGAGTCAATGCACTCAAATCCTAGAAAATGAAACTTAGGAATAACCAATCACAGACAGCTAACTAGGCTTTCCCAAAGAAGACAACTGCTTAAGCTATAGCCCATCAAATAATCTCCATGCTTTGCTTCTGCATTTTTTGTTTTGTTTTTTAATTAAAACCTTGCCCCTATCGCCTGTTGGTGGAGTGCTTCTAACCACCTTTGGTTTGACACTGCAGATTCTACTCGGTGCATGCTCAAATAAACTCTTGAAAATTTTAATGTGCCTCAGTTTAATGCATATATGGTCATAGGATTCATGTAAAACTAAAACTACAGTGTTAAGACCAACTGTGTAGAAAAGAGTTTCAAACAGTATCTTACACCATACACAGATTAATGCAAAAAGATTTGTAGTCTAACTTTACAGTCTAAATCAGTCAAATAGTCTGAATACAGGATAAAGCTTTATAGGTACTGGAAGAAAACATATAATGTGTTCATTATTTTTAGATAAGGCTTGTAGTCAGCTTATATAAATAAATTATTCAAGTCAACAATAAAAAAGACATTTAAGCCAGTAAGATATTGGCAAAAGACTTGAACAGACACCTCACAGAGGAAATTATGCAAAGGCCTCAAAAGTGCATGAAACTGTGTTCAACATCATTGATCATCATCAATCAGCAGGAGATGTGATAGATTCAACTCCACATTCACTAGAATAGCTGAATTTTAAAAGACTGACAACACCAGATTTTGGTGAGGGTGTGGAGGGGCGGCTTGGAGCCAGGTAAATTAGCACAACCCCCCTTTTTTTTTTCTTTTTTTTAAAGTTAAGTATGTAGCTACCCTATGTCAGGAAGCCTTGAAGGGGGAGCTCTCACACATAATCATTTACTGCAGCGTAGAGATCCCCTCAGGAAGAAAAAGTTCCTTCTGACCCAGCAACAGCAAGCTGCCTCCCCACCTACAACCAAGGAAGAACAGCCTTGGCCTCTCCAGTTTCCTCTTTTCCTCTATAAAAGCAAGCCCATCTACCCTGTTCCCCAGACTTGCCTACGGTTCCCAGTTTGCTTGCCCTTGCAATTTTCTGCTAGTCCCAAATAAACACATTTTGCTAGTAAAATAACAGGCTCTTTTGTGCTTTTTAAGGTCAAGACTTATGACCTGACAATTAAACACTTGTATATTTACCCAGGAGAATTTTTTTGAAATGTCAATAGAAGATTTGTACAAGAATTTTTATAGAAGCTTCATCCAAGCACATGTAAAGGCCATAATAAAGCACATGCCAAATAAACAAAGGATCATAACAAAGAAACAAGATTTAATAATCAAAAAGAAGAGCAAAATTATAGCAGGAAATAACTGCCTGAGGAAAACTGCAGAAACAGAAAACAAAACAGCTCTGGGGTTTCTATTAGCCAGGGCAAAAAGTAAATATAATGAGCTACATTGTTATTATTGTTTATTAAAAGAAATGATGCTTAGAAAGCAGATAATCTATACTATTTCCTAGAATCAAATTCTACATATGATATTAAACAATGAAAAAATGATAATTTTAACGATTTTGTATCAAGCCCAGAGTTGTTACTCTTAAAGCTCCTTCTTCAATTTTCAGCTAACAAGAAATGAGAACGATATTAAATCATAATTTAGCAGTACAATTTGATAAGGATTCAGTATTGTCTGGTTAAGGGTTTTGCTGATTTTGTTTCATATAAGAATAAATTGGATTCACTGACACATTTATCTTACCTCCTGCTGACAACTCTAGATCCCACTCGGATTGAAGGAAAGTAGCCCATTTTAACAAAGGCATCCCTGTGTATAGAGATGGTCACTTGTGTATAAATCATTGCCGTAGTAAAGATGTTTGCTTGTCCTCTAGACTCTCCCTGTCACAGAGCTGTTTAAGCTATCTCCAGCTGAATAGTAATCCTATGGAGTATCCTTGTCTATTTGATTCTATGTGTCTATTTCATAGCTTCCTAGATATTTCCCTGTAAACCTTAGCATTGTCCAATGGTACATTCTTGGCATATGTCAATCTCCTTGTTCTTTTTGGCCAGTCAATGGAGATCACCTGTGGTTTGATATATATATATGTATTCAAAATTTACCTTTCAAACTAGTTTCAAAAACACATAACTGCAAACTCAAAACACTACAAAATATATTTGCAACCAGGTAAATGCCTGAAGCTCAAAATTTCCAGTGTCAAAGTACCTCAGATATCCAAAATGAAAATATGAACGTGTCATATATCAAAGAAGCTCAAAGTCAAAATACGGAAAGTGAAAATCATCAAAACTTGTATATCCTCCTTTATTCACCTTCACAGTAAATGATACTGCATTGTTTTTGAAACATGAACGATTAGGAGTATAGATTTTATTTTTTAAAAAATAGAAATCATCTACTCATTTTTTCACTTCCTCTATTGCCCTGGATCAGACTCTTGTTATAGGAATCACCTAAGAACAGGTTTTTATGGCCAAATATGAGAAATAGGCAGAATTTGATAACATGTCACATTCTTCTAGATAGGAAGAATACAACATAATTCAGAATAGTTGAATTCAAATCAGTGATAAATAACCTAGACAAGGGGCCTCAGGCAGACTTGAGAGTTAGAAGTTTTTATGTTGAGCACAGGGAACTTGGGATGTGAGACTCCTACATTGGTAGAGGCTGGGCTGGCATCTTCTATTGGTTCTATAAAAGAAGGCTCATATGGGCAGTGGGAGGAAAATTAGAGAGGGAACGACAGAAATACTTAAAAAAAGGACTTGATACAGGACACTCCACTCTAAGTCTTGCAGACTATGACTAAAGAGCAGCCTCAGCTGGCCACCTGGCCCTTGCTGGAGAAGAGATTTCTTCCAGGGCTGAGAATCAGGTTCCAGGGTTTTCCTGCTTTCAAATACAACCACCTTGTGTTGAGCTGTGAACTACAGACCACCTGGGGGCTTGGGAGGCTGTATACCTTCCCGAAAAGAAGGACCTGGTATGGCATCTCTTGGCATTTTGGGGAAATTATGTAACAAATGAATGGCAGCTACCTCCTCTCCCAGCTCCTTCAGGCCCAGGGGAGGGAGCAGCCGGAGCTGTAGCGCATGCGCTAAACAAGAATGCATGTCCAATAAAACTTGTACGTGGTGCCTGGTGCTGCCGCCCTAGCGTTGCACAGGAAAATTCATAATTGACCCAGGAGTGCACAGCAGACATGTTAAGAGGTTTATGTGTCACACAATACACGTTAAATGCAGGATGGATAAAACCAAGACATTTGTCTCTTTTCCTCTGACTTTTGAGTTGAGCTGTAAGTTTAGGCTTTTCAGCAGAGAAAAATGAAATGGAATCTGTTCAGATTCAGAAAGCTGATCAACCTTATGAAGATAGATGCTCATAATTTTATTTTAATAAAATTTTCTATATTGGAACTTGGGGATGGGATAGTTCTTTTTCAAGAGATGAGTGAATAAAAAATTATTTGGAAAAAAAAAGGCCACTCAACTTGACTCTTCTAATCATTAGAAATATCTCTTTGGATTTCTGCAGGTTCAACTTTTATACCCTGATCAAATTCTCTGGACTATAAACAATTTTACTCTAGTAAGACAATGACCCTTAATTCAGTTCTGAGAGTTAAAAAAACATTATTTGAGATTGTAACATAATTTTCTCAGTGGGTTAATGTCTTTAAGACTGGGGAATTTAAAGTTAAATATAAGTAATTATCTTTATAATAACATTTTAAATAAAATATTCATTTCAGGAATTATCTGTATATATTTTGTTTTAATCATTTGACATCTATAATAAATTCAAGCATAATAGAATATCAACTAAGTTACTATTATAAATCAAATTTAAAGTATTATTGAGTAACAGTTTCAAACTTCAGATTTTAAATTTAAAGATAAAATAGAACTATAAATTTTTGAGTATCATTGGCATGTTCAGAAAGCGTAAGATTAACCATATTGACATGTTTAAGTTATTAGATTTATATGTGGGAAGGCTTTGTTTATTGGTGCTTAAAATATATTTATAAATGCAGTTTAAAATATTTAAGTTAATTTAAACTATAAACTTTTAAATGTGCTTGCTAACATTTATTAGAATTATATATTGTGTCATTTTTTTCAAGTTGAACTAAAAAAGATAGAAACAAGCTTTTTAATTTTTCTATTTCAGTAAATTAAATATTAATTTTACAACTTTTTGATGTTACAGATAATGCCGTTGTGTGCAATTAATAAGCTGAGTTCAAGGATACCACAAAGTTTGCATTTGTAACTTTTTTTTTCATTTAAATTATTTCTATCATCTTTATAATGTTCTCCCTGTTAGCAATTTTGTAGCCGTTAAATTATTTCTTTCTCTATTCAGTAGACAAAAACAGTCTTCTGCGTAAAACATTTTACTTGCCTGTCTTTAACTGCATCAGGAGTTTGAGAATCCCCATGGTGGTTATGAGTGAGTTTAAGTGCATCATCTGTGAACCCACCTGTACATAAATATACATATATACATTGTACTACTACACGCCTCTGTTACTTTGCTCGTATCTTTCCATTTTCTCACCATTTCTTAGGGTTCATTGTCTTGCCAACTCTCAATCATCTGTAGATCAATCTCAGAGGCAAAGTCCTTGAGAAAATTCTTTCCTGAATCTTAAGATGGATCAAGTAGCCCTTAATGCTTTCAAAGCTCTTTGTAAGTACCTCAGTATTAAGACTTTCTACATTTCATTAAAATTACCTGTTTATATTTCTACATATCACTAGACTTTAAGCCCCTTGACTGTTTCCTTTTTTAATGTTATTTAGCCTAATTACTACCATAGAGCACATTGAAAGTCCTCTGAAGTGTCTTTTATTCCAGTGTGTGGACTCTTGAATACCAGTCGCCTTATTTAGCTATACTGATACCAACTGACAGGAGACTAATGAGAATTTATTTCATATTGTTATTGAAAGAAATTTCCAATTACCAAGAGTTAGTTTCAAAAGCATTGATTTATTTTACTGAATCCTTGCCTTTGTATACTCATCTTCTCCTACACCTTGAAAAGACCAACACTTCATAAAGAGCAAGTCAAGCAGCAGACTGAATAGGTTCCTCTGCATCATGGCACAGTCTAGGCATCCAGTGAGAGCAGTAGGTACAGCAACTGAGTCAGCTGGGTAAGGGCAAATGAATCGATTACTATACTGAGACTCAACAATCTGCAGAGAAAGGGCAGGTTAGAGTTACCTAGAGGTTCTCTTTTTTTTGTATTACGTTTAAATTTATCCTTCATAAATTATATCCTTTCCTTCATTCTCATAAACCCCTTCTAAACTATTCCCCTACATTTCCTCAAAGGCAGAACAAACTAGTCCTTGCTTCTACCTACTGGTGACCGTATTTGCCTAAGATTGTTCTGGCTCTGGTTAGAAAAATGCAAATTCAAGCCACAATGAGATATCACTATACACCTATACAAATGTCAAAGAGGGGGGAAAAATCCCCATAAAATGCAATGTGCTAGCAAGGATGTGAATCAGTGATAACTCTCATATATTGCTGGCAGGAATGCAAAAATTTTAGCCACTTTGGAAAATAGTCTGGAGGTTTCTTAATAAATTTAAACATACAATTACCATGTGACCCAAAATCCCACTCCTAAATATTTACCCAAGAGAAAGAAAAGCATCTCCACCCAAAAGCTTGGATGCCAGTGTTTATAGGGGCCAGTGTTTATTGGGTAATTCATAATTGCCTAAAACAGGAAACAAATGAAATGTCCATTAATTGGTGAATGTATGAAAATCTATGCTACATCCACACAATGGATCACTACTTATGCATTTAAGTAAATGGACTATTGATACATGAAACGACATAGATGAATCTTAATTGCATTATGCTAAATGGAAGAAGTCAGACTCCAAAGGCTACATGCTGTATACCTGACATCTGGGAAAAGATAATATCATAATGACAGAAAAAGATCAGTATTTGCCAGGGTCTAAGAGTGGGGAAAATTGATTGACTACAAAGTGACACAAAGGAACTTCATAAGTGCTGAAAATATATCTTTATTGTAGCGTTCATTACACAACAGTATGCATTTGTCAAATTCATAGAACTTTACGCCTCTAAAGAGTGATTTTACCCTATGCATGTTATGACTTAGAAAAGTCTGACTTTTCAAAACCTTACTGACATCACCTTAAACATCCATAGAAATAAATTTGGCATTAAAAGTATAGATTTTTTAAAATTCATCAAACATTTTTTAATAAAAATATTGTTTCTTTCTAATTAATGAAATGTTTTCTTCATGAAATCTCAACAACACTAATGCAACCAGCTGTTCAATGCATTTCACCTCTTTGCTGATGATCAGAAAACAATAACAACATAAAACACTACATTCTTTACAAAAGTGTTGCTAGTGTAATTTAATGTTTTCAGATTGGTTTTATCTACTATATGGAGTCTATACAGTTACACTTCACCATAATTTAATTACATTAGATACTTAACAACTCCCCCAAACTACATCAAGGTCTTGTATGTGTACTATGCAATTAAAATTGTAAAATGGAAAATTTATTGGTTAGTAATTTTTTATCCTGATCTTCCAAAATTATGGTCAACAAATAATGATGTTACATTACCTTTTCCTTCTTGCTGTTGCTCAGTTTTCTTAACAATATTTTTTCTTCTTCAAACACTAATGCATAAGAAATCAGTAATTTTACTATTTGATAAACTTTTCTAAGTATCATTCTTTTAGAGTGTGTTCATAAATGCAAACATACACACAGATGATAGATGAATAAATAGGCAGATAGATGATAGATACATAGATTCATAGAGAATATGGCAAGAATAAAACATTTTAAAGAAACATAAAGTTCAGTAATGATTCCATGCTGAAAAGTATACTCATGAATAAGCAAGTTTAACATGATAGGCATCATTTTCCATAACTCTAAAGAGATGATCTTCCAGTTTGCTTCTCATATGGAAACTCTGTTAAAGACCTTTCCTTTGGTCAACTATCGAGTTTTATATTGTGTTTTATCTCCTCTAGGGACTAGATCTTTTGTTCTCTTCTCTGATTTACAAGATCCCTGAGTGATCTCATTTATATTCAGTGGCTTCAAACATCCATGTGCTGATGATTGGAAAATACTTGAACCTGAGTTCTGTTAGAGATAAAGAAATTTATATCCATGTGAATATAAATGTTTCACAAATGCCTAAAAATATATATTCAAACCTTAATTCAGGTTTGAATGACAGAAATAATTAAAGAAACCACGTTTCTCCTGAATTCTGTCTTTCACGGAAAGGCAACTCCAGATATTCATTTGTCAACAAGAAACAGTATCACACTTGAGTATGCCTCTTTCCTCCCCACATGTATTTGATCCCTCAGCAATCCTGCCAGTGCTACATCTTAAATGTCTATCAAATCCCTTCACTTCTCCCTATCCCACTGCAACTAATTTAGGTTACCATATTCTCTTACCTACCTGTTGCAACATCTTTCTATAAATCATTCTCTCTACCTCTGGTCTTGCTACTTCCCAGTTATTCTCCACACTGCAGCCACAGTAATGTCTCCTGGAATTCCCTCTCCTTAAACCTTTCCCATGGCTCCCTGTTTTCTCTCAGGATGATATTTAACCTTCTTGCCATGCTTATAGGACACTTCATTATCTGCCTTCTCTTTGTTTCTCTGCTGGATTTGCTTCGTCCTTTTAAATCTGGCTCCATTAATTCTGGGTTACTTTTTTCTTCCCCCAAATTCTGTGCTCCCATTTACCTTTGGGTTTTTGCACATTCTGTTCCTTTTGCTTAGGCATTTACTTTTTCTGACTTACCCAGTTTCCTTTATATAACCTGTCTAAAGTGTCCTAATTTTTCATATTTCCTTGTATACATTACTTCTTCTAAAAGATGTCTTCTGATAATTTATCACAACCTGTGTTGACAATGTCATAACATGTTTACAACTGTCTACTTACTTGTTTGTATCTCCATGTTGAGTATAAATATATATATATATATAGTATGTTACTAAAATTAACAGTGTTCTCTATAATTTATATTTTATTAGCAAACGCTACACTTTTTACATATGCAGTCAAATCATTGGAATGGTTTTTTAAATGTTCCTTAAAATTACTGTGAATAACACATGAATGGGGTTGAGAATATGTTGTCAAAGCTATGTCATATTGTTCTTGATAAGAGGGAACAAAGTATGAAATGAAATTACACATAATAGAAACATTATCATTTACCACTATAATTACTCTCAGCATAGCAATTGGGTACATGAGAAAATAATAGATTATAAGACATGCTCATTGATAATAGGCTTGGGGAACTTTATAGCAAAACTGTGGTTTTTCTGACACTGCATAATGGACTGTATCAAAACTGTGAAATGGAAGAGATAAAGCAGTCTTTCAGATAGGAGACTATTTGTACTCACAAGAAGCAATAAAATATTCAAGTTTTAATCTAAATATAACTTTCTCTTCTAACTTTTACAAAATACTGTTCTTATGGTGTACTTCATCAGTTGCTCCAGTGATTTCTATAATGATTTTTTTTCTGAAAAAATTTTCATCCTCACCCATTTGTATGTACATACCAAAAAGAAATAAAAGTAATATACAACCAACTGAGCTCCTATTTCTACTAAAATAAAGTGAAATACCTCAAACAAGAAAAAATAACACATGAATCTGAGGGGATATATGAATAATGGGTTATACTTTAGAAATTCTGGTAGCATCAAGTTCAGAATAAGAAAAAAAAAAGATTTGACATTTTTGAGAAATGACAAATTCAGATCACAAAGATTGTAACTTACAGTCCTTGCAAAACAAGCCAATTATGTGCATATGTGCAATGAAAATATCACATAAAAAACATCTCAAGTATAATCAAAACAGTTAATGGAATATGAGCTAACATTTAAACATCCTTAGATTTTATAAAGAGGAATGTGTACTTTGTATCTACACCAAGTATTTCAAGTTTAAAGTAACTGTATGAATGTACTTTTGCTTCACAATTATGTATAATAATGCAGTTTTCATCATCATACACATTTAAATATCTTTTGATTTTCTTTGTGATTTATTTTCTACCCACAAATTATTTAGTAGTGTGTAGTTTAATTTCCAATTATTGGACGTTGTTTTAGATAGCTTTTGTTTCTTATTTTTAATTTATTCCCTTGTGATAAGAAAATGTATTTTTCAATCTTTTGGATATACAGAGAATTGTGCTATGATAGACGTAACAGTCAATTTTGGTGATTATTAAATGTGCTCTTGAAAAGCGTTTCTCTTCTCAGTTGAGTGTATTTTATAAATGTCAATTTGGTCAAGACAGTTGAGAGTTTTTCAAGCCATCTGTGAGTTTTTTTTATTTTTGTGTCTGTTTCTATCAAAAGCTGAGAGAAGAGCGTTACAATCTCCAACTAGGTTTTATTTGTTTTTTTAATTTAATAAATTTTGGTTTCTTTTTAAGCTCTGCTTTTCAGCTCCAATTTATGATTGGTTCGTATTCATGATGTCTTGACTCTTTTATAAATGTCCTTCTTTATTTTTTTTAAAATAAATTTATTTTTATTTATTTATTTTTGGCTGCGTTGGGTCTTCGTTGCTGTGCGCAGACTTTCTCTAGTACGGCAACCGGGGGCTACTCTTCGTTGTAGTGGGCGGACTTCTCATTTTGGTGGCTTCTCTTGCTGTGGAGCACAGGCTCTAGGTGTGTGGGCTTCAGTAGTTGTGGCACGTGGGGTCAGTAGTTGTGGCTGTGGGCTCTAGAGCGTAGGCTCAGTAGTTGTGGCGCACGGGCTTAGTTGCTCCGTGGCATGTGGGATCTTCCCAGACTAGGGCTCGAATCCATGTTCCCTGCATTGGGAGGTGGATTCTTAACCACACTGTGCCACCAGGGAAGCCCCTCCTTCTTTATTTCTGATCATACCTTTTGCCTGGAAGTTTCTGATAGTAATGTACTCATTTCATTCCTCTTTCCACATGTGGTAACTCATTCTGACCTTTTATGTTCATCCTGTCTGTATTTTATCTTTAAAATGTGTCTCTTGCAGACAGCATATACTTAGGTTTTACAGTTTTATTCATTTTAAAATTCTTTGTCTTTTTTTTGAATTTTATTTTATTTTTCTGTACAGTAGATTCTTATTAGTTGTCTGTTTTATACATATTAGTGTATACATGTCAATCCCAAACTCCCAGTTCATCCCACCACCACCACCACCCCCGCTTTCCTCCCTTCGTGTCCATACGTTTGTTCTCTACATCTATGTCTCTATTTCTACCTGCAAACCGATTCATCTGTACCATTCTTCTAGATTCCACATATACATGTTAATATACGATATTTGTTTTCCTCTTTCTGACTTATTTCACCCTGTATGACAGTCTCTGGGTCCATCCATGTCTCTGCAAATGACCCAGTTTTGTTCCATTTTATGCCTGAGTAATATTCCATTGTGTATATGTAACATCTTCTTTATCCATTCATCTGTCGATGGGCATTTAGGTTGCTTCCATGACCTGTCTATTGTAAATAGTACTGCAGTGAATACTGGGGTGCATGTGTCTTTTTGAATTATGATTTTCTCTGGGTATGTGCCCAGTAGTGGGATTGCTGGATCGTATGCTACTTCTACTTTTAGTTTTATAAGGAACCTCCATATTGTTCTCCATAGTGGCTGTATCAATTTACATTCCCACCAACAGTGCAAGAGGATTCTCTTTTCTCCAAACCCTCTCCAGCATTTGTAGTTTGTAGATACTCTGATGCTGGCCATTCTGACTGGTGTGAGGTGATACCTCACTGTAGTTTTGATTTGCATTTTCTCTAATAATTAGTGATGTTGAGTAGCTTTTCATGTGCCTCTTGGCCAGCTGTATGTCTTCTTTGAAGAAATGTCTATTTAGGTCTTCTGCCTATTTTTTGATTGGGTTGTTTTTTTTTTTAATATTGAGCTGCATGAGCTGACATATATATATATATATATATATATATAGTGTGTGTGTGTGTGTGTGTGTGTGTGTGTGGTACGTGGGCCTCTCACTGTTGTGGCCTCTCCCGTTGCGGGGCACAGGCTCCAGACACGCAGGCTCAGCGGCCATGGCTCACGGGCCCAGCCGCTCTGCGGCATGTGAGATCTTCCCAGACCAGGGCACGAACCCGTGTCCCCTGCATCGGCAGGCGGACCATCAACCACTGCTCCACCAGGGAAGCCCCCTGTTTATATATTTTGGAGATTAATCCTTTGTTGATTCGTTTGCAAATATTTTCTCCCATTCTGAGGTTTGCCTTTGTCTTGTTTTTCATTTCCTGTGCTGTGCAAAAGTGTTTAAGTTTCATTAGATCCCATTTGTTTATTTTTGTTTTTATTTCCATTACTCTAGGAGGTAGCTCAAAAAAGATCTTGCTGTGATTTACGTCAAAGAGTGTTCTTCCTATCCTTTCCTCTAAGAGTTTTATAGTGTCCAGCCTTACATTTAGATCTTTAATCTATTTAGAGTTTATTTTTGTGTATGGTGTTAGGGAGTGTTCTAATTTCATTATTTTACATGTGGCTGTCCAGTTTTCCCAGCACCACTTATTGAAGAGACTGCCTTTTCTCCATTGTATCCTTGCCTCTTTTGTCAAAGATTAGTTGACCATAATTGCCTGGGTTTATCTCTGGGCTTTCCATCTTGTTCCATTGATCTGTATTTCTGTTTTTGTGCCAGTACCATATTGTCTTGATTACTGTAGCTTTGTAGTATAGTCTGAAGTCAGGGAGTCTGATTCCTCCAGCTCTGCTTTATTTCCTCAAGATTGCTTTGGCTATTCAGGTCTTTTGTGTCTCCATACAAATTTTTAAGATTTTTGTTCTAGTTTGGTGAAAAATGCCATTGATAATTTGATAGGGATTGCATTGAATCTGTAGATTGCTTTGGGTAGTATAGTCATTTTCACAGTATTGATTCTTCCAGTTCAAGTACATGGTATATCTCTCCATCTGTTTGTGTCATCTTTGATTTCTTTCATCAGTGTCTTATAGTTTTATAAGTATAGGTCTTTTACTTCCTTAGGTAGGTTTATTCCTAGGTATTTTATTCTTTTGGTTGCAATGGTGAATGGGATTGTTTCCTTAATTTCTCTTGCTGATTTTTCTTTGTTAGTGTATAGGAGTGCAAGAGATTTCTGTGCATGAATTTTGTATCCTGCAACTTTACCAAATTCATTGATTAGCTCTAGTAGTTTTCTGGTGGCATCTTTAGAATTCTCTATGTATTCTCCTCTTTTCAGGAGGAGCATAAAGCCTATGTTTCTTATCCCTTCTGCTTTTGGCAAAAGAATTAAATTCTAGGCAATTGCAGCTGAGAAGTCTGAGGCTCCATTCCTCCACCCAGCCTCCTGGATTAGGGTAGAGTCTCTACCTCAGGCATGGCAGACTGAGAATCCTGGGGTGCAGACTCTTCCCACAGCAGCTCACTATGAGGTGGTGATTCCATACCAGGACAAAAGGCTACCACCCTTGCCCAGCACCATGCTTATAAAACAGGGGTTTCATATTGAAAGAAGCAGGTCCCTGTGCCCACCCCCACACCTTTAGAATAGCTCAGAGATGTTGCCCAGGAGCAGAAGCAAGCCATAAGAACAGAGAGCTACAAAGCTCTCCCCAAATTAATTAATTTCTAAATAATTAGTTGAAATACATTGTGAGAAAGTTCAAGTCCAAAGGTGCTCTTGAAACAATGGATATTTAAGTAGTAAATTATTATGAGGGATGTGGTAGCTCTATGAGAGCACCCAGCTTCCTTAAGGCAGCTACTTTACTAAAGAGAGTAAACTATTTGAGGGAATCAGAGAAAGAAACAACAATGGAGTTAGAACAAACCTCAAAGTCTGGCCTCAACATCTACACTAACTCCCTAACACCAGACACAAAAGTAAACTCAAAATGGATTAGAGACCTGAATATAAGACTGGACACTATAAAACTCTTAGAGGAAAACATAGGAAGAACACTCTTTGACATAAATCACAGCAAGATCTTTTTTGATCCACCTCCTAGAGTAATGGAAATAGAAACAAAAATAAAGAAATGGTACCTAATGAAACTTAAAAGTTTTGTAAAGCAAGGGAAACTACAAACAAGATGAAACAACAACCCTTAGAATGGGAGGAAATATTTGCAAATGAATCAATGGACAAAGGATTAATCTCCAAAATATACAAGCAGCTCATGCAGCTCAATATCAAAAAAACAAACAACCCAATCAAAAAATGGACAGAAGACCTAAATAGATATTTCTCCAAAGAAGATATACAGATGTCCAAGAAGCACATGAAAAGCTGCTCAACATCACTAATTATTAGAGAAATGCAAACCAAAACTACAATGAGGTAGCACCTCACACCAGTTAGAATGGGCATCAACAGAAAATCTACAAACAACAAGTGCTGGAGAAGGTGTGGAGAAAAGGGAACCCTCTTGTGCTGTTGGTGGGAATGTAAATTGATACAGCCACTATGGAGAACAGTATGGATATTCCTTAAAAAAATAGAAATAGAATTATCATATGACCCAGCAATCCCGCTACTGGGCATATACCCAGTGAAAACCAGAATTCAAAAAGGCACATGCACTCCAGTGCTCATTGCAGCACTATTTACAATAGCCAGGTCATGGATACAACCTAAATGCCCATTGACAGATGAATGGTTAAAGAAAATGTGGTACATATATACAATGGAATATTACTCAGCCATAAAAAAGAACAAAATTGAGTCATTTGTAGAGACGTGGATGGATCTAGAGACTGTCATACAGAGTGAAGTAAGTCAGAAAGAGAAAAAAAATATTGTGTATTAACGCATATATGTGGAATCTAGAAAAATGGTACAGATGGACCAGTTTGCAGGGCAGAAATAGAGACACAGATGTAGAGAACAAATATATGGACACCAAGGGGGAAAGTGGCGTGGAGGGTAGTAGTAGTGGGATGAATTGGGAGATTGGGATTGACATATATACACTAATGTGTATAAAATAGATAACTAATAAGAACCTGCTGTATAAAAAAATAAAATAAAATTCAAAAATTCAAAAAATGAAATCTACACTAATGAAGGAGTCAGTTGATTCACACACTGGAGCAATTTACACACCAGGACATTTTTGAAAACAATAGAGAAAACAGCCTGCAATTAATGTAGCCTAACTGCTAGGTATGATGCAGATAACCTGACAGAGGGAACATATAGGGAAATAGGCCGTCAATCAGCAGATGTAAGTCGAATTAAATGAAAAATGACATTAAATGTATATGGATAAAAAACTTCAATGCAAAGGTAGAGCATGCCATATTAGGTAAAGAAAAATAGGAATCAATTATAAGCTTTTTCTAAGAGATATGCTTTAGATACAAAGATACAAACAGGTTGAAAACAAAAGGATAGAAAAAGAGGTATATCATGCAAACAGCAACTGTAAGAAAGATAAAATGACCATATGAATATCAGACAAAAATAGAATTTAAAACAAAAGATGTTATTAGAGTAAAAAGGGACCTTTTATAATAATAGTCAATTAATCACTAAATGTAAGCATTATATACATATTTGCATCTAACAACAGAGTCCCAAAGTACGTGAAGCAAAAACAGAATTGAATATCTAGATAATAAAAAATAATTATTAAAAAATAATTGTTGAAGACTTCCATAATGGATAGAGCAACTATCCATTGCAGAAGATCAAAAAGGCAATAGAAGACTTGGATAACTCTACTAGCCAATGAGATCTAACAGATATCTATAGAACACTTCACCAAAAAATAGCAGAATACATATTCTTCTCAAGTCCACATGAAACATTCTACAAGATAGGCTACAAAGTAGGCCATAAAACAAGCCTCAAAATGTTTAAAAAGACTGAAATCATACAACTTAAGTTCTTTGACAACAATGGAATTAAGTTAGAAGTTAATAACAAAAATGAATTTGGAAAATTCCCAAATATTTACAAATTAAACACCATACTACTAAATAATCAACAGGTCAAAGGATAAATCACAAGAGGAATTAAAAAACACTTTGAGATGAATGAAAATGAAGACACAGCATATCAAAAGTCATGGGTTACACTTAAATCAATATTTAGAGGGAATTTTTTAGCTGTAAACACCTATACAAAAGTGAAAGATCAAATTGTTATGGACTTAATTGTTTCTCCTTGAAATTTCATATGTTGAAATCCTAATCCACGTTCCTTAGAATGTTATTTTTGTTTTTTTTTTTTTTTTTTCTTGGCCACGCAGTTTGCAGGATCTTAGTTCCCCCACGAAGTATTGAACCCAAGGCCACAGCAGTGGAAGTGCCGAGTCCTAACCACTGGATGGACAGGTAACTCCTCCTTAGAATGTATTTGTAGAAAGTCTTTAAAAAATTAATTAAGATGAAATGAGATCATTAGAGTGAGCCCTAATGCAATATGACTATTGCCCTTATAAGGAGAGGAAATTTGAACATAGACACGTACAGAGTGAAGACCATGTAAGGCACAGGAAGAAGATGGCCATCTACAAGTCAAGAAGAGAGGCCTCAGAATAAACCAACCCTGCTGGCACTTTGATCCTCAAGCTTCATGCTTCCAGAATTGTGAGAAAATAAATTTCTGTTGTTTAAGCTACCCAGTCTGTGGTACTTTCTTATGACAGCCATAGCAAATTAATACACCAATCAATAATTTAACCTTCTACCTTAACATGCTGGTAACATGAGAGTTAACTCCAAAGTAAGCAGAAGGAAGGACATAATAATAGTGTAGAAATCAATGAAATTAGTAAATTAAAACACAATAAAGAAAAAGAAATGAAACCAAATGTAGGTCCTTTGAAAGATAAATATTATCAAACATTTAGTGAAACTGACCAAGAAAAAAGGCAGAAGACGCAAATTACTAATATTAAGAATGAAAGACAAACTATTACTGCTTTCTTACTGAAACAAAAAAGGGTATTATGGACATAACATACCAGAAAATTAGATAATTTAGATGAAGTGGGAAAATTCTTAGAAAAATGAAAATTACTAAAAACATACTCAAGAACAAGTAGAAAATAGGAATAAACCTACAACAAGTAAAATGATGATAATAATAATAGTAATTTCCCACAAAGAAAAATCCTGGCAGAGATGGCTCCACCAGTAAATTCTAGCAAACACTTAATAAAGAATAGAAATTTTTGACAAACTCTTCCAAAAATTAAAAAAAGAAGGGAACTTCACAGACCATTTTGTGAGACCAGTATTACTTTAATAGCAAAACAAGATGAAGATGTCAAAAGAAAACTACAAACAAATACTGTTTTTGAATATAGACACAAAAATCCAGCAATATGTAAAAAATATTATATACTACAACTTGAGATTTATACAAGGAGTGAAAGGTTGGTTATACGTCAGAGAACCAATGCAGTGAGCCATATTAATAGAATCAGTAACCAAAAGAAATCCCACACAGTCATCTCAATAGACACAGAAAAAGAATTTGACAATAACTAACACTCCTAATTAACAACTTTCAACACACTAAAGAAGAAAGAAAGTTTGTTGATCCAATGAAAAGCATTTACAAAAAACTCACACGTAGTATAATATTGAATAGTGAAATGTTGGAATATTTTTTCCTAAGATCAGGAACAAAACAGGAAAGTCCTCTCTCACCAGTATTCAACATTATATAATAAATACTAGTCAGGGCAGTTAGGCAAGGAAATGAAATAAAAGGCATCCAGATTGAAATAAAAGAAATAAAATAATTGCCATTGGAAAGTAACATAATTCTATGTATAGACAATCCCAAGGCATCTAGTAAAAAAATTGCTAATAAATATACAAATTTGGCAATATTTCAGGCAGAAAGATAAATATACAAAAATAAATTACATTTCCAATGAATAATCAAAACGAATCTGAGAAAATATTTCCATTTGCAGTAGCATTGAAAATAATAAAATACCTAGGAATGAATTTAACCAAGGGGTGAAAAAGTTGTGTACTTAAAAGCAATAAAACATTGGTGAAAGAAATTAAGAAGACCCAATTAAATGGAAAAACATCCCATGTTCATGGATTGGAAGAGTTAATATTGTTGAGATGACGATACTGTTCAAAGTGATCTTCAGATTCACTTCAATCCTCATTAAAATTTTAACAGAAATTCTTTCCGAAATGTAAATACCAGTTCTCAAATTTATATGGAATTGCAAAAGACCCCAGTTAGCGAAACAGTATTATGAAAGAAAAACGAAATTGGATGAGTCATGCTTACAAATGTACAGTGTCAAGACTGTGTACTGGAATAAGCTTAGACATACAGATAAAGGGAATAGAATTGAGTCATATATCAACCCTTACATTGACAGTCAAAAAATTGATTTTTGACAAAGTTGCCAAGGAAATTCAATCAATAAAACATATTCTTTTCAACAAATAATGCTGGGACAATTGGATATACCCATGTGAATGGCAAGACAGAAAATAAAGACAATTTAGCATCATCAAAATTAAAAGCGTTTCTTCATGAGATACCATCAAAATAATGCAGACATAACATCTTAGTTGAGAAAACGTTTGCATGATATATCTGATAAGGGATTTGCATTCTGGACTCTGACAACTCTACAATAAAAAAGTAAATAACAATTTAAAACTGGGCAGATGATCTGAAGATTTTTTTACCAAAGAATACCATCAGAAGCTGATAAGGACATGGAAAAATGCTCAACATAGTTGCAGATAAAAAAGTCAGATAAGACAAGTAAAGATGTAAAGAAATTGGGACCTTTAGCAAAGATACAAAGAAATTGGAACGTTTATATGCTGAAGGTGGAAATGTAAAGTGTTGGAGACACTTTGGAAAGTAGTCTGGTAGTTCCTTAAAAAGTTAAACAGAGTTACCATATGGCCAGTAATTCTATTCCTAGGTATGTACCCAAGAGAAAATAAAACATGTCCACACAAAACTTATGCATGAATGTATGTAGCAGTGTTATTAATAATAGCCCAAAAGTGGAAACAACATAAATACCCATTAATAATGAGTGGCTAAGTAAAATGTGGTATATTCATACAATGAAATAGTATTTGGCATTATAGGGAATAAAGTACTCATATATTCTACAATATTGTGACTCTTGAGAATATTATGCTAAGTGAAAGAAGCCAGTCCCTAAAGACCATGTGTTATATGTTGAAATCTGCCTGAAACATAAAGAATAAGTAAATCTATAGAGACACAAAATAGATTTGCAATTGTCTAGGGTTGGGATGGTTGAGGGGAAAATGGAGACTGACTGCCTGACTGCTTGTGGATATAGGTTTCCTTTTTTAGTAATAAAAACATTCTAAACTTGATTGTGGTCATGGTTTCAAAACTCTATGAGTATACTAACAACATTCAGTTTTACTCTTAAAATGGCTAAATTGTATGCTATGTGAACTGTCTTAATAAAGCTATTGTATAATAAAACACGTATGTGAAGGCAGTGTCTCATAATTTTATTATACATATGAAAACATTAAGACTTGGCTATGATAATAAATTTTACAAAGCTAGTTGAGCTAGCACTAGAACCCATGTTTGTCTAATCTGCCTCCTTGGTATAGCACAGACGTCACTGTATTTCTCCAAAAGGATGTCCCATAAACACCTCAATTTTATCAACTTCATCACATGTGAGATTAAACTAAATGTCCTCTCCCAAAACAGCTGCCTTCCCAACTTTACTGTTTTCATTACTTTTTAAAATGACACCATATTAGTTACTAATGGAACACATCAGTCTTCTTCATTCCTTCTAGTTCACCAAATTCTGTCAGTTACATCTCCTTACCTTAACCATCTGGGTCTCTCCTTCAGGTCTTTTTATAGTCTCACTTTTGCCTAGATTATTGTAACTCTTCTTTCTTCTTTTAGTCTCAGTGTCTCTAATCTATTCTTAAAGTAGTATGTCTCATATATCTTTTGCTGTACAGTGAACAAGTCTAAAGCTCCATTGCTTGTAACACCCATAGTCTGTTATTTCTCATGATTCTGTGGGTTGGTCAGGTGCGTCTAGTTGGTTCTTCAGCTGGTCCTTCATGCTGTTGCAGTCTGGTATTAGAGGTACTAAGATATTCATTCACATGTCAGGGGTGTTGGTGCTGCCTAATTCCTGAGCCTTTCACTATGTGAGCTCTCACTCTCTGACAGTCTAGCCCAGGCTACCTTACATATGGTGGGAGCATTCCAAAAGTGTGAAGATGGAAGCTACAAGCCTTCTTAATGCCTAGATTCTAGAACTCACAAAATATAATTTCTGCCACATTCTATTCATCAAAGCAAGCTCCAGCCCAGGTTCAGGGGTAAGGAAATTGGACTCCACTGTTCGATAAGAGATGCTATAAAGAATTTGTCACAGTTTTATTAACCCTAATAAATATGATTATAAAATCTCTTAATACTATGTAATGCCTACCCATAATATATATATATATATATATAAAATAATTGTAAAAAAGAAGATGAATAACTGAGTTCAAGATAAGAATATATTTTATCAGACTGGCATTGTTAATGCAGTTTAATATTTTGAAATGGGAAGTAATGTCTCAAGTTGCTAGTTTCTCCTTCATTTTATTTTGTATAATATTTAAATTACCTGCTTATCCTTGTATAAAATAGAATTTGTAATCTTTAGTTCTACAACTTAAAATTTAACCTCCTAGTATGGTAAGCAACCTGATCATTGTCTAACTCTTCACCTAAGTATTACTATGCCTTTCAGGTTTTTTGTTTTATTTTTTTATTACAAGCTAAAAACTATTTGATTGCTTCTTTGCGATAATAATGTATAGATCTTAGAAATAAGGAAAATGATGAACATCCAGTTTATTGAAAACAGAACTGGGGCAGAAACAAGGATCTTGGTAGCAAAATTGATCACCAGGTCTTCAGGAGTCTACCACCAAACAGTTCAATCAAGTCCCTGGGTTTTTTTTAAATTGCACATTTCTGGAAGATAATCTAATTAATTAGCATGGCTTGAAAATCATCCCTGAGTCAAGGGTGCAAGGGCGATTGAGTATGGTGAATGCCAACTCTATCATTTGGCAGAGAAACCGGTGCCTGTTGGAGGAGTGGGGCAATGTTAACAACTACTACTACTACTACTACTACTACTACTACTACTACTACTACTACTACT